>NC_139553.1:19314208-19724208 GCF_965153285.1 Podarcis tiliguerta | reverse complement strand
CATCTCCCAGGTAGATTATGGAAATGGAAGGTACCTTCAGTGGTCATCTAGTCCCACCCCGACAATGCAGGAAACACACCTAAAGAATCCCCAAGAGATGGCCACCCGAACCCCTGTTTAAAAACATCCAACGAATCATTGAATTATAGAGTCTGAAGAAATCTCAGGGGTCATCTAGTCCAACCCTTTGCAATGCAAGTTAGTGGAACAGACTCCCACAAGAGGTAGTGGACTCTCCTTCCTTGGAGGTTTTTAAGCAGAGGTTGGATGGCCATCTGTCAGGGATGATCTAGTTGAGATTCCTGCATTGCAGGGGGTTGGACTAGATGACCCCCAGGGTCCTTCCAACTCTAGAATTCTATGGTTCTAAGACCCCTAGATCCTTGTCACATGTCCTAATGGAAAGCCAGATGTCCTTCATCTTATAGTTGAGCAGCTGATTATTCCTGTCTAAGTGCAGAACCTTACTGTTGTCCCTATTGGAATTCATTTGGTTAGCTTCTCTGAAGGTCCTCTTGAAACCTCATTCCATACTCTGAGGTGTTAGCTACCCTTACCTGTTTATTGTCATCTGCAGATTTGTGTATCAATTAGTTTAGTGAAGTAGGAAGCTTTGAAGATGGGGGTGGAGTGGTGGGGACTGCTGCTATAGTGATGCTTTGTGAGTCCATGTGCAGTGCAGGGAGGTGATTGATCATCCTGTGTGCAGGGCTGTTAACAACTCTTAGTAAGTGGAAATTTAACATCATAGATGTGTGGGACTGGATAGTATCTCTAGGCTGTGGCTTTGGGAGAGTTTAAAGGAGGGATTGGGGGCAGATATTAGCAGGTTGGTGTCTCAGTACCCCAGATGGAAACACATATCACCTTCAAATATCTGGTGGTCTGTCCCAGAGAAGACAGAAAAAGCTTGTTTTCTGCTACTCCAGAGGTGAGGACTGTGGTGTTCATACGGAGCCCCCGATCATCTCACAGACTGTTGACCCAAACACCACTAATCCGCCGCCACCAACCAGGTCCTCCCCGGTAAATCACATAGTCTCAGTCAGGTTCTTAAGTTAACAATGAAGATTGTAATTTATTGCAAACACAAATAAACTTTAAATGCATTCGAAACGCTGTTACCCTTTACCCTCTTAGTCTTATTTTATTCTATCTTTAACTCTTCTACCTCCCCTCACACAAGAACCAACTGCACTAACTGTCTCTCTGTTTCCAACTGTCTGCCAACTGCTTTCCCAACTGCCTTTTCCCAACCAACCAACCAACTAACTAACCAACCGACCAACCATCTAAACCTTGGGCTAAGACCATTTATAAACAGGTAGGCCCCGCCTCTGGCTTTTCTATTGGTCTACCTATTAACTCTTTCTCTCCCCCTGTACAGACATTTTCAAACGAACGGGCAAATGCCACAAGGACCTAAACCAATGGATTTAAGTAGCAGGAAAGGAGATTCCAATTAAAACTTACGGAGGACTTTCAGAGGGCAAGAGCTGTTTGGCAGTGGAATGGACCACCTTCTAAGGTGGTGGATTCTCCTTCACTGCAGGTTTTTAAACAGAGGTTGGATGGCCACCTATCAGGGATTCTTTAGATGCTATTCCTGAATAGCAAGGGGTTGGACTAGATGACTCCTGGGGTCCTTTCCAACTCCAAGTCTGCATGATTCCGTGGTGTTAGCCTGTCACACCCTTTGTCCATGAACTGGGGGAATGGCGTGATTTTGCAGACTGAGCTTCATGTGGATTATTTTATGGGAAGCCTTCCACATAAAGGGGAAATCGGAGGAAAAAAGGGCTCGCAGCTGCTCGGGGACTGCAACGATGAGCAATAATTGCTTTGAATTTGGATTCGTAAGGGGGATATTTGGCCCAGTGCTCAGTGAAGATAAAAAGCAAAAAACACCAAAGCCAGTTGCAGCTGTTTGCAGGGAGCAAAAGGGGAGGAGGAAAGACTCCTTTCATTGCTGCCATTTGATTTGAAAATCTGCTTGGCAGCCTCTCAGTCCAACAGCGAAAATGAGCCGTTGCCAAGAGAGAAAAAATTACAAACAATTCTCCAATTAAGGTTGACTCAGAATCAAAGTTGGTATCACTGTTTTTCAATAATCTTTGAGTGGGTGGTTTGGGGGTTTCACTTTAGAGTGGATGCATCTGTGCCCCAAAGTTTGCAGCTTCAGGAGATACTACCCAACGCTCGTAACCTTAGCAACTGGATGACATGGAACTTCTACCCCAGAAAGGTGTGCCATACATCTGAACATAGCCCTGTTTCGGGAAGTTTTTATTCTGTTTATTCTGTTGGGAGTCACCCAGAGTGGCTGGGGAAACTCAGCCAGGTGGGCAGGCTATAAATAAATTATTATTATTATTATTATTATTATTATTATTATTATTATTATTATTATTGCCGGGATTTGGCTGCTGGAAACAATGCCCAGGTGGAAAGAGCTTAAATATCCAGGAAAATCTGGGCCTATGGCAACCCTTAAAATAGCTCAAAAACAACTTCTTCTTCTTCTTCATAGACAACAACGTTGTGTTAAGATTTTCACTTTTTGAAATACGGAAATCCTAGCATAGAATCACAGAATTGTAGAGTTGGATAGAACCCTAGGATCATCTAGTCCAACTCTCTGCAATGCAGAAATCACAGCTAAAGAATCATACCATCAAATAATTGCATGGTTGGATAGTACCCCAAGGATCATCTAGTCCAACCCCTTTCAGTGCAGAAATAAAACCTAAATGACAGATGGCCACCCAACCAGTGTTTTGAAACCTCCAATGAAGGAGAATCTGCCAACATTCAAGGAAGTCTGCCTCACTATTGAACAGCTCTTACCATCTGAAAGTCCTTCCTAAAGTTTAGTCAGAATCTCCTTTCTTGTCATTTGAATCTGTTGCTTTGGATCTTTTCCTCTGGAGCAGGAGAAAACAAACATGCTCTGTCTTCCATGTGACAGCCCTTGAGATATTTGAAGATGGCTGTCCTATCTCCTCCCAGGGTCCTCTTCTCCAGGCTAAACATCCCTAACTCCCTCAACCGTTCCTCATCAGGCTTTGTTTCCAGACCCTTGATCTTCTTGGTTACCCTCTTATACACATGTTCCAGCTTGTCAATATCCTTCTTAAATGATGGTGCCCAGAAAGGGACACAGTAGTCCAGGTGGGGGGTGAATGGTGTATTAGGGGAGGGGTAGTACTTCTGGTGAGAGACATGTGCTTCTTCTGGGGTAGTTTATTACCTTTGGTCCCCACTCTGCATTCATCGTTCACCTGTGGCTCCTACAAGCTGTCAGCATGCAACAGTAGTCACACTCTGGGAAATGGCTTCAACTGGCTAGCTAAACCAGGTGAGGATAGCCGATGGGTCTCAAATCCTCAGTTAGTTAGGGATTTTCCCTGTGCGTGAAGACAAACTCCAGCAGATTAAGCAGACAAGACCAATAGCGAGTCCAATGGTCAAGAAGGCAGTTTCTGCATGTGCCATAGAAGGAAGTAAGGGGCAGATGGGGCTTGTCAACCTGGGAAGAGAAGGGAGCCCACCTAGGAGGAGGAAAATTCTGATTCTAAACCTTTGCTGCCTTGCAGAATAACTTCAGAAGAAGAAAAGGCTATGGTGTAAATCCTATACAAATCCAGAGTAGAGTCCCTAAGATGGTTGGATGGCATCTCTTTCAGCCAAGCTGGTGCCAAATGTATTGCTCTGTTTTCCTTTTGAACCACATCAGCAAGGCCAGTCTTGTCATCTGGACAGCCCCGGACCTTCATACATACTGCCCAGATTTGTGCCCCAGAGAGGTCACTATGGTGCTGCCAGTGCGAAGGAGCATCCCATTGCCTCTCCATGGCCTATCCATGGCTGCTGCTAGCCTCCTCCTTTGGGCAACCAGGCAGGAAGAAAGAGGCAGTGGAGCACAAGGAATCTTGATTATTATTATTTTTTAATGCCTTGTGTGTCTGTGTCCCTTTCTAAAATTTTATTGGTTTGTGTCTTTCTTTATGCAAATCTACGAGCAAGCAGGTCTCAATCACAAGAGCACCTCCCCATGGCCCCAGCTACTGGCACTCAGAAGCACCACTGTCTCCAACTGTGGAGGCAGACCCCAGTTTGTCTAATTCTCTTTTAAAGCCATCCAAGTTGGTGGCCAGGACTATTTTAGTTACTTGTTTTTTTTAATATATATATATATATATATATATTCCACCCTTCATCTGAGGATCACAGGATGGTTTACAGTACAAAAACACAGGAATACATACCATAATGAACAAACAAAACTAATAACTCTTGTGAGAACAAGTTCCATAATGTAAATATATTCAGATCCTTAAGTCCCTCAATAAATATTGTAGACATTAATTATTGGGGTCTCCAGGGGTACCCCATTGGTTTGTAGTCCAGTGCCATAATGGGAACTGCATGGCTGAGACCTGGAAGCTGCCATGCCCAGGTTCAGAACATTGGTCCTTCTAGCTCAATATTGCCTGCACCAGAGGGACCATGTTTACTATAGTGACAATTAGATGCTTTTGCAGACGCTCAAATATCTCTTTATTTACCCCATTGTTTCCTAGCTGTTGATCATTCCCTTTCTCCTCCTCTCTCTTCTTTTGGTTCGGCCAGCTATAAATGCTGAAATTATATGTTCTGTGTTTTGTCTATATGGATGTTCTAATCATTGCTATTCGTTGATTTATCTTTTCCTTCCTTTCTTTTTTCTAAAATGTATATTTGAACTGCTTTGAGATTTGTCACTTGTAAGTAAAAAGTTGCATATGTCTCCTAACTGAAGAAGAAGAAGAAGAAGAAGAAGAAGAAGAAGAAGTATGTATAGTTCCACATGGCTGGTAACAGCCCAGAGTTAAAGAGGGTCAAATGAAGAATCCAAGTCTTCCATCCATTTTGGGACCCTGCCTAATCCTGCTTAGCTTGGCAAAAGTGCTAGCAGCCCTTAACTCTGAGCCACCAAGGAGAGGAGAAAAATGATGGCGAGTCAGGTGCATGTGTGCAAAGAGCACCAGGCTGCCAAGAGGTGTGAAGGTAAGGCCTCCCTGTCATAAACTGGCTGATTTTTGTCTGTGTGTGTGTATTTGTGTGCATGAAAATGCTGCTCCACCCCAGGGCCAGATCACCCTTGAGGCTAGGTGAGGGAGTTGCCTCAAGTCAGTAGGCTCTGGAAATATACCCTCCAACTTTTCTCTGATGGAAATAGGGATGTCCTATTCCATCATCATCATCATTTATCATCTTCATCATACCCCTCCCATCTCCCATTGTGTTGTCACGTAGGGCTCATCCATACTTCTGCTTCTCCCATGCCTAGAAATCATGGGTCCGAGCAGTTTCCCCCTCACCTGGCTCCCTTCCCAGGGAAAACCTGCTCTTTAGTGCTAAATCAGAGCAAATGTCAATTTGGAGAAAACCTGAATTGCTGTTTGCTCTGATTTAGAGCTAAAGAGTGGTTTTCCTTGGGGGAAAGCAGTGGGATGAGAGGAAGTATGGATGAGCCATTACTCACCTTTACTTTAAACTAAAAAGTCTCTGACAAAACAAACTTTCCTCATAGGGGAGTCACTCTATCCCCTTGAACATTTCAGAAACATGGGAAGAAGGAGAGTATTCATGATTTGTTTTTCAGACTGCTCTCCCTTGCAGTTGGAAGCCCAGAGCTGTGTATGGTATTTTTCAAACCATTTTCACAAGATCATAGAATCATATGGCTCCGTGATGCTTTAGTTGTGATTTCTGCATTGCAGGTGGTTGGACTAGATGATCCCTGGGGTCCCTTCCAACTTCTATGATTCTATGAAAGTGCAGCAGCCTGGCTGTTGAGTTCAGCCTCAAACTGGCCCAGTATTATGCAGGAAAGCATTCAGATGAGAACTAGTACAATACTGTATATGCAAAAGCCCAAATAATTTCCACATAGCCCAAAAACTGCAATGTCCCCTCCACATCAGACTGGTTCATACTGACACCTTTCTACTGTTGCTAGAAGTGTATGTGAAAAAGGATCTTGAGCCTTAGTAGGCCGCAAGCTTAAAATGAGTCAGCAATGTGATGGAATAGCAAAAAAAGGAAAAAGAAAAGAAAAAGAGCTAACGCTATTCTAGGCTGCATCAACAGTATAGTGTTGAGGTCAAGGGAAGTCACAGTACCACTCTATTCTGCCTTGGTCAGACTCCACCAGGAGTCCTGGGTCCAGTTTTGGGTACCACAATTTAAGAAGGATATTGACAAGGTGAAAGGTGGGCAGAGGAGGGCAACCAAGATGATGAAGGATCTGGAAACTAAGCCTTATGAGGAACGGTTGAAGGTGTTGGGAATGTTTAGTCTGGAAAAAAATAAGACTTAAAGGAGATACGTATGTTGGCTATCATCAAATATCTTAAAATGGAGCAAGCTTCTTTTCTGCTGCTGCAAAGGGTAGGGAGACCTGAACTGATGGATTCAAATGAAAATACATATTCTGACATATTCTGACTCTCTGAGAGTAACAGCTCTTCGACAGTAGAACAGACTCCCTCAGAAGACAGTGGACTCTCCTTCCCTGGAAGTTTTTAAGCAGAGGTTGGATGGCCATTTGCCATCATGCTTTAGCTGTGATTTCTGCACTGCAGAGAGTTGGACTAGATGACCTTTGGCATCCCTTCCAACTCTACAATTCTATGATTCTAATTATGTGTTGCCCACAGCAGAGAAGATGACCCAGGCAGAGCTTGACAATCCATATTTCCTTTGCTTTGAAAGCAGAATCAGAAAGCCAGAGGGCTTAAATCCTTGGAAGAGATGAGGGGGAGGGAATCAGAACAACAACAAAAAAGCCCCCCTCACATCTGGAACAGCAACTTCTTACCCTGAGCCCCCACCTCCCTGCCCCTA
The DNA here is from genome assembly GCF_965153285.1 of Podarcis tiliguerta. NCBI lineage: Eukaryota > Metazoa > Chordata > Lepidosauria > Squamata > Lacertidae > Podarcis > Podarcis tiliguerta. Next base: position 19,717,317 of record NC_139553.1, on the reverse strand, counting down.
ATTAATCAGAGCTTGTAATTGAATTTTTGTCAGGCTAATAACTCTTTTCTTTCAAGTACAACCCCACCCCCAGTATTAAGCCACAACTGAAAGCCTTCTATAGCAATGGCAGTCAAGTGACATCATGTTGAAAGCACGAGCCCAGAGACACTCATGGTTTCTTGGGAAAGAACATGGAATGGGCCCCCAAGGACCCATGGACTGCCACATAGGCAAATGCCATCTGTAGCCAGTCTCCATGCATCCCACCAAGATAAAGTCATTAAAAATATGGAGTTGGAAGGGGCCCCAAGGGTCATGTAGTCCAACCCCCTGCAATGCAGGAATCAGAACTGAAGCATCCTTGACATAGAATCAAAAAATCATCCACCACCTTTGGAAAGGGTCTGTTCCACTGTCGAAGAGCTCTTAACCTCAGAAAATTCTTCAAAAAGCTTAGTCGGAATCTCCTTTCTTGGAGCCCGCTTGTTTTCTCCTGCTCCAGAAGGGAGGACCCAAAACCAATGGATTTATAATACAAGAAGAGTGATTCCAACTAAACATTAGGCGAAGTTTTCTGAGGGTAAGAGCTGTTCAACTGTGGAACAGACTCCCTTGGAAGGTGGTGGACTCGCCTTCCTAGGAATTTTCAAAGCAGAGGTTGGTTTGTAATCTGTCAGGGATTCCTGCATTGCAGGGGGTTGGACTCAGTGACCCTTGGGTGTCCCATCCAGCTCTACAGTTCTACAATTCTGTGAAGGTAGAGCTTCCCTTCTCAAGCACTGTTCGCATGATGGCTTTATTATACAGGGACGACATGCTTGCTTTCTGCCCTCTCCAGGAGGTGTCTCCCCCCCCATTGACAGGGACTTCATTAGCCTCTTGAGATTCTCACTCTTCCTTCAGTTATTACCACACTCACTTGACTGACACCTGGTGCTGAAAAGGTGTCACGGTCAGCATCTGTGAAATAGAATCATTCACTCCGCTCTTAGGAAGGCAGTTTTCTCTGGAGAAAAAGAATTCATGACATGTGGAAGATTTTTATTCCCCTCCCCCCCACCCTTCTGTATAGTTTAACTCTGTGCTGTGTGAAGAAGGAATTTCTTTCATCCATCCTGATGTACACTGATGGATAGAGATTTTGACATAGGACACCCCCTAAAAGCTAAGTTCAACTCCCTCCTTCCCTGAAAGCTACATTGCCTTTATTCCTTTAAGTGTGTGTGTGTGTGTGTGTTGAGGACATCAGCATTTTGTGAGACTGCTAGGGAAATTAGAGAGCAATTTAGTGCCACAAATGCCAATTGCTCTGACAAAATGTGTGCAGCAGAAGGGGTGGATCTATTTTCCAGGGTTGCCATCTGTCAATCACACAGCTAAAGAACCATTTCCAGGGGGAAGGCATGAGTGCAAATATGCATGTGAGGCAAGGCTGGGGTTCTGTTATTTCCAACACAGAGAGACATTCACAGCAGATGCCCCACTGCCAGGGCTCGCAGGCAGCTGGACAGAGTCTTCTGGAGAAGGAGCAGAACAAATGAAAATGTGCAGAACCACTCTCCGTCCAGTGCTTGAAATATATATTTGGTTTAAAGACTTATGCTAAATAAATGGTTTACCGCCTCCATGCTAATGAGACTTGGCCTAATCTCATCATCACAGTGGTGGGGTGGAGAAGAAGAAAGGTAGGAAACAGAAGAAGGAGGAAGTTTCTAAAGAATTGCTAGAATTGTAGTTAGAAGGGACCCTAAGGGTCATCTAGTCTAACCCCCCTGCAATGCAGGAATCATGGATAAAGAATCCCTGAAAGATGGCCATCTAACCTCTATTTTAAAAGCCTCCAGTGAACATTTCTTCTTATGCCTGCTTTCTGCCTAACCAAGGCATTGTACAGTGGTACCTCAGGTTAAGTACTTAATTCGTTCCAGAGGACCGTTCTTAACCTGAAACTGTTCTTAACCTGAAGCACCACTTTAGCTAATGGGGTCTCCCACTGCCGCCAGAGCACAATCTCTGTTCTCATCCTGAAGCAAAGTTCTTAACCTGGAGCAATATTTCTGGGTTAGCGGAGTCTGTAACCTGAAGTGTGTGTAACCTGAAGCTTACGTAACCCGAGGTACCACTGTAGTGGCAGTGTCTCAGAAACAGTACTTGGTAAGGACCCTGACATAGACTCAAAGAATTGTAACAATGGGAGGGACCTCAACGGTCATGTCGTCCAACCCCCTGCAATGCAAGAATCCCAGCCATAGAATTCCCAACAGATGACTATCCAACCTCTCTTTAAAAACCTCCAAAGAATCACAGAATCATAGAACTGGGAGGCAGGAGCACGCCAGGGATAATCTAATCCACACCTTTGCCATGCAACAAAATATTTCCACTCTGTAGTGGATTCACAGGACTGATCCATGCTTACCTTTTGCCCTACTCTTTCCAGGCAGAGATCCATGTTTTAACTCTCCATGTCTGAGCATGGTTCCCCCCCCCCCCCCCGCTCTCCCCACAAAAACCCACTGTTTAGTGCTCAATTGGAGCTAACATCAGTTCAGGTTTTCCGCAGAAATTTCCAGAGCAAGGGAAAGAGTGCTTGGACATGGAGCTTTAAATCATGGACCATGCCTGGAAATCACAGAGGAGAGGAAGTGTGCATAATAAGCCCCCTGCTATTAACTGTCAGGGTTAAAGTGAACTCAGCCACTATTTTCTCTTTTAGTGGGCGCAGTTCCTGAAGAGGCCCACCAGGGGACAGTGGTGCTTCATGGACAGACGCATGGAGGACAAAGAGACACTTCCCTCCCCCGAAACGTTCATCAGAGTCACCCCTTGAACTTGAGGTTTCATTAAGCTGAGCACACACAGACACACACTCACCCGACATCCTAGTGCTCATTTCCGCTTGGAAACCCCACATAATCCTTTTCTTATAAGGTCAGGGCTCTGCTCACAATAACAAATATGCTACTTTCTTCTTCTTTTTGCGGGGGGGGTGGGGTGGGGGTGGAAATCCACCATGCCTCTGCCCTATCACCACCACTCCGCTCCCCTTTGGGAATGGGGATCCTGACTCCTGTTGGGCTAATCTCATTATGGGATGGCTTATTTTGCATCTCGGTTGCCCACCTTCCTTTCAGGAAAGCATCATGTTCAAGGCCGCAAAGTGAGACAGAGTTTGGAGTGCAGGCAAGCAAACTGTATGACTTCCTCAGAGAGTCTTGCAATGACCAAACTCTTAGCCACTCCCACCAGCTAGGCAGCGTTCATTGGATCACAGAATCATGGAATAGAAGAACTGGAACGGATACTAGTTCAACTTCCTGCAGTGCAGGAATCACAGCTGAATAATCCCCGAAAGATGGCCATCTCACCTCTGCTTTAAAAACCTCCAGTGAAGGAGAATTGTTGCTGTTATTCATAGAACTGTAGGATAGTCGGGATGGAAGGTACCTGAAATAGAGTCGAGAGTGGATTTCATGCTCTTTATTCAGCTCATAGTGGTGAGGAGGAATGGAAGTTCCCCCACAATATCTGCTTTATATACATTATTTACACAATGGGCTGCACGTGATTGGCTAATTCCGGGATTCTCCTGTAGGCCAATCAGGTTGTGGATTCACATCCCCCTGGAGCTGGATTGGGTGGCTCCTGCGGACCAATCAGACTGCTGCATTGCTCTAGGACCAATCAGACTGCTGCATTTTGGATCCTATTCAACTCAGTACATAACAGTACCCATAAAGGTTATCTACTGTAACCCGCTTGTCACATGTGTGTGCTGGTCAGTAATAATACAGTTCAAAGTTGGCATTAACTTTTTATTAGCAAAAAACACGATCTTCACAGACTTGGTTGAGTGTCAGGCCTAATGAGCAGAGTAGCTCATTCCTCGTGGTCTTACTCCATGAACATCAGTTGCCAAGGCTGAAAATCCCTTCCTCCTCACAGCCTTCTAAGTCCCCTCCTCTCCAAGGCTTTTTCCAAGCAATCAGAAACTGTGCCTCTGTGCAGGCAACCTCTCCTTCACTCTTTTCATGCCTCTTCTAGTTCTGGGAGACAAGTGGGGAAAGGGGCTTATTGAAACAAGAGCAGAATACAGTGGTACCTCGGTTTACGAACTTTTTTTTGGAATATTTTTAATTAGGAATTTCAACATAACAATTCATCAAAAACACGTCACCCTCATTTTTCCTCCTCATTTTCCCCTCCCCTCCCCCCAAGAAAGAAGAACCCACCCTCCCCCCCAGACTTCCCTCAGCTCCTCTCTCTGGTTTTTCAGCACATGTTATTCTCTGCATATTGTAAAATTGTAAAGATCCTTAATTTATCTATCTATATGTTACCAATAAAAAAATTGTGAGTGTTTATTCAAAACCTGCGAAGGAGTCCAATTCATTTTGTTGTTTCTTTAAATACTTTGTAAAAGGTTCCCATTCTTCTTTAAAGTCACAGTTGTCCTTATCACGTAGTTTATGTATCAACTTTGCCAATTCCACATAGTCCATTAGTTTCTCTTGCCACAGTTCTTTGGCCGGGATCGGTTTACGAACTTAATCCGTTCTGGAAGTCCGTTCTTAAACCAAAACTGTTCTTAAACTGAGGTGCACTTTCCCTAATGACGCCTCCCACTGTCAGTGCCCTTCCACCATTCGGATTCCATTCTTAGACCGAGGTAAAGTTTGCAAACCAGGACGCTACTTCCGGTTTTGTGGAGTTTGTAAACCAAATAGTTCGTAAACAGGATTGTTCTTAAACCGAGGTACCACTGTACACCCATGACTCTTCACCAGCCTGACTCATCTCTGCCTCTTGGCCTCCCTCATCCCACTCTCCTGTTTCAGCTTCTGCCTCTGATTCTGGACTTCTGTCTGCCACAGATTCATCCAGCTCACTAAGCCCTGTTACCTCTTCAGCTTCCAACACTTCCTCTTCCTAGTTTTCTCCCTCTTTGTTGTCTCAACACCACTTCCTGGTCTCTGAGCCTTCTTCCCTTGGTGGTTCCCCAGCTGGTTCCTCCTACCATTCCTCTGCATCCAACCAGTTCATGACACCCCGAAACACAATGAATTGCAGCTACAGAATCCCCTGCAGACAACAGTGCAACATTTGTTTAAAAACCTGCAATGAATCATAGAATCTTAGAATTGCAGAGTTGGAATGGACTTCAAAGGTCATTTGCTCTGATCCTTGCAATTGCAGATTCTTTAGCTGGGATTTCTGCATTGAAGGTGGCTGGACTAGATGACCCTTGGGGTCCCCTCCAACTCTACAATTATATGATTCCATGAATCAAAATTTTGAAAAATGATTTGTTTGGTGACTATAACAAGGAAGAAACCAAAACTACAAAAAATTCAAAAGAAAACAAATATTTATTTATTTATTTCACAGGCATTACTTCCTTCCAGGAAATTCCTGACTGTTGAGCGCCCAGAATGTCTGCCCACAATCCAGCAGTCATTCCACAGAGGTTCCTTTCCCCCACATGCAAAAAATAAATTGTTAGTGAAAGCACCTGGTGGTGTTATTGGGGACAGATGGACTCAAGTCTCTATTTCTAGCACACAATGTCCATGTCAACAGCCACAAATCCTATTTCTTCAGTGCCAGAAGCTCTGCTTCATGGATGGATGACTGAGAAGCAACAACCTCGTAGGCAAATTGGACCTGAGCTGATTTTTTAATTATTATTTTTTTGTATTTCTACTTTTGTGCTGATATTAGCCATAAGAACTTAAGAACATGTTGGATCAGGCCAATGGGAGCCCATCTAGCCCAGCATCCTTTTCTCACAGAGGCCAACCTGATGCCCATTATGAACATAAGAATATAAGAAGTGTTGGCAGATCTTGCAGCTTGGTGAGTTAGATTAAAAATATCATTTACCGTTTCTGGAGTTCAAAGGCTTTATTCATGTAGAAACTAAGTATGTACAGGAAGAGTGGAGAGGAGAGAGAAAATAGCAGACATATTATCTCAACAAATTGGGACAGAACAACAAACAAAATGGATCAGTTTTTAAGGGGTGGAGTTAATTTAAGCATAGAGGTTTACAAACAAGTGCTGGCTAGATTGCTACACAAAGAGTGCTGTTGTGTGGTTAAACACATGTATTAACTACAAACTCAAGAGAAGGAAATGTATTTGCTTCTTTTCCCAACAAGAAAAGCCTGCTGGATCAGGTCAAAAGCACATCTAGTCCAGCATTGGTTAGTCCCACATCTATTCTCACAATGGTTAACCAGATGCCCCTACTGGGAAACCCAGAAGCAGGATCCGAGCACCAGAACCCTTTCCCCTCACACATTATCCTGGAATTCAGAAGCATTGCTACCTCTGACTGTGGAGACAGAGCCGAGCAATGTGGCTAGTAGCCTTTTATGATCTTATTCTGCTCCACGAATTTATCCAATCTTATTTTAAAGCTGTCCAAGCTTGAGGCCGTTGCTGCCTCTTGTGAGAATGAGTTCCAGAGTTTTACTTGCTGAATGGGAGAAGGACCCTACTAGGTGGTCCATCTAGCTCAACGTCCAGTTTCCTCACAGTGGTCAACCAGATGCCTCTTGGAAGCCTAAAAGCAGGCCATCAGATCACCAGTCCTATCTCACTCTCCTCTTGCCCAGGACAATGCCTATAAAAATGGAGTCAGGGGCATACAAGGGGGGGGGCGGTCTGCCCCAGGTGCCACCCAGGGGAGGGTGAGAAGATGACCCACTGCCTCCCCCCCAGCTGTAGAGCGGCTGTGGATGCGTGCGCTGTCAGTATGGGCACCACTCGCACTGCATCTGTACGGGCACCGCTGGTCGGTTCGCCCGCACCGGGTGCTGGAGAGGCTTCCTCCTTCACTGGATGGCGTGCTCCCATAGAACCATATTGACTAAGAGCTACCAGTAGGCCTAAGTTGTGCAGATCTGCTTAAAAAGGTAAAGGGGACCCCTGACCATTAGGTCCAGTCATGACCGACTCTGGATGTGCGGCGCTCATCTCGCTTTATTGGCCGTGCGAGCCGGTGTACAGCTTCCGGGTCATGTGGCCAGCATGACTAAGCCGCTTCTGGCGAACCAGAGCAGCGCACGGAAACACCGTTTACCTTCCTGCCAGAGCGGTACCTATTTATCTACTTGCACTTTACATGCTTTCGAACTGCTAGGTTGGCAGGAGCAGGGACCGAACAATGGGAGCTCACTCCGTCGCAGGGATTCAAACGACCAATCTTTTGACCAGCAAGTCCTAGGCTCTGTGGTTTAACCCACAGCGCAGCTTCCAGGGATGCAGATGTCATTAGGAAGTTTTTAAGCTGAGGGTGAATGGCCACCTACCAGGGATTCTTTATCCGTGATTCCTGCTTTTCAGGGGGGTTGGACTACATGACCCTTAGGGTGCCTTCCAATTCTACACATGCATGATTCTAAGACACAGTGCCATCCAGTTGCCTTTACTTTTCCACCCAAGCATTCCTCAGTCTCTCATTCAGCATCGGCACAATACTAGTAATCTGGGGGATAGGCCTGAGAACTCCTCACTTCATCAAAGCCAGGCATTCATTTTCTGCCTCATTGTTGGATGTGGGATACAGTACTGAATGCCCCCTTTTCAACCCATTCAACAGACCTGTCCACCTTTTATACCTCTGAGGCCCTTTGCGAAGGTTTACTTCCTAGTAGCGTCAGCATCATGAAAGAATCTCCTCCCCTAAATCCCCACTTTTCTTCTGCATCACCAGCCTGATGGCTATAATTTCACGTCTCAAATTTTCAAAAAAGAAACATTTCATTTACATCCTTCATTCGCTGCACAAAAGTAGGCTAAAGCCTGTAGTTTGCTTCTTCAAAGTGTTGGGAGTCTCAGCTTCTCTCAGAGTGATCTTCTGACATCTAACATTCTTTCTTGTTTCTAGTCAGTGAATTTCTTTGCATAGAATCGTGGAAAAAAATCATACGAATGTACACTTGGAAAGGACCCCCAAGGGTCATCGAGTCCAACTCCCTACAATCCAAGAGAAAAACATTGTACCAAGAGGAATAATTACTGTAAATAAAGAAATGTATTTATCTCCAGTGTGGCAATGAAATCTGAAACATGGTGCATTCTGACAGCTTGCAATGCTAACCAGCCACAGGGACATGACATAAAATGGCCCAGTAAATGCTTCTGAATATCACTTGCTGGAAGCCACAGGCAGGGAGAGTGCTCTTGAGCGAGGGTGTGCAGGCATCTGGTTGACCACTGTGAGAACAGGGTGCTAAACCAGATGGGCCCCACAATAATATCGTCTGGGAGGGTTAGCTAATGCTGCAGGAGAAAGATTCAGGATTCATTATGACTCTAGCAGATTAGAGAACTGGGTCCCAACTTCTTCTTGTTGTTTAGTCGTTTAGTCGTGTCCGACTCTTCGTGACCCCATGGACCAGAGCACGCCAGGCACTCCTGTCTTCCACTGCCTCCCGCAGTTTGGTCAAACTCATGTTTGTAGCTTCGAGAACACTGTCCAACCATCTCGTCCTCTGTCGTCCCCTTCTCCTTGTGCCCTCCATCTTTCCCAACATCAGGGTCTTTTCCAGGGAGTCTTCTCTTCTCATGAGGTGGCCAAAGTATTGGAGCCTCAGCTTCAGGATCTGTCCTTCCAGTGAGCACTCAGGGCTGATTTCCTTACTAACAAAATGAATTTCAATAGGGACAAATGTCAGGTTCTACACTTAGGCAAGAAGAACCAGCTGGACAAATACAAGAAAGGGGACACTTGGCTTACCAGTAGCACATGTGAAAAGGATCTAGGAGTCTTAAAATCATAGAATCATGGAATGGACCCTGGTCTAGTCCTACCCCCAGACCATGGCAAACTAAGGCCTGGGGAGGGGACTGGATCCGGCCCAATCGTCTTCTAAATCTGGCCTGCAGATGGTCCGGGAATCAGCATGTTTTTACATTAGTAGAATGTGTCCTTTTCTTTAAAATGCATCTCTGGCTTAGGTGTGGGGCATAGGAATTCATTCACTCCCCCCCCCATATAGTCCACCCCCCAAGGTCTGAGGGACAGTGGACCTGCAGATGGTCCAGGAATCAGCATGTTTTTACATTAGTAGAATGTGTCCTTTTCTTTAAAATGCATCTCTGGCTTAGGTGTGGGGCACAGGAATTCATTCACTCCCCCCCCCCATATAGTCCACCCCCCAAGGTCTGAGGGACAGTGGACTGGCCCCCTACTGAAAAAGTTTGCTGTGCCCTGCCCCAGACCCTTGATCATCTTGGTTGCCCTCCTCTGCACACTTTCCAGCTTGTCAATATCCTTCTTAAATGTGGGGCCCAGAACTGGACACAGTATTCCAGGTGTGGTCTGATCAAGGCAGAATAGAGTGGTACTATGAAAGTCTGAATAGCTCTGTTGGTTACAGCATGGTGCTGATAACACCATCAAGGTTGCTGGTTTGATCTCTGCATAGGACAGCTGCATATTCCTGAATTGCAGGGGGTTGGACTAGATTGGAAGAGTTGGTCTCTTCCAACTCTACAATTCTATGATTCTATTACTTCCCTCGATCTGGACATTAGATTTCTGTTGATGCAATCTAGAAAAGCTATTAGTGAAGAACTTTCTGAAAATAAGAGCAGCTGGACAGTGAAATAGACTCCCTCACTGTCCGGGGGGTTTTAAGCAGAGGTTGGATGGCCAATCTATCAGGGAAGCTTTAGCTGAGATTCCTGCATTTGCAGGGGGTTGGACTAGTTGACCCTAAGGTCCCAATCCAACTTTACAATTCTATACTCTGAGTGAATGAATTCTCTTATCTGCTGCATATTTTAATGGAGCAATGAAGGAGACCTCACTTCTAAATTAGAACTAATTAGGGATAATTATCAGAGCTGGTTTGATGTTTCTATATAATGAGCCTGGATTTCCTTTTCCTTTTTTGAATATCTGGCGTGGTTGAAGAAATAAAACAATATATTTCAAAAAAAACACACCACTCAACAACCTCCAGAGCTGTTTTTCTTTCTCATTTAAATTTATCCCCCCCTTCACCCTGCTGTTCCTTTTCATGCCAAACATTTATGATTGACTGGGAGCTCTGAGGATTTTCCTGAGTGACAGCTTTGCCACACATCTGATAAGCTTCCATAAATGGTTTACCATTCCTGCCACCTGTTCAAATGGAGACCTGGGCTCTTAAAAGAAAGGGAGACTCCACACAGTGCAGGGTTAAACTGTGGAGCTAAAGGAGGCAGTGATGGCCACCAACCTGAATCGCTTTAAAAGAGGATTGGACAAATTCATTGAGAATGATGGCTGCTAGCCATGATGGCTCCCCCCTGCTTCTGCAGTTGGAGGCAGCAATGCTTCAGGATCCCAGTTGCTGGTAACCACAGGAGCAGAGAGGGCTAGAATCTTAACTTGCTTTCTAACCTGCATGTTAGCACTGAAAGCAGAGACACAGCATTTAGAGGAGGGGGGCAACCACAGGGCCTGGTGATCGTAGAATTGTAGAGTTGGAGAAGAGCCCAAGGGTCACTAGTCCAAGAATCAAGGCAAGACTCAACCTGTGGCCTATTCAGCAAAAGTATCTTTGCTTTCCAAGAAGTGGCCGGGCACATAATGGGCTACTGAGTCAAAACTGCCAGATAATTCTGTCAGCATCTTCTTTATAGGGGTCAAGTGCAGGGGAGGGGGGCTTTTAAGTTTTTGATTCAAGGCTTGTTGGCTTGGGGAGGTGAAGGAATCACCATATCCAGCTTCTAGAGCAGTAGTTCCCAAACTCAGACCCACCCCATAATTCATAAATTCATCCCTCGAGTCCCCTACGCAATAAAAAGCATTATTCAAAATAGCAAGTTCCACGACCCACTGAGGAAGATAGTAACACAATAAAATTCAAAACAGGAAAGATTAATTGCACCTTTATTCAGAATCCAATTAAAACTATGTAGTTTAATTAATTCAACAAAATTGATGCACTCGATCCAGCGATACCTGCCTTGCAAAATCTGACTGTCATTTAGCAAGAGTCTTAAGATTATACATTTAGGAACTAATTCAATGTTTGGTACATTCTTCATGCGATGGATGGGCTTGATGAAGTGTTACCACCTGTTTCCCAAAGTCTGGTTTAAAGCCGCCTAGTAGGGGTCTTAAATCTCCACTTCTAGCACCCCCACCGGTAATCCCTCCCACCCCCAGGGGGCAGCAGTGCCCACTCTGGGAACCACTGTTCTAGAGGTTTCGTGTGATGGGTTTGGTGGGGCAGCCATCAAGGTGTACCTCCTAAGCCTTCAATTCACCAGGCAGGAAACCACATTGGCTGTTTTGCAAGGAACAATGTATTCCGTACATGTATTCTGGTTCTTGTTGCTTAATTGGTGTGAAGCCTTGAGGTCTCCTGGCACAGAGCGGAAGGTCGGTGGTGGACAGCCAAAGCAATTATGCTAGAACAGCCTTCTCCAGGTCCCTGAAGAGTCTTTACAAATCATTGAATGCTCCAGTTCAAGGGAGCGCAGCCTTAGGGGAACTCACAGAATCGCAGTGTTGGAGGGTACCCCCAAGGGTCATCTAGCACAACCCCTGCAATGCAGGAATCTAGATCTAAAGGTTGTAGCACTGGTGGCTTCATGGTGTAGAGAAAAGGTGAGTAAGAGGTATGTGAAATTATGCATGGCAAGAAGGAAGGTGGTAGAGAAATGCTTTTCTCCCTCGCATTAACAATAGCGCTCCTGAACATCCAAGGACACAGCATGTTGGAGGATTCTGGACAGGGAAACGGAAGCAGTTCATGCAGCACAGAGTTCAAATGTGGACATTGCTCCCTCAAGAGGCAATGGTGGCCACCAATTTGCATAGCTTTAAAAGAGGATTGGACAAGGATAACTGTGACTTTAAGGATAAATGGGAACCTTTCACAAAGTATTTGAAGACGCAACAAAGCGAACTGGACTCCTTGGCAGGTTTTGAATAAACATTCACAATTTTTTTACTGATAATAATTAGCTAAACAGCTGGAGGATCTATACAACTCTGTAACATGCAGAAAACAGCCTTATTGGAGAAACCAAAGACTGGAACTGAGGGAAGTCGTGGGGTGGGGTGGGGTGGGGTGGGGGGATGGGTTTTATGGGGGGGGAGGAAAAATGGGGGGAAATAAGGATATGTTTTTGGAAAATATGTTTTGTTATAACTTTGAATAAAAAATTATTAAATAAAAATAAAAATAATAATAAAATAAAAGAGGATTGGACAAATTCATGGAGGAGGAGGAGGAGGAGGCTACCCATGGCTATTAGACATGCTGGCTCAGCTCTGCCTCCACAGCTGGAAGCAGCAATGTTTCTGAGTAACAGTTGCTGGAAATCAAAGAAAGAGAGCGAGAGAGAGTTTGTGAGTTTTCCAGAGGCAACAGTTCAGCCACTGTGAGAACAGGACACTGGACTAAGGTTACCAGACATACCCGTTTACTGGGGACAGTCCCCAGATTTACAAATCAGTCCCCTGACAAAATCCATCTATTTAGTAGGAAGTTGAAAAGTGTCCCCGGATTCATTGGGGAAAAAATCTGGTAAGTTTACGCTGGACTGGAAGGGCCAATGGCCTTAGCAGCAGGCTCTTCTTACACTATTATAGGAACCACAGCAGGGTATGTTGCTCTGGGGTTCAGGTTCTGGATTTCCATTTGGGGAATCTAGTTCAGGGGTCAGCAAACTTTTTCAGCAGGGGGCCAGGACACTGTCCCTCAGACCTTGGGGGGGGGGCAGACTATATTTTGAAAAAAAATATGAACGAATTCCTATGCCCTACAAATAACCTAGAGATTTATTTTAAATAAAAGCACACATTCTACTCATGTAAAAACACCAGGCAGGCCCCACAAATAACCCAGAGGTGCATTTTAAATAAAAGGACTACTCATTCTACTCATGTAAAAACATGCTGATTCCCGGACTTTAGAAGGCGATTGGGCCGGATCTGGCCCCCGGGCCTTAGTTTGCCTACCCATGATCTAGTTGAATGCATCTGGAAATCAAGCCTTATGAGGAATGGTTGAGGTAACTGAGTATGTTTATCCTGCATAAGAGAGGACTAAGAGGGAACATGGGAGCCATTTTGGATGGCCACCTGTCAGGGCTTCTTTAGTTGTGATTCTTTCCTACATTGCAACTCTACAATTATATAAGTTCCAAATACTAAAAGGTTTTCTTTGAACCACAATCAATCAATCAATCAATCTTTGCCTGTTTGGGTCTTGCTCTTTTCCCGCTACCTGAAATACCCTTTTAAGTCAGCTTTGTCCAACAGGTCGATCTGGATCGACTTGTAGATCATGTGATTGTTTCTCGTCCATCTTTGTCAATCTCTCTCTCCCCAAACAGCCCTTTCTCTGAGGAGCCTGCTTGCAGGGCATCTCTCTCTCTCTCTCTCTCTCTCTCTCTCTCTCTCTCTCTCTCTGTGTGTGTGTGTGTGTAAAGCGATGAGCTCTCTCACTGAGCGCAACGAGGCTTACGTCCGAGTAAACATGCGCGAGGGAGTGGGGGACCCTTCCTGGCTGCTGCCCTTCCAGGAGGGGAGCGGTGTGTGTGTGTGTGTGTGTGTGTGTGTGTGTGTAGAGCCCTGTGGTTTAGGTTTACTGGAAAATAAGGGGTGGGTTGGATCTAGGGGAAAGGGCTTCTACATTCACTTCTTAAGGTAGTGCTTGAAGGCTGTCAACCCTGCAGTTCAGTTTACCCAATTTCTGTTTCTAACTATGAGGGAAACCCTGACTCACTTGAAAAACAGCAAGAGTCCTGGGGTACTTTAGAGACTTAACACATTTATTATGACATGAGCCTTTGTGAACAACAATCCGTGCATCATGTTCTGATTATGTAGTACCCTATCCTCATGGTTATTTTCTTATGTTATTTCAAGTATACAAAGTATGTATTTTTAAAAATATATTGATTCATAATGAACTTTGCAGGTTTTATGGAAGCGACTATCATTTGTTATTATTTTTATCATAAGCTAAGCCAAATATAATATATTTAAGTTGAAGAATGACAATGGGAGAGTGTGGTAGATCACTGCCAGTTTTTTGTATTGGATGGTAGATCTCAGGCTACTTATGGTTGGACATGCCTGCTTTAAGTGCACTGATCCATTAATGTTCTACCTGGGATGCTGAAGATTCAGTCTGAAGCCTTTTGCAAGGAAAACAAGCATTGCAACGGGGATATGTGCTTCCTTCCCTTCACCCCCATGAAGACACCCCCATGGCGGAATTGCCCATAATTCATTGTAAGATATCACTCCACATTTTCACACCAGGGATGCATCTCCCCCTTCGCAAAGCACATTCTCATCCCCTGGAATAGTGAACACATGTTTCCAGGAAGAATAAAGAGTGCGAGCATCTGCTTTGCGAAGCATCTATGGCACATTAAGTGCATGCCAATTAAACCCTGCCTTGCCTCCCTGCTTTGTTCCAGGGAAGTCTGCATGAAACTCTTTGCTGCCAGTTACCAAGATCCCTAGGATCAGAATGTGTAAAAGTGAGAAGTAATATCCTAAGGCACCCGACATTGTGGGGGCGGACATCAGGGACCAGGCCTCCTCCCAATGAGACATTCACCCACCAGGCTGCTCTGCTCTGTGTGGCCTCGCTCAATACTGTGGGGCCCAGGGTGACTTCCCTCCAGGACATGCCTTGTTGCAAGATGCCACATTTTCTGGGGTGACATCCCACCAGACTGCACAGCGTCGGGGACCACATCCCTCTAGGCTGTGTAGTGTCTCCTGATGTTTAGCCTGCAGAAGACAAAACTGGGACTTGACATGAGAGCCACCTTCAGATATCTGAAGGAATGTCCCATGGAAGATAGAGTAGGGTTACCAAATGTCCCTGTTTCCCGGGGACAGTCCCTGGATTTGCGAATCTGTCCCTGGACAAATTTGATCCCCGGAATGTCCCGGATTTCATCTAATGTCCCCTGGAAACGTGGCAGCAGCAGCCTCAGCAGCCCGGAGCCAGCCTGGTAGTGCACTTGGCTCTGGCTGGCTTCAGGAGTTGCTTGCCGCCGTGCCATCCGCCATTTTGCCTCGCTGGAATTTGCCATATGATAGTGGTGCAGGGGCTCTAAGATGCAGCTTCCGGGCTGCCTCCACCTTCCCTGACCCCAGCAACTAAGCTGTGAAGGGAGGCTTCATGCTGCCTATAGGAGCAGCCTCCCAACTCCTACTTGCGTGCAAGCAGGAGCAGGGTGGGGATCTCTCAGCTGTGAAGGGAGGCTTCACGCTGCCTATCAGAGCTTGTGTGCAAGCAGGAGGGGGCAGGGACCTCTCAGTTAGGCAACGGGAAGCCTCCCTACCCAGCTGAGGGATCCCCACCCCCTCCTGCTTGCACGCAAGTAGGAATGGGATTGGGGCTGCTCCAATAGGAAGGGAGGCATCACACTGCCTGAGCCTCACCGCCACCGCTCTCGGCCCTCCTTCTCTGCCTTCCATGCCTGACCCACCGCACACCACTTCCCCACCACCACCACTGAAGAACCAACAACTCAGGGGCTGCCCAGGCTCATGGAGAAAGGAGACAGAAGCTTTGGAGGAAGGGGAAATGTGGCGGTTGAGGTCAAGGCGGCGGCCACCCCTCTGCCACCACCATCGCTGCAGCACCAACGTCCCGAAAGTGTAGTATTTGTTTATTTGTTTTTTGTTTTTGTTTGTTTGTTTGTTTATAGTGTCCCCCCATTCATTGGGGAAAATCTGGTAACCTTAAGATAGAGCAAACTTGTTTTCTCCTGCTCTGGAGAATCCAATGGGTTCTAATGACAAGAAAGGAGGGTGGAATTGTTGGACAGTGAGACTTTTACTCTCAAGGTCATGTGTTCAAGCCCCAAGTTTGGCAAAAGATTCCTGTATTGCAGGGGGCTGGACTAGATGACCCCCGTGGTCCCTTCCAATTCTACAATTCTAGGATACTATGATAGATGATGATGGTGTTTCCTGCTTGGCAGGGGGTTGGACTCGATGGCCCTTGTGGTCTCTTCCAACTCTATGATTCTATGATTCTATGATTAAACATTGGGAAGAAGAACCATTTGACAGTAGAACTGATCGTCTCAGAAGGTGGTGGGCTCCTCTTCCTTGGAGGTCTACAAGCAGGAGTTGGATGGCTATCTGCCAGGGATGCTTTAATTGCAATTCCCTCATTGAAGAGAGTTTGACTAGATGAGCCTTGGGGTCCCTTTCAACTCTACAATTCTATGATGTTCAAATACAATGTTGTTTGTCAGCTCTCTCACACACAGAATAATAGAATCTTAGGAGAAAATGGAAGGGACCCCAAGGGTTGATTGATTACCTAATCAATTAATTGGTTGATGGGGCAAGGAGACTAACACACTGAAAATCTTTAATTGGATGCTACGCTTCATGGCCACAAATTCTATGAAATGTTAATCAAAGCCTTGCTCGGCTTTTGTTTTGGAAATGCAGGCACCATTCTTTCTGGCTTTTTCTTTGCAGGGTTTTTTTGTGATTGATGGATTGATGGATTTCGTAACATTTATACCCCCGCAAAAAACCAACAACCCTTAAAGTGATTTACAAAAGAGATAAAAGAGAAAGCTACACTTTGGAACTCTCTGCCTCTTGAGTATCAGGCAGATGCCTTCATTTTTGTCTTTTCTGCTAAAAACCTTTTGGTTTAGTCAAGATTGCTTAGATATTTAGAAAGCTGGTGTGAATTTAAATCTGCTTCTAGTCTATTGTTATTTTAACATTCTGCATGTCTTAAAACTATTGCTGTTAATTTTTCTTAGTGTGGATTATATTGTTTTATCTTTTGTGTAAACCCTTCCAACTCTACAATTCTATGGTTCTATGAATAATGAAAAGAAAATTAAAATGCTTTCCAGAATAAAACTCATTTTGTATTTCTAAGTTACGAAAATATTAGCGTTCTGGAATAAAATTTAATACGTTTGCTACATAAATCACAAAGGTTCACAATTCACTGTTGTTTCTTTCAGCAATGGCAAGACATAGAATCATAGAATTATGGAGTTCAAAGGGACCTCTGGGGTTATATAGTACAACTCTCTGCAATGCAGGAATCAGACCGAATGCAGGAATCAGCGATGGTTTTCAGCAAGTATATTTCAGTAGTTCTGGTGTTTGGTCAAAGGAGGATGCTGCTCCCCACCTCCCAACACAACTGCTGGACCTTTACCTCCTCCTTCTGGGGCCCCTCCACCTGTACAAGGATCATCTTTACCCTCTGAGAATGGCTTAAAGCACTAAGAAAAGCCATTAAAAATTAATTTTCCACCCTGTCTGTCAGAGTTTTACTCCAGCCCAGGAATGTGCTCAACAAGCAGAACTGATCAGCAAAATCCAAAATGGCATCACCCATGCAAAGTCACATCTGCTCCTGTTGTGAATGTGTTATTATTAGTGGCAGTGATGCAATTACAAAAAATCCTATCTTTCCTTCCTTCCTTATAAAATGGAGGGTTTTGTTGGTTTTTTTGCTGCTGACAGCTGGGTGATTTTCTACAGTTTTCAAGCTTGGAGAGCCAAGTTCACTGAATCATAGAATGATAATATATGGAAGGGATCTCCAAGTGTCATCTAGACCGCCCCATGCAAAGCAGGAGTCCCAGCTAAAGAATCCCTGACCAGCCAACCTCAATCCAGACACACTAGATTTCTGGTTGGAGAAATGAAGAAGCCAGGCTTGATAGCTTTGTTCTCAGAAGACAGATCCAATATGGCTGCTTGCCTCAAGGTCCAGAGATAGAGTGGGAGTAGGAAGAGGAGGAAGAGGAGGAGAGGAAGAGGAGGAGGAGGAGGAGGAGGAAGCTCTAAACAGGATTCAGTTTAAGGTCCATCAGTCTAAACCAGGGGTCAGCAAACTTTTTCAGCAGGGGGCCGGTCCACTGTCCATCAGACCTTGTGTGTGTGGGGGGACGACGACTATATTTTGAAAAAAAAGAAAGAAAGAACAAATTCCTATGCCCCACAAATAACCCAGAAATGCATTTTAAATAAAAGCACACATTCTACTCATGTAAAAACATGTTGATTCCTGGACCATCCGCGGGCCGGATTGAGAAGGCGATTGGGCAGGATCCGGCCCCCAGGCCTTAGTTTGCCTACCCATGGTCTAAACATTGAAGGGGGAGAAACAGTAGTCAGGATAGAGGTAAAGTGACAAGGATCGTCTAGGAAGTTGGAGGCCTCTTGTTTACTCTGTCCTAACCTCATGCAAATCCCTCTCAGCAAACTTCCAACATTTCCATCTTGACATCATCCTGCACATTGTGAGGGAAAGGCCAAAGCACTAGATTCCCACCCATCAGGACATCCGAGGAGGCCCCGTTCTCCTTGGATCCACCCAATTAAAAATAATTAGCTTTTCTACTATATAACCCCAAAGAACGTATTTCTTTTTTGGCGGGGGGGGGGGAGTCTACCTTCTGCAGCAATGAAGTTAAATAGATATTTGTTTATCCTTTTATTAGACAAGGCCAATTAAAATTTTATGCTTGAAAAAGCTGATTCCCCCCCACTTCAAATGGAGAGGCTGAACATACATATATCTTGATGGAATAGATCACCAGACCTGGCCTCATCAACAGCCTGGCTAAGTGGATTATTTATTTATATTTTTAAAAAGGAAACTACTCAAATGCACCCATTCATAAAATGGTAATTGAACCTCCCCCCCCCAAAAAAAAAAAAGAGAGGAGAAAGGTGACGATTAAGATGAAAACCTAGCTTATTTACAGCCGCCTGTTCAGGAATGTTGAAGCTGGGAAGAGCTAGGAGTGCCACCCAGAACACTAAATTGTAGAATTATAGAATCATAGAATTTGTAGAGCTGGAAAGGGACCAAAGGGGTCATCTAGTCCAACCCTCTGCAATGCAGGAACATTTTGCCCAATGTGGGGCTCAAACCCTGAGATTAAGAATCTCATGCTCTACCAACTGAGCTACCCAAGGAAAGAAAATAATTGGAGGTGATCCCCAAGAGTCATCTAGTCGAGCCCTCTGCCGTACAGTCCTACAGCCATAGGTTGAGTCCTTCTGAGGCCTCCTTATCATCATCATCATCATCATCATCACTGAATTGTAGAGTTGCACTATAGGGGGTTATACTGGGTGTCCCTTCGAGGGTGTTTGCTATCAACCTTACAATTCTATTATTCACTGCTGGTTTTGAAGCTAAAGTTGAATGGCCACCTGTCAGAGAGTCTTGAACTGTGATTCCTGCATTGCAGGGGGTTGGACTAGATGATGTTTGGGGGCCCCTCCGACTCTACAAATCTATGATTCTATGGCTTTGGAAGGTGGTGGACTCTCCTCTGTTGGAGGTTTTTAAACAGAGTTTAAATGGCCATCTGTCAAGGATTTAAAACAAAACAACAACTCACCCCCCCCTTTTATTTGTTTCTCACCAGAAGGGCAAAGAATACCATCAAAGAGATGCTTGCACAGTAACGGTAAGTTAAATTCTACATCATCATCATTTATTAAATTTGTATACTGCTCTTCACCCAAACATCCCAGTATAGTTCACAACAGAAAAATGCAAATTGAGAATACAAAATACATAATAAAACAAAAGCAGCACCAAAAGGATCCAGAAGTACTTCCAAACTGTACTCCTTCAGAGGGAGTGTAACCCCACCAAGAGGAGGCAACCTCCCATCCATCCATTCTAGGAAACCACCCCCTAACAGTGCCTCTGTCTTACCAGGATTGAGTTTCAATTTGTTGGCTCTTATCCAGTCCATTACCAAGGCAAGAATGTGGTCCAGCACATCAGCTGCCACCCCTGCAGATGTAAAGAAGAAATAGAGCTGTGTGTCATCAGCATATTGCTGGCAACATTCTTCAAACTGCCAGATAATCCCACTCAGTGGATTTATGTAGGTGCTAAACAGAATAGCGGGTAAAACCAAACCCTGAGGAATCCCACATTGAAGGCTCCAGGGGGCTGAATAATACTCCCCATGCATTACCCCCTGGAAATATCTATCCAAGTAGGACTGGAACCACCGCAAACCAGTGCCACCCACCCCTAACTCAGACAGCAGCTCCAGAAGGATGCCATGATCAATGGTCTCAAAAGCCTCTGAGAGGTCAAGGAGAATTGGCAAGGACATACCGGTATCTCCCCTGTGTCCTGGCAGAAGTCATTATACAGGGTGACCAGAGTGGTTTCTGTACACATAGGCACCCAGTAGGGGAGCTGAGGGGGGAGGCAGCACCCCCCAACTTTTCAAATGAAGGGGCTGCCCCCTGTAAAAATTCCATGGCGGCCACATCGCATGTGCAAGCCATGGGGCATCTGCACAAAACGTCAGCACGCCCTACGGTGTGTGCAGCACACCAGCACACTGTAGGGCGTACTGATGTCACACATGCACACCTCAATAGCAGGGGGCAAAGCGGCAGCCCTGAATGTGTGTATGTACAGGTAAGGAGACCTGAAGGTCATGGTTTGAAACACAAGTTCCATTAGACTGTATAAAATTGTTCTGCTGGGGGTCCCTTCCAACTCGTCAATTCTCTGATTCTCTCATTCATTGGAGACCATCTGCCAGGGATTCTTTAGCTGTGCTTCCTGCATTGCAGGGGGTTGAGCTAGATGACACTGATGGGTCCCTTAAAACTAAATAATTCAGTTATTCTAAGAGACAGTGGTTGATCCAGAAAGTCCATGTTGAATTGGACGGTACCAGTCATCGCGTGCATCTGGCCCAGAACTTTCTCATATGTTGCTTCCAACTGCTTCCCTCTGGGGGAAATTATAGCCTGCTCAGGCCCAGAAAAATAAAGGCTTCCCTCCCTCTGATGTGATGCAAGGCAATGTGGAGATTAGCAGTTGAATAGCCCTCCTGATGTTCCCTTCAATCACTATGTAAATACTACAGAGGTGGATGAATGGCAGCAGGATTATGTCTGCTTGCTTGCCTGGCATTGGGTGCCAGAGGCTACCCTGGGCACATCTCTGCAGATGGATCTTTTCAGGCCCTAGGGAGTGGGGATAAAGAGACAAGCATTCATTGATGGAATGTAGCAGTGGGGAATGCTGAATTGGAGAATCATAGAATTGTAGGATTGGAAAGGACCCCTGCGGGTCAGCCACACCAAACACCTGCAATAGAGGGATCACAGCTCAGTAGTGTTGGGGCATCTAGTCCAACCCCCTGCAATGCAGGAAACACAGCCTGAGAATCCCTGACAGGTAGCCATTCAACCTTGGTTTAAAAACCTCCAATGAATCATAGAACTGTAGAGTTGGAAGGGGCCCAAAGGGTCAACTAGTCCAACCCTCTGCAATGCAGGGAACCATAGCTCCCTCTGAAAAACTAGATTCATATGTCTATGAATCTGAAGCTGCATGTGCCATGAATTCCTGCTTCATTTAATCCCCACATCAGTCTTGCATAGCAGAGGCAGCGACTGGCCCCCAAGGTCACACCCAGGAAGCTTCTTGGGGGTTTGGAACCTCATTTTCTCCCAGGTCCCAGTCCAGCACTCCAGGCTGCATCTGTAAGAACTCTAGTGTGGGGTCACCTACACTTTGGAACTCCCTGACTATTGACATCAGGAAGGTGCTTTTGCTGTGCTGTCTTTGGTGCTTGTTAAAGCATTTTTGTTTCGACAAGCCTCCCCAAACTTTTAGAAAGCTGCTGTGAGTTTTTAATCTATGCTTTTAATCTATCATTTGAAAGTTTTGAAATTCTTATTGGCAATTTTATTGGTTTCTGTTTCTTTTTTGGTAAACCACACTGAGATGTGAGGGTTTCTCTGTGTGTGGGGTGGGAGGTTACACTCAAAGGTGTATACATTTTATGAAGGGGGGGGGGGCTTGTCTAGTCTACCTCTTAGGGTTGTTGTGAGGCTTGTGAAATAACCCAGGTGAGGAATGACAAGCGTGTGGGAATGCACTGTTGTTATTCATGCAGAAGTCCAACAAGTTTTTAAAAAGGAAAAAAATAAGAACTGTCACATATGCAAGTATGGTGACTGTCATCTATGACACAACGGTCGTTGAAGCACTTTTAAAATTCCATTTTCTCAGTTCCTTCTGGTGTCTCCTCCAACCTGACGGTTGTTTATCACCCTTCACGGTTGTGAATATTTAACAGTGATTAGGCTTGTCATAACAGCAACGGAGGACAGGAGAGAGGCTGCATAGAATCATAGCATTGTAGAGTTGGAATAGACCCCCAAGGGTCATGTAGTCCAACCTCCTGCAATACAGAAGAGCCACTAGAGGAGTTAATGAGGAAGGTTCACATGGATAGAGGAACAAGGACCCAGCAGTATCAGGAACAAATGGGTGGTCTGAGGCAGGCACAGATCAATTCCAAAGCAGCAAACAGTGTCCCGAGTTTCCTGATACCCTGACTGACTGATTTGAGAACACATGTTCATTATGGTGCAATTTTGTATCATTGGAACATATGTATTTTATTAATATTTATATACATATTAAAGTCTATAATATAGCACTATCAGTCAATAACAATGAAGTGCATTTAGCTAAATCACATCTGTTAATTCTCCCTCTCTCATAATACTGGTGGGACTGGTGGAAATTCAATTAAGCTGAATGTTGGAAGGTTCAGGATGAATAGAAGGAATGACTTCTTGACACAATACAGAGTTTACCTGTGGAACTCACTCCCGCAGGAGGCAGTGATTACCACTGATCTAGATGGCTGTTAAAAAGAATTGGACAAATTCATGGAGGAGGAGAGGGCTTTTAATGGCTGCTAGCCATGATGGCTGTGTTCTGTCTCTACAGCTGGAGGCAGCAATGTCTTTTTTTTCCATTTGCAGGTGGGGATTCTAGTGGTGCCTGTACTTCCATTCAGATGAGTTTACAGTGAGCGATTGGGAATTTTCATATATGAACAAGCATCCTTGTGCATGAACAAACATGCCTTCATCCAGCAAACCCGTTTGCGCACATACAATTACTTGGTGTGAGTTGAGGAGTGCTGGGAAACAGAACGTGTCATCCATGAAACAGAGCTAACTGTGTTTTCTCTCTCTCTCTCCTTCCTTCAGACAAGGAGGACAGTTATTTTTAAACACATGGCCCACATTCCAAACCAGCGTTTGTGTAAATGAAACAGGAAACATCGCTTTCCGATTTAATTTTAAAGCTTATGGACCAGCCTGACACCCAACATTCTCAGGGATTCTTGAGACGCGATTCCAACATTGGAGGGTGTTGGGCCAGATGACCCTTTGAGTCCCTCTCGTTTTTACAGTTCTCTGATTATCTGATCTACAAACTGAAATTCCTTAAGGAATTGTGATAGGGCACATTTAAAAGCCACGAAGAGGCAGGATGTGGCTGAATAATCTTGTGGGGTGAACATGTAATATAAAAATGCATATTGTGGGCAGGTGCTCTGTGTTTGAAAGTATGCTTGTTCATTTATTTATTGCATTCCTAGTTCAGCATTTCTTCCCAGGAGGAAAGTGTCTCTATCTTCCAAGGACAGTCCCAGGGCTACGAAAGCCATCCCAGCTTCTGATTTGATTCTGGATTGTCCCTCTTTTCCCTGCCAGCGCTGAGCTCCGAGAAGACGATGAGCCAGAGCTTCTCCTGAGCAGCAGCGATGGCAGTGGTGGCTGCAAGGCAGCATTTTGTTGCCTCTCTGTGGCCGCTGAATGGCCCCTGCTACCAGCCTCCTCCCTTTGGCAGCTCGTAGTGGCTGCTGGAGAGCAGGCAAGGAGGAGAGGCTGTTACCACCGAGGCCCAGCACAGCGTGATGTGCCAGCTCTGAAGGGCAGGCAGACCACAGGGCTGCTCTGGGCAGGAAGAAAGGAGGAGCAGAGCAGGGTACAGGGAGTCTTGAATAAAATAAAATCAGGATTAAGGTATTTTCTCAGGTGGTGCAGGGCATGTGTGCTCTTGGTGCAGTGGTGGCGTAAGTTTCCTTCTTCTGATAGGAAATACTTTGGGGGGATGACAAAAATGGGGGGTTGAGAGGATCAGTTGGTGGCGGAGTGAGAAATGTCTCTATTTTCATCTGAGGAATGTTGCAGGGTATGCATATATGGTTCCTGCCCCCTTCTCCTTTAACTCCCACAACAACCTTGTGAGGTAGGTTAGTCTGAGAGTGAATGATTGGATCAAGGCCCGTTCCAGCTCTGCAATTCTATGATCCTGGGGTGGAGAAGCCATCTGTCAGATTCTTTAGCTGTGATTCCTGCATTGCAAGGGGCTGTCCTCAAGGACCATTGGGGGTGTCTTCCAACTCTACAATTCAATGATTCTATGGATGACACCCACAGAATGCTAAGAAATCAGCAACCCACAGTTTTTGTGCTTTCTGTAGGTTGGGGGTTGCCTGGAACTCCTCTTAAACAGTGCAGCTATTGAAACAATTTCATCCCTTGCAAATTCCTTGAATGTTCCAGAAGCAGGAGCCAGACAACTGACTCTTCTTCTTCTTCTTCTTCTTCTTCTTCTTCTTCTTCTTCTTCTTCGTTTAGTTAGCCAGCGTTCAGCAAAACTGGGCTTCAGCTATAAGTGTGGGCCTATGGTAGAAACATATGTGGGTGGACTGGTCTGGGCGAGATGACCAGCTTAGGAATTCGGCAAAGGGCCCACTTCATAGATTTGTAGAATTACAGAAATTCATGCTCATTCCTTTTTTGTGTGTTTTTAACTGTTCTCAATTATCTTATGTGTATGTTGCTGTGAGAAGGAGATTCAAAAAGTGATGAATGCATCAATTTTAATTAGCAATAACATTAATGTTAATAATATTTCTTGTTTTTGTGTTCTGAATTGTTTTTATTTATTTTTTTATAATATTTTATTAGGATTTTCACAAAATAACAGAAAAAACAAAAAGAAAACTACAAAAAATAAAAAGCAATTAAAAACAAATCAGTCTTTCAAAACATATCTTACATTTGCTTGTTTCTCGGACCCCCCCCCCCCCCGCACCTCCCCTCTTTGTATTCCAAGTCAGTTTATTTATTCAGCAAATCCTTTCCCTCTTTATGTTTTTAAATAACTTAGGTGTGATTTGAATTCAGTTTATCAATAGCACTAATACTTCTGGTACTAGGTGTTAGGTGTATATTGCTGTGTGATGGAGGCTCCGGAGGTAATTCAAAAAATAATTTTGTTTGTCTGTTTGTTTATATCCTGCCCTTCATCATAAGATCTCAGGGCTGTTCACAGAATAAAATAAAGGATAAAAACAAGTAAAATAAAAACAAAACTGCTAAACAATAACGCCCCTGCCTTCCCACAGACACATTTAAAAGTCTGTAGAATATTAATCAGCCAAAGGCCTGATTTAAAAGGAATGTTTTTGCCTGGTGCCTAAAAATATGTAATGATATATTATATATGATATATAATATCGTTGTTAATAATAATTTAGGTGTAAAACACTGTGAGGTGATGAATAAACCGATTCTGCTTGCCTCCCTCCCCCCACTTTTGAGTTACTTGGATATTAAAGAGACAAAGCGAGAGAATTGTCCTAGTTTTCAGAATGAAAATTCTCTCTCTCTCTCTCTCTCACACACACACAATTGTGTTGCTTTGCTGCCTCTTCTCATTTCTATTCCCAATGGGCTCTCAATGTATTGAGAGACCCCCTCTGGGGGAGAGGTGGGGTGGTGGGTTACAGGGAGGGCATAAAGCATAGGTGACAGGTGGCATGTTGCAAGGATACCGTCCAAAGCATCTCTCTCTGTCTTTCTACCATGTGCTGGGTTGTCTCCTCCGCCCCACCCTGCCCTGGTTCCTCCTTCTCTAGTCTGCTGTCCCCTTCCATCGCTGGGGTTCACTACTCCTTTAAGGACCTAACTAGGTCACTGTCAGGATAAGCATCTGATATGATGGGCGGTGATGAGGTCAATTTCACATTGCTTTGTTCCTGCGGCAAGCGTGTCAGAAGTGATCACTTCCACCCGGGTAGGCAATAATCCGAGAGTCGGGGAGCTCTCTGCAGCCTCCAGCAGCCCCTTTCTGTCAGGAAATGTGGGGTGGGGGAGGCAAATACAGGTCATTCTAACTTATAATTGAGGCATCAGCAGTTGAAGGAGCGGTCATGGGTCTATGCAGGTCTCCCACATCCTTCTGTTGCTACTTTAAAGTATTGTGTTCACACGCGGGGGTGGGGGTATCGTTCAGTCTGCCTTGCAGCATTCCTGAGTGTGTGTTTTATAGCATCATAGAATTGTGGAGTTGCAAGGAACCCTGGGGGATGTCTAGTCCAACCCTGTGTAGTGCAGGAATTGTGGGATGGGTTTTAATAGGAACGAGAGGGCATATTAATTGCAATTCATCCCTTAGGTGTGTGGGTTGGACAGACAAAGAACATCAGCTTATCAGTTGCATTTAAAAGCACACAGCTCAGCAGCGTTTAAAGCCCTATCCTTAGTAGCAAATTAAAGCATAGGAATTAGGTTGCAAAGTCTTCTTTTGGACAAGACCAGCTGCAAAGCAAGTTGGCTCCACCTTTTATTATCCTGGTTAACAAAGAATCAGACAAGAGACTGAGAAGTAAGTTTAAAATATGATTTACTTATTCATAGCCAAGCATTGGTTTTCAGCAACAGCGGCAGTAAAAACTAAGGTGAAATACTATTATTTACAGCTGAAACAGCCTCAGACACGTGCCTGAGCCTGGAACAGCTGGATGTATGTCTACTCCAATTGCTGGTCCAAGAGAAAGGGGGGAAAGCAGGAGATGCTATATGCTCCTTCCTTGGCAACTCAAACTCTGCTTTAAAAATCTCCAGGGAAGGAGCCCTCCCCCAGTATTCTTGGTTGCCTGCTTCACTGCTGAATGGCTCTTACTGTCATAAAGTTCTTCATGATGTTTAGGTCCTGCCCTCTGGAGCACTAGAAAACAAGCTTTCTCCATTTTCCATGCGGCAACCCTTAAGATATTTGAAGATGGATATCATATCCGCTCTCAGTGTTCACTTTTCCAGGCTAAACATACCCAGCTCCTTCAACCATTCCTCATAAGGCTTGCTTTCCAGACTCTTGCTCATCTTGGTTTCCCTCCTCTACACACATTCCAGCTTGTCAATATCCTTCTTAAACTGTGAAGGGTGGGTAATGAAGAAAACAAAAAGGAGGAGGAGGAGGAGGAAGAAGGGGAGTCTTTAAATAAATGTTTTGTCTCAAAGCAGGCATCGCTAAATGTGTTTTAAAAATGTGTGGCCATATGCTTTCTGAGCTGAGAATCATGTTGTGAGTTTCAGCCAATTACATTCTGATCCAGGCAGCTGAAAGGAGGCAGGTTTCCTTAAACTTGGAATCCACTTCCCGGTCTTTCTCAAGAGGTGCTTAGCAAAAGACGGGGTCTCTGTTGTGTGGTCTCCATTGAAACATCTTCTGATCTTGAGCCAGAATCCCATCTGCAGGGAGAAGTGTTTACATGGAAAGGGTGGAACAATTACCAGCCTGACCCCTTTCATTCCTGAGCGCAAGCAGAATGCATTTTCCAAGACTGAAGAAACAGATTGTGGCTAGGCTGTAAGTGCTGATGTTTATCATTCCAAGTGACAATCATTCCAAGTTGGGGATTCCAAGTGAAATTCTCACTCGGTTTTTATGCAGCTCACACAATAGTTGTGATTCCTGCATTGCAGGGGGTTGGACTAGATGATCCTTGTGGTCCCTTCCAACCCAACAATTCTATGATTATTTAGCTATAATTCCTTGGCATCTCTTCCAACCCAGCAGCCCTGGCTCAGACGCCCTTGCAAATGATGCTGAAAGCCAGGAGGCAAGCTGGGAAAAGAGGGAGGTGTCTGGTGTCAAGAGAGGAGGCTGCCCAAGAGATGGAGGGAGGGAGACGCCAACCTGCAGAAAATATTGGGGGCGGGCAGCTCCCATAAATATTTTTTTGGGGAGGGGGGAACGAAAGGACCAGGGTCTCACAGAGTTGGCACCTATGCACAGTGCATAGTTCAACTACATTACTCCCATGGGAGGCAGTGATGGCCACGAACCTGGATGGCTTTAAAAGAGCATTAGACAGATGCATGCAGGAGGAGACATCTATCAGTGGCTGCTAGCCAGGATGGCTATGCTCTGCCTCTAGTATCAGAGGCAGTAAATGCTTATGAATACCAGTTGATGGAAACCACAGGAGGAGAGAGTGGCTCTTGCACTCAGATATTGCTTGCTGGTTTCCCAGGTTGGCCACTGTGAGGACATGATGTGGGATAAGATGGGCCTTTTCTCTGATCCAGCAGGTTCTTCTTATATTCTTTTATCTGCCAGGGATTCTTTAGCTGGGATTCCTGCACCGCAAGGGCTGGACTACATGGCCCTTGGGGTTCCTTCCAGCCTTCGTTTTCTGTGACTCTATGACCAAGTGTCCGGAAGATGAACCTTCACATTTGGGCAAGCAAAGGGTCAACTGCAGTGCAAAGCTGAGCATTGTGCTGACCCCTTTTCTCTTTGTCTCTCTTTCCGTTGATTCAGGGCATTTCTGCATCCCAATTGACAAGGCGTTTGGGACATCTAAGCATTGCGAACGACGGCAGCATCTCCATGACCTGAAACCAAACAATGTCTTGGTATGGGCCTCCAGAGACATGAGCTGCCCATAATTGTGAGGGTGAATTCATCAGGCTTTAAATCCACACAGAGAAAGCGCATGATGTGAATTTGTAGTGACAAGGTGTTTCTAGAGAGTGCCATCCAGCCTGGCAGGGTTTGTCTACCAAGCTCACGGGATTTGCAGTTTCCACAGAGAGCTCTGTTTACTTTGTTTCTTTTAATTAATTCTTTTTTAAAAAAATTATTAAGTTATTAACAACAAAAACAAAAGTGCAAACATATGAAAAAGAAAAGCAAAGAAAGGAGCAAAGATTTAAGCCACAAAGTGTCACAGCCTGAAAAGAGGAAAGTGAGAATATCAGAACATCGCAAGAGCCTGCTGGATCAGGCCAAAGGGGGCGCCATTTAGTTCTGCAACCTCTTATCACAGTGGGCAACCAGGTGCCTCAATGGGACTTCTGTAAGCAGGATCCAAGCCCAAGAGAATAAGAACATAAGAGCCCTACTGGATCAGGCCAATGGCCTATCTTGTCCAGCATCCACTTCTCAAAGGGGCCACCCAGATGCCCCACTCAAAAGTTCACAAGCAGGATTCGAGCACAAGAGCCTTTTCCCTTGCACTGGCTTCCAGCAACAAGCATTCAGAAGCATCGCTGCCTCCAAGTGCATGAAGAAATAGTTCCTTTTATCTGTCCTGAGTGCAAAGTGCAAAGACTCAGTGCAGCTCCAAAGGGATGCTAAAGTATTAACTCATGTGAATATTAACCCTTTACAAATAATAAAATTACTTTAAAAAACAAAAAGTATTCTCCACATGCGAGTTCCATCATTATTGAAAATAATGGTCCTATATGGTCTTAAATGAGCCAGACACTTGCATATATTGATGGCACAGACATTATGCATTACATTTGTTGTCATTCCTGCATTGCATGGGGTGACCCTTGGGGGTGCCTTCAAACTCTACAATTCTTGGATTCCATTCACTGGTGGCACTGTGTGTCTCAAGATTAGTATAATAAATAAAATCATGCCATACATGGGAGGAGGGAGGTCATTAGAGCTCTGCCCTTTAGATAATTTCAGTTTATGGGATGTGTTTTCAAGCACGGCAATCTGCCAAACCCTAGAGTTCCAGCAATCCAGATTATTAAGATTAAAGGTCTTCCAGGATTTGGCAGGGCAGCCCCTGACTGCGGTTAAGAGATGAGAAACAAGTCCTTTGTTTTTCAAAATACTGTTCCATTTCCATATACTGTACTTAGCACTGAGCAGGATTGCTCCAGGAGGGATGAGAGAACGAGACAAAGCTAAACCAAAGGTTCGACCTAAATAAATAATTGCATCTCAGACTTGAGGGAGAGGAACATTCAATCTCTCTTCCTGCCCCCAGCTTGGCTTTAGTAAGTTCAGAAGTTCAACATGGAGGAAAAAAATAGCAAAATTAATTTGGCTCTCCAGTCAGTTGCAAAGTTTTTAGTTAATGGTGGAAGTCACTGATGTGCTTACATTGCTGTTGACCTGTTGCATGTCTGAGCTGAGCTGAAGTCCGGAGGAGAAGGGAAACCACATGCTGTGATGCCTGCATTGCAGGGAGCTGGATTAGATGACCCTGGGTGTCTCTTCCAACTCTACAATTCTGTGATTCATTGGAAGTATTTAAGCAAAGGTTCGATGGCCACCTGTCAGGGATTATTGAGGTCTGGTTCCTGCATTGCAGGGGTCATCTTGCTCAATTCCCTGGAATGCAGGAATCACAGCCACAGAATTGAAGAGATAGAAGGGACCTCCTGTTGGAGAAAAGCAAATACATGTCCTTCTCTTCAGCTTCTAGTTAATGCATGTGTTGCTTTAAACCACAAGAGGACACTGTTTGTCTAGTAGTATAGCCAGCACTTGCTTGTAGCCTTTCCATCCATTTTAACTCCACCCCTATAAACTGAGCCATTTTTGTTTGTTCTTCTCTCTGGACAAGATATATGCTGGTTCTCTCTCTCTCTCATCTTCACTCATCCTGTAAATAACTCCTGCATGAATGAAGCATTTGAACTCTAGAAACTGTAACTTGTTATTCTAATTTAATTAACCCAAGCTGCAAAGTCTGCTGACATCCCCAAGGGTCATCTAGTCCAACCCTCTGCAACACAAAAAACACATCTAAATGACTCCTGAAATGTTCTGTCATTACTGTGGCCTTAACTGGTGCATTGACCTTTGGGATAATATAGAGGCATCAGTAATGCACAATGTTGTTACAATTAGTGAATGCTGCAAATTAGTGAATGCTGCTGTGGAAGAAGACATTGCTACAAGTTCTCTGTTTTCCCTACTGCTTTTGATTTTGTGAGTGGAAAATGCACAGGATCACAGCTGTTGATCTAACACTCTACATAGGTGGAATCTGCATATATATAAAAAATGCTGTGAAAAATTTAAAACATTTTGAAAAATACATTGAATTTTGCATAGCTCACCGTCGCTATCTAGTGTCACATTTGTATATTGCACTTTACAATACATTTAAAACATTTTATTCGCAGCTGTGTAGCTGATTCCATAATTGTAAAAGGATCACAAGATCTGTCTATTGATGCGGGGGGTGGGGAGAGCAATTTCCCCCCATTGCATTCTAAAGTGTAACCTAACCCTTAACATCTTGCTACTCCTTAATTACATTACAAGGATGTTTATTTTCTGGGACTTTTACATTTACATATATTTCTTCTGTGTCTGCCTGATACTGCTGAGGCCTCCATCCTGCTTCTAAGAACATATATGAAAACCCGCCTTTTGTTTATTTCAGGGTCGTTGGCTTCTGTTTCCAATGCAGATGTCATTTTCCCCACTCTCCTCCGCCTTCAGCTGCCAAAATCTTAGATATTGCAAAGTGCCTTGCGGGTTCAAGAGCTCGTGTCTTGCACATTAGCTTGATCTGTTTGTTTCCTCTGCAATCTTAAGTTAGAAATGAAAGCTGTCTTTTGATTTATTTTTTTAAAAAGGATTTTATATAAACTTCATAACTCACCCTGCATGCATGTATACAGAATCACAGAAATGTAGGGTTAGACAAACCCCTGAGGGTTATCTACCATGTCAATATCCTTCTTGAACTGCCCAAACTGGACACAGGGCCTTGGGTGAGATTTGACGCAGCCTAGAAATGCACTAGTCAGCGCTCAAGGGTACTAACATGACCACAATGTGAAAGGTAGATTTGGAAGGATACAACTGTTTAATGGCAGCTGTCCACCGTGCAAGGATCTTAATGCATCAGATTCAGAATACAAAGGGGTTTGTTGATTTCCGGAGGCAAGAGGGAAAATAAGGTGCAAGTCCTACATTGCAGGAGGTTGGCCTCGATGACCTCTGGAGGTTCCTTCCAACTGTACAATTCTATGTTGTTGCTGTTTACTATTAAAGAACTTTTATCCTTCTTCCCCCAGCTCTTTCCTGGTGACAGTCATTATGGAAATAGAAGCTGTATTTGTCATTTAATGGGGAAAATGAGAGTTGGAAGGGGGAGGCATGAGGCTATGGGGTCAAAATCAAGGTCAGTCCAGCTTAGAGAGAAAAATGAAAACTGAACATCTGCTAGCAGAGTGCATTGGTAAAGGATGGGATATGGATGGAGGGACATCCCCAGTTTTTATTTTGCTTTTTGAGAAAACAAATTAAAATCATATCACCCACACCCTATAGAACATTGGCAGTGACTGAGGCAAGCATCTGTATAGACACAATGGGGAGATTTTCAGAAAGAGAGACAAACAGTCAAGGACATCCAGTGAAGTGGGAAGATTTGGGACAGATAAAAGATAGTACTTCATGACATAGTTAAACTCTTGAACTCGCTTGTGCTGGAGGCAGCAATGGTGACCAAATGAGATTGCTTTAAAAGAACATTGAACAAATTCATGTCGGGTAGGGCTATTGATGGCTACTAGCCATGTGGCTCTGCTCTACTGAGAGGCAGGAAAACATCTGTATGCCAGTTTCTGGAAGCCACTGGAAGGGAGAGTGCAGGTCTTGCTTGCTGGTTTCCCACTGGCATCTGGATGGCCACAGTGAGGACAGGATGTTGGGTTACACGGGCTCATCTTACAGTCTTATGGAAACTACAGGAAGTGAGAGAGATCTTGTGCTTAGGTCCTCCTTGCAGATCTCTCTTTTGGGCATCTGGTCAGCTACTGTGAGAAGAGGTTGCTTCTTGTATTCCAGGTAGAGTAAGCCCATGGACCAATGAAGCAACAGATGTGAGGAAATCTGTTCATCCCAAGATCTGAGAGATGCAGTTGACTGGAATTGAATTGCCCATGTGAACTGTCTCATTAATGGAAGGGTTCAAGATGCATTTAGCAGCCTGGCACTTCCTGCCCTACTGAGTTCCATTTCCTCTCAGGATTGATGAATATCTACAGACAGACAGTCAGTCTCTGCCCGGTCCCCACATAACCACTCACTAGAGATGCTCTCTAAGAGGGACACAATAAATTAAAAGCAGGGCAAGTAATAAAACCAGCAGAACCACAAACTAACAACCCAAGAATAAATAATGTCACAGATTTAAAAAATGAAGGGGGGTGGGAATCCCTCCAGCTTAATACACACAATTCTATTAAGGCATAATCCTATGAATATCTGCTCCAAAGTATGTATGTGTGTATTTATACCTATTTACTGCTTTTGCATCTGACCTTTCGTTTCAGAAGGAGCTCAGTGTGATGTATGTTGTTCCTCTCTTCCTCATTTAACCCCCAAAACAAGAACCCTGTGAGGTACGTTAGGCTGAGAGAGGTGGCAACTGGCCCATGGTTACCCATGGACCACCCATTTATGGTCAAAATAGGGGGATTCAAACCCTAGTCTCTCCAAGATCCTAGTCTAACATTCTAACCACTGCACCACACTGTAAGTCCCCTTGAGTTCAATTAAGCTTGCTCTCCCATCAGTCTTGGACTCCCTTCTCTTTGAGTATTTCTGACCATGGGACCATCTGCAGTAGTTCCTTCAGCTTTTTGAAATCAGCCTTCTTAAATTATCTACTGCATGTCCAAGTACACACAGCTTTCCTTTGCTTCTGCATCATGAAACCCAAGAGGACATGATCACTTTGCTCCAAGGTTCCCTGTATTTCCATTTCATTGATCAGTTCCTCCTTGTTGGTGAGGACCAGGTCCAAGCTAGATAATCTCTTTATTGCTTCTTTCGCCTTCTGGGAAATGAAATGACCAGCGAGGCAATGGAGTACTTTGTTGGACCTTACATTCTTGGCAGAGTTTGAATTCTAACAAATATTGGGTAGCTAATGCTCCCATAACTACACTAGCTCTCATTTTTGAATGTTTGGTAATCTGCTGTAGGAAGGCACCATCCAAATTTTTAGTCTGGGTTAGAAGCCTATAGCAGACACGCACAGTAAGGTTGTGGTTGTTTCCAACATTTTTTACCCATATACTCTCAATCTGTCTTCCACGCTCCAGGTCATGGATCTCTTCACAAATGTGTCTTTTAGGTATCCTTCATAAATATATATTTTATGTATAATGCTGCTCCCCCTCCCTTCCTGTTTGGTCTGTTCCTTTTGAACAAGGTGTGCCCCTCAGTTCCAGTCATGAGTCTCAACCCACCAGGTTTCAGTAATGCCTGCTCATGGTTTCAATTGTCTCTACACTATTGCACAGAATATGGGAAACAAACGAGCTCAAATTTGTCTTGCTTGTTTCCCACATTCTGTGCAATAGTGTAGAGACAACTGAAAACATTAGTCATTTCCTCCAGCTGCTTCCTTCTTGTAGTTTCCTGCCCGTTAGCAGGCTTACGGGGCACTACCTCAGTTTCCTGTGCATCAATGAAGCTATTTTCCCCAGTACAAGGTGTTCCCCTGTCATCTACAATATTGTCTCCCTCCCCCTTAGGATATAGTTTAAAGCT
The DNA here is from genome assembly GCF_965153285.1 of Podarcis tiliguerta. NCBI lineage: Eukaryota > Metazoa > Chordata > Lepidosauria > Squamata > Lacertidae > Podarcis > Podarcis tiliguerta. The sequence continues at coordinate 19,682,863 of NC_139553.1, read as the reverse complement.
CTCCTGATCAGATTCACAGGACAATGAGCTATCACATTCTTTTTGCCACTGTGAGGGGTTGCACAGGATCTGCATAGAACCACAAGCCAGAAATCCAACTGCTGCATTTTGACCAAGTGAAGTTTCCAAGTGGTCTTCAAGGGCAGCCCCACATGAAGTACATTGTGGCAATTCAGCCTGAAAGTTGTGAGAGGGTGAAGTCCAGTGGCCATGCCATCTCTGTTCAGCAGGGGCCGTAGTTGGTGAACCAACCGTAGTTGAAAAAAGACACTCCAACTGAGTCTCCAGTGACAGTGTTGCATTCAGGTGCAGCCCCCAACTCGAACCTGCTCCTTCCATGGAAGAGCAACCCAGTCATGGGCAAGCTGCCTCCTTTCCTCCCAGACCTGAGAACCTGGGACATGCAGCACCTCTGCCTTTCCAGGATTCAGTTTAAAGAACAAAGCCATAAATGACTTGGGACTCAAGTATTCAAGTAGAGGTCATTGACCCACTGTTACATTCCAGGGAATGTCCCTAGGGGGCATAAGGTAAAGACCACCCAAGGTGGCAAAGCACTTACCCATGATAGTCAATTCTCAGCAAACCCAGATCAAGCACAAAGAATTGACCTTAGTCCAAAATGTGATCCAGAAGCAAGGCCAGGAAACATAGGCTCATGGAATTGTAGGGTTGTAGAATCAGAGGGTACCCCAAAGGCCATCTGCTCCACCTCATGCAGTGCAGGAATCCAAGTTGAAGAATCATAGAGTTGTAGGGTGCTGGAAGGTTTTCCAAGAGTCACCTAGTCCAACCCCTTGCAATGCACAAATCCCAGCTAATGTTCTGACACACATGAATGCTTTTAATGCATGCGTGCGCGCACGCACACACACACACACACACAGACACACCAGCTCTGTGTCTAATCAATTTATTTTTTACTTCTCCTAATCTACAGTGGCAGATGCCCCCACCCACTGGAGTAGAAACCCCCTTCCTCTTGCCTTCTCCTCCTCCTCTCTCCCCCCCCCCCCCCAGCCCAAGTTATAATCTCACTAGCAGAGGCTTTTCCCCCTCTGTGTCAGGCTGAAGCTCTCTTGCCCCTTCTCTGAGCAGTGATGCTAAAAGATAAGAGAATGAGCTAATGAATGAGGGATGCAGACATGGTCAGCCATGCAGAAAGCCTGCCTGACTTGGCATCTGAACTTTGGGTGGTGTGTGTGTGGGGGGGTGAAGCTCTGAGATAACCAGAGGGAAGGTCTTTTGGATGCAAGGAACAGGAGGAGAATATGAGGGGAAGAGAGTAAAATAAGAGGGAGGTGGGAGAGGGAAGACCTGGAGGACTTCCCAAGGGTCATCTAGCTCAACCCCTTCAATATCCAAGCAGTGAGGGACTCTAGAGGTTCCAGACCCAGGTTCAGTTTCTTCAGAAGGTCAGTGGAGACTGTGGTGTCTAGAAAATATGGTTTTATTTGCACATATAGACAGTGTTTTTTCAGGGGGTACACATAGGTACGCAGTACCGGCACCTCTTTTTTGTTGTTGTTAAAAAGTGTGACATTTACTGTAACAACTTCATGTTACAGTACCAACACCTATTTTTCTAGGGGGGGAAAGGACTGCATACAGACAACCTGAGCAAGATGGGGGGAGGGGCCTCACAGGATTAGCACCCCAACAGATTTTGCTTCTCCACAACTTTGGATCATAAGAACAGCACAAAAGCCTGCTGGATCAGACCAATGACCCATCTAGTTCAGCATCGTAGAATAGCAGAATCGTAGAACTGTAGAGTTGGAAGGGATCCCTAGGGTCATCTAGTCCAACCCCCTTGCAATGTAGGAATCTCCATGACAGATGGCCACCCTGTTCTCACAATGGCCAACCCGAGGCACAAAAATGAAACCTTTAAGCAGGACCCAAACAGAAAAGCCCTCTCGCCTCCAGCGGTTTCCAGTAACTGCTATTTGGAAGAATTGCAGCCTCTTAACTGTGGAGGCAGAGCTGAGCCATTATGGCTAGCAGCCTCGAAAAACCCTCTCCTCCTCAATGAATTCATCTAATCCTCTTTTAAAGCGGTCTATGTTGGTGGCCATCCTTGCCTTCTGTGGCAGTGAGTTTCATGGTTTTAACTCTGCCCTCCTGGTGGTTTTTGCAAACTCAGTGGCTTTTAAAGAGTCATATAGCATGGAACCCAAGGTTGCATTTCCGTGTTTTATTAAATTATTAGGGTAATGCCCAGGATTTTTCAGAAACCAAAAGCATGCTTGTGGGTTTCCCACTGTGGGGAAAAGGCAGCTGGTTTGTAATACTGAGGTGTCTGGGTGGCCACTGTGAAGACAGGATCCAGGAATAGATAGGCCATTGGCCTGATCCAGCAGGGCTCTTCTTGAATTCTTATGTTCTCATTCCTCCCCTCCCATCTCTCTGGCGTCTTCTCTGAAACCGAGGAACTAAGACTGTAAGCCCCACAGGGGAAGAGCATTTATTTTGTTTTCGAAATGCACACACTGATGGCAACAACTGCCATCATTTCCATTGCAAAAAAGTCCCTAACTTATTATTTTTTCTAAAAAGCCTTCCTGGCCACCTACAGTAAGTATTCCTCAATTTTCTCTTTTGTTTTTCCTGGGTTATCTTTTCCCAGTTGTGCAATCGAAGCTTGCTAGCACTGACCCTGCAGTGCCGCCAATGGTTTTAATAAAAACAAGAGAGCTATTGTTAAATTGTTGGGTGATCCATTTGCTGCGTGGAGCTCGGCGGAGGGAGAGAAAAGGGGAAGGGATTCCTAACTGGAGGAAACATGGTCTCACTTAGAAGCCACATGCGTTGCTGGCTGCTTAGTTGTATCCACATGTGTTTATAAAGAGCAATAAAGCACCCTTGGCAGGGCTAGATCTGCAGATGCATGTGAATTTGGGGTATCCATTTGTTCCACATGCATGCCTGGTTATAGAGCAAAATCATACAATTGTAGAGTTGAAATGGATCCCCGAATGTCATCTAGTCCAACCCCCTGCACTGCAGGAACCAGAGCTAAAGGATACGTGAGAAATGGCCATCCAACCTCTGTTTAGAAACTTCGAACAAGTCATAGAATCATAGAATTGCACAACTGGTAGGGACCCAAAGGGTCAACTAGTCCAATACTTTAGCTGTGACTCCTGCATTGGAGGAAGTTGGATTGGGGTCTCTTCCACCTCTAACATTATATGATTCTAAGATCTCCACCCTGCTTCCTCACAGCTCTAAGGGGAGACATTCCAGCTATTCCCTGAGCCAACAATCCTCTCGCTTTGAAAGCAAACAGAGGATAATCCTGCGGCTCTGTTTATTTGTGCAAAATACACATTTGTGGACATTTGAGAATCACCACCCTCCCACTTTGCATACTTCTCCCTCCTTCCCTCCCTCTCTTGCCAGGAGAAAGAGGTGTCAGAGGAGGATCCTCTGGAGTAGACCCTGGGGCTCTCAGCATCCAAGCATCTCCCTATGACCTGTCATTCTGCTTTTCCAGGAATAAAGTGTTTTTGATGGCAGGTTTTCCTATACAGTAATACCACAACTTACGCAAGGATTTGGTTCTCAGGAGCTGCATGGAAATGCAAAAACATGTAAAGCCAAGAAGACCCATTAAAAAACTGGTTAAAAACACACACAAAAACACAACATTTACCAGCAAAAATATATATGACTGCATTTGTGGGGCATGCCTCCAGGCTCAAACTTTGCTTGCTCTCAGACCACTCTTAGACAACACCCACTTGCTCAGGCCACCTTTGGCCAGTGCCGGATTTACGTACAGTCATATCTCTTGTTACGTTCGGTTCAGGTTACGTTCTTTCAGGATACGTCCCGCGGCGAACCAGAAGTAACAGACGCATGCACAGACGCTCAAAATGACATCACACGCATGCGTGACAAATCGCGACCTGCACGCACTCAGATGCGGGTTGCATTCTGCTCAGGTTGCGAACAGGGCTCCAGAACGGATCCCGTTTGCAACCAGAGGTACCACTGTATAAGCTAAACAAGCAATAGCTTAGGGCCCCACTCTCTTGCCCCCCCCCCAAATGTAAAGATAAAAAAATAATTTGAATGTACATTTCCAAAATATAAGATAAAAAATAAATAAAATAAAACCTACATACAGCAACACTGTTTTGTGTTGTGTATGGACCTATTAGGTCCATAGATTACCGTATAGAATATATTCAACAACAAAAAACAACAGGGACAATTTGTTGTTGACAAAGGACAGCTGGACATATAAAGGGCCCCATTACCTTCAGTAGCTTAGGGCCTCATCAAACCTAAATCCAGCCATGTACCTTCCCCTTGCTCTCAGACTACCTCTGCTTGCTCAGCTCAGCCAACTTTTACCTCAATCTCAGACCACCTTTGCTTGCTCCTCCTACCTTTCCCAGCTAACCCAGCCTTCAGTTTCCACAGTGGCCAATCAGAAGCCTGTTGGAACCCACTAAGCCAGGATCAAGCACAAAAGCCCCCTCCCCTTCTGTGGTTTCCAGCAACTGGTATTCAGAAGCATTGCTGCCCTGACTGTGGACAGATGAAAGGAAGTCCTTTTTCGTCCAGTGCATAACTAAACCGTGGAACTTGCTCCTGCAGGAGGCAGTGATGAGTAGTATGGCTTTAAAGGAGAATAGGAGATACTTATGAAGGAAAGGGTTATTGGAGCTTGCCCAGAAAAGGCATCTGGTTTGCCCCTGTGAGAACAGGTTGCTGGAATAGATGGGTCATGACCTGATTCAGCAGAGTTCTTCTTATGTCCTTGAAACTACTGCTTCTGGGTGCTGCAGCTTCATTTCCCTTCCTTATCCCAGACCTTGCTGAACAAATCTTTCATGTTTATATTGCCATGCTTCTGTCCTGTGAGGAATTCAAGGCAGCCAGGTTCCTAGTGGAAAAAGAGATGCAGAGATCCTAAGCCTTTTCACTTCCTGACTTGAGGTCACGCATGAACCACGGAATGAACACCAGCATTTGTATTTTTGCATCATGCCGGAAGGCCTGGTTATGCTTTCTCAGCTGCCTGGATAAACTGTGCCAGAGAATACATCAGCTCTCTCTGTCTTCGAGGAAATGTGGGGCAGTCTATTTTTACCCTGCAAATGGAAAGGTCACAGCATCTAACTCGGTGCTTAAACTATTATTGAATAGAGGATGCAGGATATGGAGCGAAAGTCTTCCGCAAGAGAACATTTACTCCACGCCGAACTGCGGTCTAGAATCACAGAATTGTGGGCTTGGAAGGGACCACCAAGGGTCATTTAGTCCAACTCCCTGCAGTGCAGGAATTACTGAATAAGAATCCTTGACGGATTGCCATCCAACCTCTGCTTAAAAACCTCCACTGAATCATAGACTTGATGAGCCCTGGGGGTGTCTTCCAACTCCCGGCTCCATTCCCTGCAAGGAACCACCCACCGTTTTGGGAATCAAAGTCCCGAACAATTGGAAGAAGGAGCCATTTCCCCCCATTGACCCTGCTTGCCCCCTTCAGCTTCCTTTCTGTATAATCCACTTTGGCTTTTCATCTCTTCCTATGCCAGCTGCTGAATGCAGGGAGAATTGTTCTCAATGCTCTGGGCCTGCAGATCTGACTCATTCCATGCCAACCCTGCAAAAATAAAAAAATAAAAAATCAAATCACTGCAGATGACCCTCCTGTCTGCTTTTCTAGAGCCAGTTTTCCGAAGGCATGTATCAAAGGAGGCTTTTGCCCCTTCCTCTTACCTCCAAATTCCCTTTAGCAAATTGCAAAATGGTTTCCATTTGCCTGTAGCCAGCAGGCTTAATGCACTAAGCTCAGTGGTGTGATGTGTAGCACATGCTCCTTAGTGCTCAAAGGCAGCCTTGTCATTTGCAAATGGGATGAAAACCCAGTGCACCCCCCCCCCGATACCTTTCCTGGCACAAAACGATGGGTGCCAGAGTCCTTACTGCACCTTCCAAGTCCTTCTGGAGGTTGAAAGAGAGTGAAGAGTGAAGCCCACAAAAGAGAAAGAGTTTCAACTGAGGCACATAGGCACATCCTTCATGGAAGATTGTGACCTGTGGGGCCTTGCTGCACAGCTTTCTCCAGGTGGATCTCCTCCTTGAGCACTATGCCCTCCTGTGGCTTTCAGCAGCTGGCATTCAGAAACATTACTGTCTCTAAATGCATAGCCATTCTGGCTAGTAGCCATTGCTAGCCCTCTCCTCCATGCATTAGTCTAATCCGTTTTTAAGTCATCCAGTTTGGTGGCCATCACTGCCTCCTGTGGAAGGGAGTTCCATAGTTTATGTGCTGCGTGAAGTCCTTTCTTTTATCCATCCTGAATCTTCCAACATTTAGCTTCATTGGACGTCCCTGAGTGTTAGGAGAGGGAGAAAGACTTTTCTCTATCAACTTTTTCCATGCCAAGCATAATTTTATAAACTTTTATCATGATACCTCTTACTTGTCTTTTCTAAAAAGTCCCAAATGCTGCAACTTTTCCTCATAGGGCAGTGTCCCCATCCCCTTGACTCTTTCATGAACCCTTCCCAACTCTACACTATCGTTTTCGAGGTGAGGCAACCAGAACTGTACACAGTATTCCAAATGTGGTCACACCAAACATTTGTATAATGGCATTATGATGCTGGCACTGGTTGTCACCCATTCATTTACTTCTGATGGTAGGAGCCATCTGGCCAATGTTAGTTATGGACTATGACCACCCACCTGGAGCTCGTTTGCATTCTTCCTAGTCCCAACCAAATGCCTGGTGTCAACAGAGCAGCTCTTTTAAGGATTGACAATGTCTCTGCAAGGAGTTTCATTGTTCGCAGTAAGCCCCTCCATGTAGTAAGCAACCACCATAATACTTCTCCCCCTCTCAATATAAAATAACTTTATGAGTTTTAAAGAATTATTAGTTCTAAAGTTCTAAAGATTTTACAATAATTTCAAACAGATGCCTGAAGACAGTTTTCTTCTTTTTTCTGCTTCATTGTCACCCATCTTGGACAAATTGAGTTCATCGGTTAATGCTTTGAAGTGTGTGTCCCTACAGAGTGATGCAGCAGCAGAAAAGGCTAATGCAATTGTAGGCTGCCTCAACAGAAGCCGAGTGTCCAGATCAAGGGAAGGAATAGCACCGCTCTATTCTCCCTTGGTCAGGCACCAGCTAGAGTCCTGTATCTAGTTCTGGGCAAGGAAGATAATGACCAGCTGGAAGGTATGCAGAGGAATGTGATCAGGAAACGAAGCCTTGTGAAGGAACAATTGAGGGTGTTGGGCTGTTTAACCTGGAAAAGAGGACTGAGACGTGACACGATGGCCACCTTCAACTCTCTGAAAGACTGTCACAGGGAAGACAGACAAAAGCTTGTTTTCTGCTGCTCTAGAGTGGAGGACTTGAACCAAACAATCAAAATAACAAAAAAGGAGATTCTGACTGCATATCAGGAAGAACCTTCTGGAATCCTGGAAGCTAAGAGCTGACTTTGGGGCAAGCACTCTTTGGTGAGAGAACCCCAAGAGAGTTTTAACATCACAAAACATGCAGCAAAGAAAAGCGTGAAAAGCTGTAAAATCTTTCAAAGCCTTTAAAAAGCCATATCCTATCTAGCTAATCCCCCAAGCACATACATAGACCACAAATTTGGCTATCTAGTGGCTATTTTGGTTCAATCCTGTGACCAGTAATGTTCTTTTAGATAATTAGGTGCTCGTACTGTGTACCCCTGAGTACCCCCAGGGGAAAAAAGCACTGTCTATGACTATGCAGAAAGCTGTTACAGGCTTCATTTAAACTTGCTGATGTACTGGTGTGTTCCATGTGGCTCCTTAAGAAGTTCGTTACTGAGCAGAAAATGTTAATTTAAAAGCAGTCGTTTGAATCTTACAAGGAAAAAGAAAATCTTTCCTAGCTCTTGAGTGTCCTCAGGAACTTTCCTAAACAAACTATTCACAATTTGCAATGGCTGAATTTATGATTAACCAGGCTTTTCATAAAACACAGTGATTTTTTACACTCCCAGAAAGCATGTAACCAATCATTCTTGATCTAGACCATGAATAAATGCTAAGAGAAGGCTCCCCCCCATTTAAATTAGTGTTAACCAGAGTTGGAGGCCTTGGCTCCAGAAATAACTAATCCAACATACCATTGTTAATACAGTGGTACCTCTGGTTACATACTTAATTTGTTCCGGAGGTCCGTTCTTAACCTGAAACTGTTCTTAACCTGAAGTACCACTTTAGCTAATGGGGCCTCCTGCTGCCGCCGCACCACCGCCGCAAGATTTCTGTTCTCATCCTGAAGGAACGTTCTTAACCCGAGGTACTATTTCTGGGTTAACAGAGTCTGTAACCTGAAGCATTTGTAACCTGAAGCGTATGTAACCCGAGGTACCACTGTACTCTAACCTTGACCCCTCAGGCAGAACCCCAGTGAGTCAGAAAAACATGCAATCTGCTTATGCAATAATAATAGGGACGTTAACTCTAGTTTATTCCAACTCATCTTATTTATTTGTTACATTTATACTCTACCTTATACTCCAAGTAATTCAACGTGGTATAAATAGGTGCGCCCCCCTCCCCGCATTTTATACCCACAACACCCTGTGAGGTTGCCTAGGCTGAGATGCAGTGACTGGCGCCCAAGGTTTTGAAATGTTTTAGAACAACAAATTAAATAATAATGTCCACTTTTATGCTGCTTTAAACTTTCTGTGACAGTATTTCTTTATGTTCTCTATCTTGGGTCTATTTTGCTCATTAATAAAATAAATATATCATATTTAAAAAAGGGGGGAGAGATTGTTATTTGGACATGCACGCCCAGATGTTTAGAAAGTTGACACGAGCTTAACCGTTTTTTTTTTTTTTTTAGTCTATTGTGGTTTTAACATTTCAAAAGTCTTAAAACTATTGTTAATTTTTCGTATTGATCATTTTATGATTGAATCTTCTTTGTAAACTGCTTTGAGGTAGTTTTCTCTCTCTCTCTCTCTCTCTTGCTATCAAGTGGTATATAAATTATAAGAAATAATATAAAATAAGTAACCAGATTCTGCTCGTGCATCATGCCCCCACTCGTTCTGTCTGAATGAAATGTATCTCTGGGGAGAACCCATCAGATCAAAGGCCTGGTATGTCCAGTTCTGGGCACCCCAGTTTCAGAAACACATTGGACAAGCTAGAATGAGTCCTGAGGAGGGCAACTGAGATGATGAAGGGTCTGGAAACCAAGCCTCATGAGGAATGGTTGAGGGAGTTGGGTATGTTTAGCCTGGAAAAGAGGAGACCAAGAGGAGATGTGATCCCCATCATCAAATATATCAAGGGCTGTCACATGGAAAATGGAGCAAGCTTATTTTCTTTCTGCTGGTTTAGGGGTGGACCTAAACCAACAGCTTCAAGTCACAAGAAAGGAGATTCTGACCAAACATCAGGAATAATCTTTTGAGGGTAAGAGCTGTTTGACAATGGAATTGACTACTTCAGGACGTGGTGTACTCGCCTTCCTTGGAGGTTTTGAAACAGAAGTTGGATGGCGATCTGCCAGGGCTTTTTTAGCTGTGATTCTTTCAGTGGGTTGGACTTTATGACCCCTGGGGTCCCTTTCAAGTCAACAATTCTATGATCAGGGACGGGGAGGTAACAGCAGTGAGCATATGAGCAAGTGAGTCACAGCACTGTGAGATGTAATGTGATTCCTAACCCAAAGAACAGGAGCTTAATTGATCATGAGCAATGTCACCTCCTGTGCAGATCAGTTACATCTGATGGGTTGCCACTGATGGATCATGTTTAAATCATAGGAGGCAGGATTGCAATGGAATTACAAAGCAAACTGGTTTGCTCTCTTGTGATATATATTTCCATCACTGCCTCTGCCCATATTCCACCAGTTTCTGCATGGCCTGGCAATGAGCAAATTGATTCCTGCATTGCAGGGAGAGTGGACTAGATGACCTAGGCACCTTCCAGTTCTGCAAGCTATGAAATGAACAGAGGAAGCAATGCCCCTCTGGAAATCACTGTCCTGATTAACAGCCCCAGGACGCTGAAAAGATAAGAGTTTCATTTTGATAACTGGATGCTAGATGCTGGAACATCTCCCAAAGGAATGCAGCTTTGCAGATTTGTATGTGCTGACAGATTAATCAAAGGAATTGGCATAATTCTTAACATCCTAATAAAAGCATTTTTTTTATTTTAAAAAATAAATTATTTAGCAGTGGCTACAAGTTAATTAGAGCCCAACGGAGTGGCTTACGGATGTAGAATCAGCCTGTGTTTACACTCCACATTTCTAGAGCTGGGTTCAAGCTTTCTTCATACTAACCGGAGTCTTTAAGCCATTCCTAATTCATCTCTAGCCTTTGAGGATTCAGTCCAGAGGCTCTCACCAAATCCTCAGTAGGTAAGACTTATTCTGTAATGCATTAAGAGTCTGCAAGAGCTTTCCATTAGAACACAAACTATATAGGCAAACATATCACCTTAAGCTGTTCATCCTTTACCCAAGCAGCTTCTGCCACCCCAGCACCCCACTATCTCTCATCCAGCCACAGTCCATGAAAACATTTACTCAGCTGTTGTTGTTGTTGTTCTTTAACTGTACATACACAGCCCTCCTTGTACCTTATTTGGAGTTGTTTTTGACTCTAGCATTCAAACAATTGGTTCCTCTTAAACTGGAGTCTTACTAGTTTTGTGGTCAGGTTGTGTTCTTGTGCATGTGAAACTGGCCTCACAGATAATGGGTTATTACAGAATTTCTATGTCAACACCCTTGTAAAAGCCTGCTGTGTGACCGGGGTTGGTCCTACAGAGGTGATGTCAATATGGCACTGTTATAAGGTGCAAATTTGATCCATAACTTTGTGCACCCTAAATAAATTCACACCACAATAGGAATATTTTTATAGGGAAGGGAAGGGTAGGGGGCACTGGGGATGTGTTTATGGCCCAAAAATGTTTGAGAACCACTGGTCTAGGATTTTACATATTGCCAGAAATGTACTTGATCAGTGCCAACGTGATATGCTGAATTAATGAACAAATGGAGTGATCTTTTTTGAATGCACTGCTGTGTCTTTTGGCATAAGAGTAAATGAGATGTCTGAATGTGACCCCAAGGCTCTAATTCCAGTCCTCGAACCTGGTGACATTGCTTTGGGGCTTACATTGTCTGTTTTGACATCCATAAAGCATTTGGTAATAAAGCAATAGTATTTTCAGTAAACGCTTGGCCTGTTTTCCCCGTCTTAGAATAAAGAGGTCATAAAACAGATACTGACTGGGGTTTTCTCCTTCTGGTTGTCCCAGACATAGAGGATGGAGCCAGCTTGCTTCCTGCTGGAGGGTTAGGCTCAAACTGATGGGTTCAAGTGACAAGAAAGGAGATCCTGGCTAACCATCAGGAAGAACTTCCTGACAGTAAGAGCTCCAAGGGCCTTCTGAGGTCCAGCTCCAAGGGCCTTCTGGCGGTTCCCTCACTGAGAGAAGTGAGGTTACAGGGAACCAGACAGAGGGCCTTCTCAGTAGTCACACCTGCCCTGTGGAACGCCCTCCCATCAGATGTCACACAGATAAACAACTACACAACTTTCTGAAGACATCTGAAGGCAGCCCTGTATTGGGAAGTTTTCAATGTTTGATGTTTTACTGTATTTTTATATCTGTTGGAAGTCACCAGGAGTGGCTGGAGCAACTCAGTTTGATGGGTGGGGTATGATGATGATGAGCTGTTCAACAGTTGGGAGGTGAGAGAATCTCCTTCATTGCATATTTTTCAACTGAGGTTGGACAAACATCTGTCAGGGAGTCTTTAGTGATGCCTGCACTGCAAAACTAGATGACCTTTAGGGTTACCGTCCACCTCTAAAATTCTATGACTGTTGTTATGTACTGAAGTCCTCACCCTGGGCCAGCAGGGGGATACTGTAGATAGTTATGCAAATGAAGGATCGAAAAGTGACGTTCAGTGATTGGATAGTTTTGTATGCAAATGAAGGATCGAAAAGTGATGTTCAGTGATTGGATAGTTTTAGAAAATGGCAACAGTTAGAATTGTTCTGGAGCTCTATATAAGCAGGCTGACTGAGCCCCTCAGCTTAGTTCTGTTCTGACATCTGAATAAAGAAGAGCTGTTTGAAGAATTGCTGTGTCGTCTGCTATGTTCGCCCACAACTTAACAACTGTGATCCATTGGAGGTTTGTATGATCCAACAGAGGTTGGATGATTATCTATCAGATATTCTTAAGTTGTACTTGATGCACTGCAGAGGGTTCTAACTATATGATACTTGGAGTCCCACCCCACCCTACAATTTTATTATTATATGACTTGAAACACCTGTGCTGCCTTCCTCCTGAATTCACAAGCTGCTTGTGACTCCAGATGACCAGAGACACAGCAAATGCATGAATACTGCACTCCAGAGCAAGACAGAAAGCCAGATTAATAGACAGGGACCAACAGTTTATAAGGTGCTTACACTTTCTCAGAATTAAAGCCTTGCAGGCCAGATAGGTTTATACTGAGTGAGATGTGAGGGCCATCAATCAGCTTGCAGGAGCAGCAGGGTGGATGGAAATGTTGCTATTCAGGAGGAGAGAGCACTGGGGCAAGCAGAATGAATGATACAGAATGGCTGGTGATCAGTTTGCCAGAAGTTTAGCTATTGAGACCCAGCATCATCTGTAAATGATTTTCCAGGAAGATCCTGTTGGCATGGCAGCATGCTGAGTCTAGCTTGTGTAGAAATAGCTCTGTACTGAGGATTGCCATAAGTATGTAATAATAGCTTGGCGTTTCAGGCCAATGGGCCATTTAATCCAGCATCCTGTTCTCACAGTGGCTGACCAGATGCCTTGATGGAAAACTCACAGACAGGACCCAAGCACTCCCTCCTCATTTGTGGGATAGGTCAAACTGTTTTATTTGTCTTTTTTCAGATATTGTGCAGAACAAGGAATTAGCCAGCTCAACTCTGCTGTTACTCCCGTGATGGAACAGATGCATACATAAAATATGAAATAACCACAACTACAGATCTGAAAAAAAAGTTAAGCAAAGGTCCACAGTCTGCCATGTGCTGCAGGTGGTTGATAGTCATGGACATAGCAGGGGGCAGCTGCCCCCCATCAAGTAAATGAATAAAAATACTTAACTAACTAACCAATTGCATCACAGATAACTCGGTTCTGCCCCCCAAAACATAAAGCCTGCCCCCCAATAAATCCTGGCTTCACCCATGTTGATAGTCATGCTGTTTTGTATACGCACGGGCAAAAAATTCAAACCATGTTGTAGGAATGGGTTTAGACACAGGGAGAGGTTATATTGCTTAGTTATTATCCTTCCTTGCTCATGTTTGTGAGATGAGCAGAATACCATCCTTTGCTGCTTAAACTTGGAAGCTAAAACAAGGTTGAGTTAACCTTCTGCAAACAATAATCCAGGATGCTGTAAGGCAGACTGGATTTTCCTGGTATTACCCCTTTATCCCCCTTAAAAATAAATAAATCACGCACACATTGTTTTGTGAATAAAAGTAGTCTTAATTTACCTAATCTAGGTCTTGAAGCAGTAGTTACAGTAGCAGAATTAAGGCAGGTTTAAAACTACTATCTAAGTAACAAAAGTACAAGATGCAAGTTCAAAAACGGTGTCGGAGCTGCAGAGCTCATACATGCACGTGTGGTCAGTTCGGAAGCATGATGAAGAAAGAGACAAAGAGGGGAAGGCAGGCAGGCAGGCAGGCAGGCAGGCTGTAGTGTCACAACTTCTTGCCAAGGCAGACAAAGGAAGTGATCTCACAGAGTTCTCTCCAGCAGTTTCTTCAAGAAAGCTCTGTGAGCCTCAGCCCCTTCATTTGCCCATCTGGCAAAACATGAATTGTTGGTATGAATGCAATAATGTCCCACACATATCTCTTTGTTTAGTCATTCTCTGTTCTTGTAATCTTCCCGTCAATTTGTCCATTAATGCCAAATCCCAGATTTCATTCAGCCACATTTCCTATATACCGGTATCTACATTGAGGCTTTTCCAGTTTCTGGCAATGGCCAAGCAAGCAGCTGTTGTTAATTGTAATATAAGTTCTTTAAAAGACAGGTCCTCAGTGTCTCCCTCAAATAATGACAGCAGAATGACTTTGGGATTAAGATTTCCTGGTTATAATACTTATTTCACAGAAAACTCCCCCCCCCCAAACAAACAAAAACGAGGACAGGTCTACCACATGTGGAAGGATGAAGGTGTGTTTTTACAGTGTCTCCAGCTCTGTTGTTGGGAAAGTATTATCAATTTTATCAAGTAGTACAGGGTGCATATAAGTAAATGTAAATGGGCCCCTGACCATTAGGTCCAGTTGTGACCGACTCTGGGGTTGCGGCGCTCATCTTGCTTTATTGGCCAAGGGAGCCGGCGTACAGCTTCTGGATTATGTGGCCAGCATGACTAAGCCACTTCTGGCGAACCAGAGCAGCACATGGAAACGCCGTTTACCTTCCCGCTGGAGCGGTACCTATTTATCTACTTGCACTTTGACGTGCTTTCAAACTGCTAGGTAGGCAGGAGCAGGGACCGAGCAATGGAAGCTCACCCCGTCACGGGGTTTCGAACCGACAACCTTCTGATCGGCAAGTCCTAGGCTCTGTGGTTTAACCCACAGCGCCACCCGCATCCCTCACAGGGTGCATATGCCACCTATTAATTCGTTTCAGCAGAGTGGGGGTGCTTGAACCCTGGTCTTTCACAAGTCCAAGCCTGCCATTCCAACCACTATGCTACACTGGTTCTGTTGAGCAAAGAAAGAAGAGAAGGAAAGCAACATTAAATCTGGATGTGACACAAGGACAGTGGGTCTTAGTGGCCAAGAACAGGACAGCTCCCAGTTCTAGATTGGGTTGCATTCTGCACTTCCCTTGAAAGACCAAGTTCACAGTCTGGATCCTACAGGATGCCCAGGTGGTAGCCATGGCTACTTGCGTTCGGTCAGCTTTGGCTGGGATGTCAATTGCCTCTTCTCTGGGGCACTCAGACCCCAGACTGTGGCTCCACACATCAACTATCCATAGGTGCTATTGAATGTTCTGTGTGGAAGATCACTAAGAATCCTGCTGTTTTTGAAGAATGTAAGAACATGAGAAGAGCCCTTCTGGATCAGGCCAGTGACCCACCCAGTCCAGCATCCTGCCTTCCCAGTGGTCACCCAGGTGCCCCAGAGGGAAACCCACAGGCAGGATATGAGCAGAAGAATCCTCCAGCAAGAGGTATTCAGAAGCATTACTGCATCTGACCATGGAAGCAGAGTACGGTCACTATGGTTACTAGCCATTGATAACCCTCTCCAGCATGAATTTTTCAAATCCTCTTTTAAAGACATTCAAGTTGGTGGGTGTATCACTGCCTCTTGCAGGAGGGAGTTCCATAGTTTAGCTGTGCTTTGCATGAAGAAGAACAGGTCCCTATGTATGTGTGAACTGACTCATGCGGAGTCCCAAGGACTTGGAGGCGAGATAACTTCACTGCTGCTACATCAGCCCCATAATCCCATTTTTGAATTTGAAACCATTTCCATCTTTCTTGCATTCATTGCAGAACAGAGACGACTAAACCAATTTTCCAAGGTAGCGAAGAGTATCACCGTCAATTCAAATGTGCCCACGACTTGCAAGATGTTTTCGGTTCCCGTTGACAAGAATTAATATGCTACGGTGTCTTAAATGCAAATCACTCTGGGCTTTATTGTAGTCCGATTAATCAGATAAAGGTCTCTTTGGAAAATTAAACTATTGGAGAGAAAATTGCTGAAAAACTCAAACTTAGTTTTTTGAAAAAAGGGGAAATAAAACAGGCATGTGTTAAAAATGGTGGGGTTGAACAAACTGGCTTTCTGCTCAGCAATTTGAATCTACTGGTTTGGATACTCTGGAGCAGCAGAAAGCAAGCTGGCTTTATCTTCTCTGTGACAACCCTTCAGGTGTTTGAAGATGGCTATGCTGTCCCCTCTTAGGCAGAATCCACACACATGTTAATAACTGTTATGTACTGAAGTTCTCACCCTGGGCCAGCAGGGGGATACTGTAGATAGTTATGCAAATGAAGGATCGAAAAGTGACGTTCAGTGATTGGATAGTTTTGTATGCAAATGAAGGATCGAAAAGTGACGTTCAGTGATTGGATAGTTTCAGAACGTTGCAACAGTTACAATTGTTCTGTAGCTCTATATAAGCAGGCTGACTGAGCTCCTCAGTTAGTTCTGTTGCAGCTTACAAAATAAAGAGCTGCTTTGGAGAAATCGCTGTGTCGTCTGCTATGTCAACCCACAACTTAACAATAACATTCTGGAAATGCTGTTTTAATATTAAAAAAAGTTTTTTTAAAAAAATACATTGAATTTTCCATATGGCTCACCATCACCATCACTATCTAGTGCCACATTGTGTTGTTGCTTAGTCGTGTCCGACTCTTTGTGACCACATGGACCAGAGCACACCAGGCACTCCTGTCTTCCACTGCCTCCTGCAGTTTGGTCAAACTCATGCTGGTAGCTTCGAGAACACTGTCCAACCATCCCATCCTCTGCCATCCCCTTCTCCTTGTGCCCTCAATCTTTCCCAGCATCAGGGTCTTTTCCAGGGAGTCTTCTCTTCTCATGAGGTGGCCAAAGTATTGGAGCCTCAGCTTCACGATCTGTCCTTCCAGTGAGCAGTGCCACATTGTATATTGCACTTAAAACACACTTAAAATGTTCTACTTGCAGCTGTACAGCTGACTCCTGACTCCTGTACTTCAAACTAAACAGCCTCAACTCACCCACAAAATCACAGTTTTAGAGTTGGAATGTACACAAAGAATCATTTAGTCCACCCCCAGGATGCAGGAATCATGGCTAAACCACTACTCATAAGTTGGTTGTCTCTTTGTGTCTTGCTGATATTGATATTAATATTGGTATCTTTATTTTTAAATCATATTATGATTTATATGAAAATTATTCAGTTTGGTTGTGTACTTTTAATTGTTTTATTTATTGTTTATGAAAATTACTTTTGTTATGTTTGTAATTACGTAAATATTTTTCATGTTGTAAGCTGCCTTGAGCATTGTTTTAACGATGGAGAGGTGGATAAATAATAAGATAAATAATATGAGGAGGAGGATTATCTTGGCTGCCCTCCTCCACATACCTTCCAGCTAGTCAATATCCTTGTTAAATTGTGGTGCCCAGAACTGCACACAGGACTCCAGATGGGGTTTGACCCAGGCAGAATAGAGTGGTACTGTGACTTGATCTGGACACTAGACTTCCACTGATGCAGCCTAGAATCGCATTAGCCTTTTTTGCTGCTGCATTGCACTGCTGCCTCAACACATGTCTCCTGATGTTGATTTATGGCTTGTTACCTTCTTGTCTCATCCAGGTCCTAGCTTCTTCTCACTGGAGTCATCTGTGTCATGTCTGCCTTCTTCAATATCTTTTCCTTTATCTCATTCCATCATACCTGAGAAAGACTGAATAAGCTGGTTTGGGAGACCAGTTGTAAAAAGGCATCCAGCCTCGTCCTTTGCAAATGGCTGCTAGTTGCTTATGGGATAATGAAAGAGCCACAGTCACTGACCTTCTGACTCTAATTAAGAGGCAGGATTGGTTAATCCCCGTTAAAATAACCCATGTCACTAAAGGATATTTGTAAACAAGAATGTCTATCTTTTTTATCATTACCAAGTTGTTGCTTATGCCAAGGCTACAAAGGGTGAGCAGCAAGTCCTGGAAGACATTGTTCAAGGAGACTGGTTTCTGCTGCTGCTTCCTGCTTCCTTTTGTCCTTCCAAAACAAACTCCAAGTTGATGTGCAGGGATGTTGTTTGGGGAGCATCTGTTTTGAGCTCACCAGACCAATGATAAGCATTTTGGAAAGCCTAAGAGAAATCTGGCTGGAGTGAAGATGGAGTAGGATGTGGCTCTGTATCTGTTTCTAGATCTCTGGGTGAGTTGCCGTAGATAATAGAACCAGAGATTTGCAGAGTTAGGAGGGACCCCAGGGGTCATCTAGCCAAACCCCCTGCATAGCAGGAATTAGAGAGAAAGTATCTCGAACAGACAGACATCTGACCTGTTTAAAAACCTCCAATGAAGGAGTATCCAACACCTTCAGAGGTCACAGAACTGTAGCATTGGAAGGGACCTTGTGGGCATCTAGTCCAACCCCCTGCAATGCAGCAGGAATTACAGCTGTTATTCCTTATGGTGCCTTCAGCAGTTTCAGACGGGCTCCGTTCAGAGCAATTACTGAGACTGCAGAATATTCAGTGCAGCTGTGAGAAAGAGATGGCTGGAGAGAAAGGACTCGAAGAGGCGGGGTGTGTTCAGCTGCCACTGACCCCCAACACTTAAATGCAAAGCACATTTGTTTACTCCGGGGTGAAATGTGACTCTCCAGTGCCCCCCCCCGTCACACCATTTGTTTGACTAAGCTGAAGCTGCAGCATAGGCGGAAGGAATTAGGTTGTCCTGCCAAGCAGATCCTCTCCTGGATTCACCCATAGTTCCTTCAAGTGGAAAACCAAGAATGGGTTAAATAGGAAACACATTTGGCATTAAATGCCCCAGGAAAAAAAATATATGACAGCAGACAGGTCCTGGGCTGGCCTTGATTAGGGCAAAATGACAGCAACCACTTCTGTTTATAATTCCACCCAAAAACACCCTCCATGTTTTTATTATCCTTACATTCTGCTTGGCTTTTTTGATCATAACGCTCAAGGGATCTTGACACAGCGTTGAAGACCCTGAATCCAAGCTCCCAGCAAATTGTTCTAATCTGATTACCGGGGAATGCTCCCCCACATTTTAAACATATAATTGCCTTCATTCTCCCCGCCCCTGTGTTGTCAAATTGAATATAATGCATCTTGATGTGTTCCAAGAGGGGGATGCCCCACAAATGGTACTTGCATTGCAGTGGCAGCCTTTGCCACCAGCAGAGGGGGCTCTAACCAATAATAGAATAATAGCATTCTAGAGTTGTAATGGGCCAACAAGGGTCACTAATCCAACCCCCTATAATGCAGGGATCACAGCTAAAGGATCCCTAACAGGTGGCCATCCAACCTCTTTTTTAAAATGTCCAGTGAATGAGAGTCCACCACATTCTGAGGGCCTGGAAACCAAACCTTGTGAGGGATGATTGAAGGAGTTGGGTAAAAAGAGAAGATGGGGAGGTGATATGATACTCGCCTTCAAATATCTAAAAGGCTCCCACATGGAAGGAGGAGCAAACTGGTTTTCTGTTGCTCCAGTGGGGAGGACCTGAACTGATGGTTTCAATGACAAGAAAAGAGATTCTCACTAAACAGAAAGCACTTTCTGACAGCACTCCCCCTCCTCTGCACACCTTCCAGCAAATCTTCAGCCTTAAGTCAGGCAGGAGAAACAGGGGAACGCACCAAGCTCAACCCATTCTGTGCAGTGATCCTTATGGAATGTGATGTCAGGAGCTGAAGTGTGACCTTCCTTGTTTTAACTGCACCAGCGTCTCCACTGCTCCCATGTCACCTTTTCTTGCTCTTTTCTCATGCTACTTCAGCACTCCCTTGTTGGAGGTTTTTCAACAGGGGTTGCATCATAGGTGCCAACTCCCTGGGACTCTGAGTGCCTGAGCACCTACAAAATTCCCCATGAAGAATTCCTCCACAAGTTCTGGTTCCAGGACCCTGGCACCCACAGTCCCAGGCACCCACAGCCATGGGGCCAAGTTGGGACTTCTGGGTTGCATGGTCCACTTTCAATAATTTTTTCATGCATTACAGGGGGTTGAACTAGATGGCCCTTGGGGGTCCCTTTCAACTCTACAATTTTATGCTTCTTTGGCTATATTTCCTGCAGTGTGTGAGGTTGGACTAGATGATCCCAGTGGTCCCTTCCAATTCTACAATTCTAGGATTAGTTTTTTTCTAGCATGTCCTCCAGTGCTCTTTTAATCTTCCCCCGTAAGCTGGTCCTTTAATCGTCTGTGCTGTCATTCTTTTCAATCCCTTCAGATTTGTCACCATCTTTCTTGTTTATTATCTTGTTTGCCATTTGATTTCTGAGCTAAAGGGAAAGAAAAAACGGACCACGACTGTTTTCCACAGACAACCAAAGATGACATTAACTCCTGCTCAAAGAAAGGTCCTTGAGACAGTGAAAGCTGAAAGCAGGCAGACAGATGGTGGGCATCTGTCTGTCTTGGTAGACAATGGAGGAGTTTGCCTTTGAGGGTGGAGTCAAACTGTTGGAAGGTTGCAGCGCCTGCTGTGGCTGTAGAGCCTGTTAAGGGAGAGAGATGTTTTGTTGCAGCTGGGGAAGATGAAGGTGTCCGGTTTCACCGTTAGAGATGAACCATGGAGTTTCTTCTGCCTGTGCTCCTCCCAGTGCTAATTCCTCCTCTGCTCACTACTGTAGATACACAACCTGTTTGTTTCCATGAACTGTGGTTGTCTGCAAGGGATTTCCACATGGCAGGGCTGATGTCACCAGCCTTCATGTCTTGTTTGAAGACATCTATGTAAGACAGGATTGGTCCCCATAGAGCACATCCTTGGAGATCCTGCCATCTTCCATTCTGTGGGCATGACCAAGCAAGCATAGACATTGCTTAGACAGCAGTGTGAACATGATGGGAATGTGGGTTTGGGAGAGCACATCTTTGTTTCAAACTCTGTCCTGCCACTTGATGCCCAAAATCTTCCTGATGCAGACCACATGGAAGTTGTTGAGGCATTGCTCCTACCAGTTATAAGCAAGGGTGCCGACTTGCCCAACACATTGCAGGGGTGCATCACATGACATGTCACATGACATGTCCCGTCCCCACCTAGCACACTTGCGCTTGTGCATATGTGCTGGTTTGGGACATGCGGGGGTCCTGCCACCTCAGTGCCAGCACTCACATGCCAGGTGGGGAAAGGGGAGCATGGAGCTGGGCTCTGCGCTCAGCCTCCTCTTCCCTGTGCAACATCGGCAGGGAGGAGAAGGAGGAGCGGGGCTATGGGATTTTGGGGAGCCCAGCCTCCTCCTTGAAAAATGGGGAGGGGGAGCTGAAGACCCCTCAGCCCCCACCACTTGATGTACCTCATTATAAGTTACCCAAGACTCCCTTCCATAAAGCAGCATGCTCAGCCTTCAAGCCTGGTAGACCTTCATCCTGGTATTGATTGTTAGCATCACATTTTTCCATAAACCAGGGGTGGCCAACTCCCAAGAGACTGCGATCTACTCACAGAGTTAAAAACTGGCAGTGATCTACCCCCTTTTGGGGGGTTCAGGTCAAAGTTGTTGAGCTTTTCTTAGGGAGGAGAGAAGCCACACTTTTTGTTGGCACAGAGATGTCAGATAAGCTGAAGATATAACAACACCCTTGTGGTCCCAGGCCCTAAGGAAGTTAGACTGGCTTCAACCAGAGCCAGGGCCTTTTCAACTCTGGCTCCGGCCTGGTGGAACGCTCTGCCTCATGAGACCAGGGCCCTGCAGGATCTGATTTCTTTCGGCAGGGCCTGTAAGACAGAGTTGTTCCGCCTGGCCTTTGGCTTGGAGCCAATTTGATTCCCTCCCTCCCTCTCTTTCTTTTTTCTTTTCCTTCTCCTCCTGCGATGAGGCTACATTTCAATATTTTAATGTTTCATTATTTTAATGTTGTATTTTACTTTTGTTTTTAAGTTGTAATCATTCATCTTGTTTTTATTATTGCTTGTAAGCCGCTCTGAGCCCGGCCTTGGCTGGGGAGGGCGGGGTATAAATAAAAAATTATTATTATTATTATTATATCATGATAGCCATCCCCAGCTAGATTGCATTCAGGATTATGGCAAGAACATGGTGAAAGTAATACGCACCCTGATTGGAGCATTTGGCTTTTAAACAGAGATTTGAGATATAACCAACTCTTTGGGATGAATTGAGGGAGTATGGATGCTTCCAGAACACACAGTCAGGAAACCGAGATGAAATGCCTTTGTCTTGAGAACATAAGAACAAAAGAAGAGCTGTGCTGGATCAGGCCAGTGGCCCATCTGGTCCAGCATCTTGTTCTCACAGTGGCTGACCAGATGCCTGCATGGGAAGCCTGCAAGCAGGATCTTTGCAACCCTCCCGTCCTGTGGAACCCAGAAACTGGCATTCAGAAGCAGCGTTGCCTCCAAACATTTCCTTGCAAAGTGCCCTCGAGAGCTGTGGATTCATAAATATTGCAGAAGAAACTATTGCTTGATGTCCAAAATCAATGTTACTGGATATTTTTGAGGCTATCCATGTAGATATATTGTCAAAAGAATCGGTTTTTACATATACCACTTACTCCGGATTATAGCTATAAGGGAGGAAAATTACATGTAATTTGAAATTTCAGCAAGGACTAGAACCCTTCAGACACTTTTTATAGGATTTAGCATTCGTTTATGGCATATACATTGGAAGCATCGTTTTCAAAACAAGCCTCCTCACAAGCCTTGCAAATCTGGAACAAGACTTGATTTTCAGGTAACGTGGATATTCTTTAGAGTAACTGTACTCATTCTCTGTGCCTATTTTAGAGTTTGACTTCCCCCCTTTGATTTTCATCAGCTGTTATAGCTGTTCTCTCTGTTTGTGTACAAAATAAAATAAAATGGAATCGAATCGAATCGAAAGCCTTGGAGTCCCCATGACAAGCCTTGGAAGGGAACATGCAAATGAACTGAGAAACTCTATTCAGTATCCTGGTGCCTTGTGCATGTTTTTGCTCTCTGGTTCTTTGCCACCACAAGAGGTATTTGCATGTGAACAGGACTTTGTGCCACCCCCACCCGAGTTTCACTGGATTATTCAACTGAAATAAAAATTCTTGGGGTGTGCAACATTGCCCTCATCTCTGTGGTAACACCATGGCCTTCAAGCAGAGAGGGGAGACAAGCCCTTTGGATTCCCAGAAAACAAACAACAGGAAGCTGAGATCAAAGAATTAAAGAATTGTAGACTTGGAAGGGGTCTCCAAGGGTCATCTAGTCCGACCCTCCCTTCATCTGTTTCCTTTGCATCTCTTTTCATCACAGCTGGTTCTATGATATCAAGCCTCACACCTTTGGGCAGGTGCAGATAGAAATAGGGAACGGAGAAATGTCATTCAAAGGAGGGTCTGTTCTCTCTCTCTCTCTCTCTCTCTCTCTCTCTCTCTCTCTTTGCCCACCAAATTATAGACTCATATACGTACAGTGGTACCTCAGGTTAAGTACTCAATTCGTTCCGGAGGTCCGTTCTTAACCTGAAACTGTTCTTAACCTGAAGCACCACTTTAGCTAATGGGGCCTCCTGCTGCTGCCGCACCGCCGGAGCACAATTTCTGTTCTCATCCTGAAGCAAAGTTCTTAACCTGAAGCACTATTTCTGGGCTAGCGGAGTCTGTAACCTGAAGTGTATGTAACCTGAAGCGTATGTAACCCAAGGTACCACTGTACTCATGCAGCTGTGAGAGACCAAAATAATTTTTTTAAAAAGGGGGACTGAAAAAGAGATTATAATGGGTCAAATTTCTAAGGATCTGGGTAGGCTTGGTCTAAGCAAAAATGTTTTTAGCAGGCACAGAAAAAAGGATGGTGACGGTGTCTGGCTGATATCAAGAGGTCGGGAATGGCAATGTTTGGTTCCTACCGCACTAAAAAATCAAGTCCTTATGAATGTGTAATGGGTATTATGTGGCGGCTGTGACAGTATCAGTTCCGCTGACTGAAGCGGCTGAGTGGGCACATGTGGGGCGAGGAGATCTTGCAGGTCATAGAATCACCGAGTTGGAAGGGACCCTGAGGATCATCTAGTCCAACCCCCTGCAATGCAGAAATATGCAGCTGTCCCATATGGGGATCAAACCTGCAACCTTGGCACTATCAGCACTATGCTCTAACAGTCATCTTCTCTAAGGTAAACTGGCCCCAAGTTGTTAAAGGATTTGTACGCTTATAGTGCATTGAACTTTGTCTAGTAGCAAATAAGCAACCAGTGCAGATCTCTGAGCAGGGGTGATATATGCTGACAAGGCCTCGCTCCCGTTAGCAATTGTGCTGCAGCATTCTGCACTGACAGCAGCTTCTGGATTGAGTGCAAGGGAAGCCCCACATAGAGAGCATTGCAATAATCAAGTCTTGGCGTAACCGTGGGTAAATGGGTGGTCACTACTTTTCCTTTCCCCACCCCCCATGAGCCAACGCTCAAGGCACTTACGCATGCTCCAAGCCTCACTAGCAATCCTCTCTCCCGCAAAATATCTGTGCCAACGTTTTCTGCACAGCATATGTGCGAGACAATGGCTCGGCCAGCTGTGAAGCAGACAGATGCATCAGCGCTTCTGGGAAGGGAGGTTGCAATGCTGACGTCTTTCTCAGATCCATCTTCCCTCCAGCTGCACCCTTTCCACGTCACCCTGTTTCCACCCAGGTCCTGTCACCCACCCACCCCAGTGAAGAACACAATGTGCCTAAGGAGAAATTTGGGCTCAGAACCATTTATTTTCATGCTACCCTTTCTAATATGAAAGAAGAGGAAATAATGGATTCATAGAACTGTAGACTTGGAAGGTGTCCCTGGGGGGTCATCTACTGCAACTCCCTGCAATGCAAGAACCACTGCGATTCCCTTCCCTTGCTGCACAGAATGGGCCCCAAGAATAAAGGCAGCATGATGCACTTATGGGGCTCCTGTGGCTGAAACTGTTTTCTGTTCCCTTCTTCATCTTTTCCTAGATGCCTCAGAATTCCCAGCTGCTGCCACAACAAAATTCCTGTATTTTTAACTTTTTTTTTTTTTTTTAACAACACAGTTGGGTAACGGAGGGTATTTACTAAAATGACACAATAAATCATAAGCACACCTGGCTTCAAGACAGGGAGAAAAGTGCTACCATCCTCATTAAATGGAGAACCAAGGACAGTAAGTGCAAAAAAGGGGTCAGCAGAATATCTGCTTCCATCCGTCCCTGCTCACCTCCCTACCAGCTGGATTGCCAGATCCTTTCTGTGTCTTCAGGCATGCAGGGGAGTTAGGTCAGATGACCCTGGGTGATTATTTCCAAACATACAATGCCATGATTCTATTATTCATTGAAGGTTTCTAAACAGAAGCTGGATGGCCACCTGTCAGGGATCCTTTAGCTGTGTATTCCAGCATTTCAATCACTGGCATTTTGTTCCTTTTTCATCTACATAAACACACAAAGCTGCCTATATAAAGCATTCACCAAGGAGTCTTCTTAGATCAGCCCAGTTTAGGGATTGGAAAATTGCCCTCTCCAAGATCACCACCCTCCAGTTTTCTGAAATGCACCACTTTTATGAATTGGACACGGGGCCGTCTCCTGCTAGAGGTACACTGGTGCCAATTAGAGAGAAAAGATGGATGTTTGCTCCCTCCCTGGACCTTCCCCCACTAGAAATGGGTAATTGATTCTTGGCTTTGAGCCTCTTTGGAACTGTAAGTGGACGTAAGTGGAACGAAAACACCGTAAATCATCCCAATTAAAGCACTGAAGATGGCTCTGGAATCACTTGCTTATAGCAAAGGAACATCAGACCTTCAAAAATTCCAGTTCATTATCAGCATAACCACCCACTGTGGAACAGCATCGGGAGAAGAAATGGCTAAGGAGTAAACCCTACACAAATCCGGAGTGGAGTTCCTAAGACGGTTGGATGGTGCATTGCATGCTTCCTTCTGGCAACTCCTGCAGCCAAGCTGATATCAAATGTATTGCTCTGCTTTCCTTTGGACCACATCAGCTCATGACGTCTGTGCAGCTCATGACTTCCATGCACACTGCCCAGTCTTGTGCCCCAGAGAGGTCACTTTGGTGCTGCTAACACAGCAAAAACAATGCAGGAGACAGCAGGTATAAGTTACCAGTCTTTGCAGCCACAGAGGGTGCTCTGATTCTCCAGTGGTTTGGCTTCATCCCAGAAAGCGTACTCCATTGTCTCTTGAGACAGATGGATGCCAACAACGATTGACTTAAGCCTGCTGTGCCAAAATGATTTGATGGAGACATGTTTATCAATGGCTACTAGCCACTCACTCTACAGTTAGAGACAGCAATGCTTCTGAAGACCAATTGCTGGAAGCCACAGAAAGGGAGAGGGTTCTTGTGCTCAGGTCCTGCTTGCGGGTTTCACACAGGCCACTGAGAAAATAGGATGCTGGACTAGATGGGCCATTGGCCTGATCCAGCAGGGTTTTTCTGATGCATTTATGGAACTGCCAGGCCCAGAGGCCATTGCTGGCACCTGTCTTTATCAAGAAACAATGGAAGAGTGTGCCATCATGGGTAAAATCAAACTGCTGGAGAGTCTCAGCACCTGCTGCAAGCGCAGAGACCAATACAACAGGAAGATATGTTTTAATGTAGCTGGGGCAGAAGAAGGTGTCTGGTTTTGTTGTTACAGATGCACCATGGCATTTTCTCTCTCTGCACTTCTCCCAGCAGACATTTCTCCTCTTGTCACGGCTGTGGATACAGGACCCAACTGTCTGTCTCCAGGTACTGTGGTTGTCTGCAAGGAATTCCCACAAGGCAGGGTTAATTTTGTCAGCCTTCATGTCATGTTTGAAGACATCTTTATAATGCAGAGTTGGCCTGCCAGCATGCCTGGTGCCTGAAGCCAGCTCCCCATAAAGTACATCCTTGGGGATCCTGTCATCTTCCATTCTATGTACATGACCAAGCAAGTATAGACATTGCTTAGACAGGAGTGCTAACATGCTGGGAATGTGGGCTTGGGAGAGCACATATTTGTTTCAAACTCTGTCCTTCCATGTGATGCCCAAATTCTTCCTGACGTAGCACATATGGAAGGTGTTGAGGCATCACTCCTGGCAGTTTTAAGTTGCCCACAACGCCCTTCTATAAAGTAGCATGCTCAGCATACAAGCCTGGTAGACCTTCATCTTGGTATGTGTTGTTAGCATCACGTTCTCCCATATCCTTTGGGAGAGGTGAGCCATTGTTGTAGCTGCCTAGATTCCTAGGTTATTACGGACATTTGACCACTGTGAAAACTGGATACTGAACTATATGGGCCATTGGCCTAATAAGCAGGCTCTTCTTATGTCCATGTATTCCTATGACTTAAACTCTGAACTAGGTGCAGATTGCACAGGTCTATAGCTTGGGGGTACTCTTGGACACAACACCAACAATGGCAACTCAAGTTGCTTCAATTGTCCATTTGTAGCCACAGCTGGTTCACTAACTAAGGTCTCCTTTGGGCGAAGTGTATTCCATGATCTGGTGACTTTCAGGCTGGATTACTGCAACATGCTCCATTGGGGGCTGCCTTTGAAGATGACTCAGAAACTTAAGGTGGTCCAAAATACAGCAGTCAGATTCTTGGCTGGGGCTCCATTTAAATCTCTTTAAAATCCCTGTTTCAAAACAGCTGCACTGGTTGTCAGTTTTTTCCAGGCCCAATTCAAGGTGCTTATGTTGGTCTTTAAAGCACTGAACGACTCAGGACCCAAATTCCTGAAAGGCTATCACCTTTCTGGCAGATCCTCTTGGGTGCTGAGATTGGCAGAGGGGTCCCTCTTGGCAGTTCCTTCACTCAGTGAGGGTGACCCCCAGAGAAGGCACCTTCTCTGTGGTGGCCCCTAAGCTGAGAACTCCCTTCCCATAGAGGGATGCCTGGAACCTTCATTGCATAGCTTCCAGAGGATGCTGATGACGCACCTGTATACCCTGGCCTTGACATTTGGGGTGTATGTTTTTAGCACCGACCTTACTTCTGTGATTTTAAGTTGTTTGAAACTGTTTTTGCTATTATGCTTTTATGTTAAGAACATAAAAGAAGCCTGCTGAATCAGGCCAATAACTCATCTAGCTCCACACCTCTTTGTCATGGTGGCCAACCAGATGGCCTTAATAAGAAACCTGCAAGCAGGATCTGAGCACAAGAGCAAACTCTTCCCTCCTGTGATTTTTAGCAACTATTTTCAGAACCATTGCGGCCTCCGACTATGGAGGCAGGGGCGGTGCATAGCCATAATGACCAGCATGATAGCCTTGGATAGCCCTCTCCTCCTTGGGTCTGTATGATCCTCACTGAAAACCATCTAGGTTGGTAGCCATCACTTACGTTCTTCTGTATAGAAAAGAAAATTTTGAAAGGGTGTTGCTGAGTGTTAAAGCTATCTGGCAAACTGTGTGTGTGTGTGTGTGTGTGTGTGTAGAGGTGAAGTCTAATAAAAAGTTGTCCTCCCCTCTCCTACCTTCCTCCCCTCTTCTCCAGGGTATAATGTCTACCCATTCTTGTATTTCCTGTAGTTTTCATCGGGCGGAACATAGCAAAACAGCCTGCTTATCAGCTGAAAATCCATCCTAAGTACCAAGCCCATGACTCCTGTAACGAATTGGGGCATATCATCTCTAACCTTGCTTTATGATTACATTATTATGCCAGCAAGAGCAGAAAAAAATCTATATCCCTAGGAACCTTCTCATTCTTCACCGGGAAGGGGGACAGGGAGGAACCATTGGTAGGATTTTTTAGTTCCAAACTAACTGATTGCTCTTCTGGGTATTATGCAGCACGTAATTAGCCTATGGAACTCACTTCCACAAGAGGAGATGATAGCCACCAACTTGGATGGCTTTAAAAGAGGATTAGAGAAACTGATTGAAGAGAGGGCTATAGATGGTTACTGGCCATGATGGCTCTGCTCTGCCTCCATGGTCAGAAGCAGCAATGATTCTGATTCCAGCTGCTGGGAGCTACAGGATGGAGAAGGGATCTTGTGCTAGAATCTTGCTTGTAGGCTTCCCACAGGTAACTGTTTAGCCACTGTGAGAAGAGGAAGTTGCTAGATGGGCTATTGCCCTGTTCCACAAGACTCTTCTTATGTTGTTATGTATGATTTTTGCACACCAAGGAAAGTAAGGAAGAAGTCGATAAAGGTGGTTTACTCTCCTTCATTGGAGGTTTGTAAAGAGAGGTTAGATGGCAATCCTCCAAGGATTCTTGAGCTGTAATTTCTGCATTGCAGGGTGTTAGACTAGACGACCCTTGGGGGGGGGGGGTTCCTTTCAACCCTTCAGTTCTATGATTCTATGTTTCCAGGAACTGGCCTGCACAGATAATTAGCTCTACGATTAAACCACAGCAGACATCTCTGGGAATGACAGTTTATGAAGGTGCCAGCCACTTTCTTTAGACAAACTGAACTTTCACCTTTCCAGATTACTAGCATTCCCTGTAGAGTTGAATTTATCATTAAAACAGTTTAAGCATGTGGGATAGATATATCCTTAAAGCCCCTCTGGCAAATTGATGCCTAGGATTCTGATGTAATATTAAAAAAAAACCAAACAAACAAAGTAACTTTTTTAAAGAGGGGAAGGAATAAGATTAGTAAAAGTCCCACCGATTACATTCCTGTGGAATATATTGCATTTTTATTTTCCTCCTTAAGGGGGGAAAAACAACACAATTTGTAAACTTCAGATAGCAGCAAATTCTATGTTTCCCCCTTTTACTTCTAGATACAATACCGGCTTTGCATATCTGTTGAGAGAGAGGGAGAGGGAGGAAATAATCCTTAAGCATTCTGCCCTACTACATTAGCTTTTAAAATAAAATCCATTTATATATAAAAATCTTGGCTTTCTTCCCAGGCTCTGTAGAAATGTTCTTCTGTATTAAACACTACAATGAATTAAATTAACCAGAATGATTTCTTTGTGAATGGAGACCCTTTTTCCTGTGTGACATGTTTTTGATCATTTTCCTCCCCTGCGACAGCAACCCTGAGTCCCGATCGAGCTGGAAGATTTGGTCTAGTTATGCCATTTTTGAGGGACATTATTGCAGTCAAACTAACAATTCATGTTTTGCCAGATGGGCACATGAAGGGGCTGAGGCTCACAGAGCTTTCCCTTTAAAATTTGCTAGTAAGAACTCTGTGAAATCACTTCCTTTGACTGCCAATTCTGAACTTAAATTTTGTACTTTTGTAACTTAGTAGTTATAAACCTGCCTTCATTTTGCTGCAGTAACTGATGCTTCAATGCCTAAATTATGTAATTAAATACTACTTTTACTTCTTCACAAAACAATGTGTGTGAGAGATTGTTAGTTTTAAGGAGTGTGTGAGAAGGGGTAATACCAGGGAAAATCTTGTCTGCCTTAAAGTATCCTGGATTGTTCATTCTAGAAGGTTAAATCAACCTCGTCTTAGTTTCCAAGTTAAGCTTCAAAGGATGGCACTCCCGTAGTAGTCTAGCTCATGTGAGCAATGAGAGGATAATAAGTAAACAATATATCCGCTCCTAGTGCCTAAATATATTTCTAAAATTTGCAATCTGGAAAAAACAATTAGGATTTTGCATTTTGGTGTTCTTAAAGCAAAATAAAGCACTGCTAATTTGACTGCATGTGGATGGATGGGCTACCTTTGTAGGTGGGAGGACCATAGTGGAAACACCATTCATTTGTTGTATCAGCTGAGAGAAATCCATTGGCTTTGTCATCTGCTTTCCAAGAACAAACATTTTGCATTGTGTGAATGGGGTTTCTTCCTGTCTTTCCTTCATTGGAATTGGAATCACAGTGGTAGCTCTGGAAATAACTTTTCTTTTCTTTTCTTTTCTTTTGCTTCTGTGGAATCTTCTTCTATTCTTCATCCAGAGTACTGTACAGGCACAAACCAGTTAAAATTAGACATAGAATTATGTGGTTGAAAGAGGAACCTCCAATGGGCTCTTTAATTTGCAAAATCATGGGAAGGGATGCAACTTGTGAATGGAAATATACTATAAGGCCCCTTCCAACTCAACAGTTCTATAATTCTATGATCTACTGCAATTCACCCAGAGATCTAGCAGATCCCAACCTACCTCCTACTCACCCTTCAGTCCATCCAGATTTGCCTTCCAGTTTGACATTTCTATGATTCTGTGATGAATGAATACACTAGAATGAATTTAGTGTATTGGGCCTGCTCAGGCCTGCTCATAGCAACAGATTTGTAACGTATAACCATGCCATTTCATAGATACATAGAACTGAAGAGCTGGAAGGGACTCCAAATGTCATCTAGTCCAAGCCCCTGCAATGCAGCAATCACAGACCCTCCAGGTGTCCCTATTTTCTAAGGATGTCTCTGATTTAGAGAAGCCGTCCCAGTTTCTGATTTGATCCTGTAATGTCCCACTTTTCCCATTTCTCATTGGAGAAATGCTGGAGGGTATGGTAGGATGACCCTATTTTTATTGGAGAAATGTTGCAGGGTGTGGAGTTATCCAACCCCCGAGCCATCTGAAGGTATAGGTATAGGGAAGGTTTTTATTATTATTGTTTATTGTTTAATGTTTTATTATGCTTTTATATGTTGGATGCTGCTGGGGCAACCCAGTAAGATGTGTGGGGTATAAATAGTAAAATTATGGTTATATGGAATGGGATGTCTCTATTTTCATTAGAGAAATATTGGAGGGTTTGCAATTAGAGCTAAAAAAATTAATTTGTAAATGTAGGCATGAGGCTCCACGGGCTCTGAGAATTACACCGGGAATAAAGCTCACACTTTCTCCATGGCTGTCTGGAAACCTGGGTGCCTTTGTTGTGTTTCCACTGGCTTATATTCTATCTTGCTTCACTACCTTGCACAGAATTGTCAATTCTTAATTGTGGGATGTGAGTGAATAAGAACATCATTTTGTGAGTGGTGTGGCTCTGAGAATCATAAAGTAGAGCTGAGAGCTCCGCCACTTTTGCACCACAAATGAAAAGAGCACTCTCATGTGCTACAATTCCTTTATAAGGTAAAGGTAAAGGTACCCCTGCCCGAACGGGCCAGTCTTGACAGACTCTAGGGTTGTGCGCCCATCTCACTCAAAGAGGCCAAGGGCCAGCGCTGTCTGAAGACACTTCCGGGTCACGTGGCCAGCGTGACATCGCTGCTCTGGTGAGCCAGAGCCGCACACGGAAACGCCGTTTACCTTCCCGCTAGTAAGCGGTCCCTATTTATCTACTTGCCCCCGGGGGTGCTTTCGAACTGCTAGGTTGGCAGGCGCTGGGACCGAACAGCGGGAGCGCACCCCGCCGCGGGGATTCGAACCACCGACCTTTCGATCGGCAAGCCCTAGGCACTGAGGCTTTAACCCACAGCGCCACCCGCGTCCCTCACAATTCCTTTATACTTGCTGGTAATAGACTTTTCTGCAGTGGCTCCCTGTTTGTGGAATACCCTCCCCAGGGAGGTTTGGCTGGTGCCTCCATTATACACCTTTCAGTGTCAAGCAAAACCATCCCTCTTCAACCAGGCCTTTGGCTGGCTGACATCCAATGCACTTTTAAATGTGTTGTGGGAGGGGGGATTATTGGTTTGTTTTTGTTCTTGTTTTCATTATGTATATTGTGTTTTTTTAATTGTCTTTTTATGTTGTTAACCATGCTGAGATCTACAGATAAAGGGTGGAATACAAATTTTAATAATCATAATCACAGAAGAAGAAGAAGAAGAAGAAGAAGAAGAAGAAGAAGAAGAAGAAGAAGAAGAAGAAGGAGAAGGATTAATCTAAAGGCAGCCCTGTTTAGGGAAGCTTTTAATATTTGATGCATTACTGTATTTTAATATTTTGTTGGAAGCTGCCCAGAGTGGCGGGGAAGCCCAGCCAGATGGGCGGGGTATAAATAATAAATTGTATTATTATTATTATTATTATTATTATTATGGATCATGTTAAAAAGACAGCACCGAAGCCATATTTTAAAGCTGTTGTTGCTGGTTATAAACCCTTCATTCTTCCTAGGAGGCTGGATTCAAAAGAGTTCTCCTTTGAGCACAATTGGAATATATAGTGACAGGCAAAATTTCCCTCATTCAACAAGCTAAGCTTGGTAAACTGAATTCCTCCCTCCAAAATTTGGAACTCGACTCCATGCTCAAGCCCAATACCAAATTAAGATCCTATTATAATCCTGATCATATAATTAGAGTGTCATAAAAACATGAGAAGAGCCTGCTGAAGCAGGCCAATGGCTCCTCTCGCCCAGCATCCTATTTTCTTGTTGGCCAACCAGATGCCTGTGGGAAACCTGCAAGCAGGATTCAAACTCAAGAGCCCTCTTCCCTCCTGGGGTTTCCTGCAACTAGCCTCCAGAAGCATTGCTGCCACTGACTGTGGAGGTAGAACATTGCCAGTGTGGCTGGTAACCATCGACAGCCTTCACTTCTGTGATGCTTTCCTATTCTCCTTTAAAACCATCCAGGTTGGTGACCATCACTGCTTCCCGTGGGCATGAGTTCCGCAGTTTAACACTGTGCTGCATGAATAAGTCCTTTCTTTCATATGTCCTGAATCTCCCAATATTCCACTTCATTCATAAGTTTTAATGTTATGCGAGTGGGAGAAAAACTATTTCTCTATTCCCTTTATCCGTGCCATGCATAATTTCATAAACTCCTGTCATGGTTGCCTCTTAGTCACCTTTTCTCCAAACTGAAAAGTTCCAAATGCTGCAAGACCTATTATTCATTGGAGGTTTTTGAACAGAGGCCACCTGTCAGAGACTCTTCAGCTGTGATTCCTGCATTGCAGTGGGTTGGAGTAGATGGCCTTTGGTGGTCCTTCTGTGAAAGTGTTGATGAATTAAGAGCAGAGGTGAAGGCACTTGTGATGAGGTTCACTGAAAAACAAGAAAGACATCATCAGACAGCGGCTCAATCCAGCAAGCATCCTGGATAAAATATTTACACCCCAAACTGACAAATTACAGAGCTGGGCTCAGGCAAGGAACTGTATTTTGATTAGCAATTTAACATTCCGAAGGAAAAGATTAATGCCTGCAAACTCCTCAGTGGAGGCACTCAAACGCTAATTGGTAGTTGCAAGTAATTAAAACAATTTACTCAGATTATAAAGAATTTTTTTAGCAGTGATTAAGCAACTCCAGGACATGTATGGTTGCTTGTAATCACTCCCACTGCCCCCCGGAGATTAAGGGTCTTGTAATAGATCTTGTAACACTCAATGGGTCCTTGCGCTACTAACATACAGCTTTATGGAGGGGATGCAAAGCAAGATTGCTGCAGGGGTGGATAAGTTCAGTCCAGTTTTGCATCTTGGGAACTGATGTAATTTCCGCTTCTCTTGTCAATTCGTGAACTGAATCATAGAATCAATGAACTGCAGAACGGCTACCCAGGAGTCAGGTAGTCTGACCCCCAGCAATGCAGGAATCCCAGTTTGAGAATCACAGAATCATAGATCTATAAAGTTGGAAGGAACCCACAAGGGAATCACAGATGAATAATCTCTGACAGCTTCTGCTGTTCACCATGCCAAGTGCTTGTGCCCACCCTACTCTTGAAAAGGAAGAAGCGGGGGGGGGGGGCATGTGGGCATGTCCCTTATTGGATCAGGGTCTCAGGTTCCACTTAGCCATGCAATTCATCTGCCGTGCTGCCTTTAAACCCTGCCTTGCCTATGAGTTATTCAGATTTTGTGCATTAAATGGTTTGGCAGCAACCCGGGACTTGAGTTCGATTTCTTCATCTGGCTGCAACGGCCAAGGCAATGTGTATGGGCCTTGTTTTGGTATTATAAAATTGCAGAGTTGGAAGGGTCATCTAGACAAAAAAGCCCTACAATGGATGGTTCTGTTTGGACCTTTAGCCCTGCTCCAAACATACTTTCCTCAAATATCCTTCCTTGCCAGCCTGTTGCAGAAATGTTTGGGATAATGGGTGTCAGCTTTGCTCTGGTGTCTCTGGGAAACATTTTTAACAGCTCAGAATGTACAGAAATATATTGTACAAAACTCCTAGAATCATAGAGTTGGAAGAGACCACAAGGGCCATTGAGTCCAACCCCCTGCCAAGCAGGAAACACCATCAGAGCACTCCTAAACTGCCAAGCAGATCAACTCTTGTGCAGCAGGTATTGAGAGAGGCTCCCCACAAGCATTTAATAAGTTCCCCAACCTAAAATGTAAAATAGTTTGCCGTGTGTACAGCATGCAATTTTTTTTATTTTTCTCTCCCAGCATTTTATAAATAGTTCCACCCACCCTCTACTTTCAAGTATCTCTCTGACTCATGTTTGGAAATGAGGACCCCCCCCCCCCCGCTTCCCACTGTGGAGGACAATTACAGGGCTTTTGTTCCAAGTGAATTAAGAAGCACTGAGGGCACAATCCTTTCAGAGAGGAGCTGTCACTCTGCTTTGTTTCCCTGCTTGCAGCAATTACTCTGCCAGACCTGCTCCAACCTCATCCTCCAAAAAAACATCTCCAGCTTGAGTCTGAGAGTTTACCTTCTGCTGATTAGCTACTTACTCACCGTTTGCCTGTCTCCATAAATCATGTCTTTTCACCTTCTGCTTTTGCTTTACTGGCCATATGGGAGTTTTCTTCTCCTCTGGAAAAAGACAACAGCTATGCCATTTTGCTATGTTGCTGCGTTTAAAGGCGCTTCAACCATGTAGGGCAGACAAAGGCAGGAGGAGAGTGCCAGAGCCCACCTCCATAAGAGAAGAACCTGCTGGATCAGGCCAATGGGACACCTATGTCAGCATCAGGGCCATCTTAAGCATATCCGGCACTGTGGTGCAAAGATACCTCCAGTGCCCAGCCCCACCCCCGTTTCCCATAGTTGTCAACCTTTTTTAAGGGGGGACCCCAGAGTTGTTGACATTATACCTCTCCTGGTATACCTTGCAGAGGATCTTAAGGTCCACAAATGACAACATTTTGGAGGTCCCAAGTCGCAAGGTGGTTAGGTTGGTCTCAACTAGGGCCAGAGCCTTTTCAGTACTGGCGCCGACTTGGTGGAACGCCCTGCCACAAGAGACTAGGGTCCTGCGGGACTTGACATCTTTCCGCAGGGCCTGCAATACAGAGGTGTTCCTCCTGGCCTTTGGCTTGGACTCAGTCTGACCCTTATGTTTCCCTCCCCTTATGGTTTTGATCTATGGGCTACTTTTAAAACGAGGCTGCATTTTAAACTGCATTTAACCTGTATTTTAAATTGGTGTCCCCCCCCCCCCCCAATTATGTTTTTATTGTAATTTTACTTGTGTTAGCCACCCCGAGCCCAGCTCTGGCCGGGGAGGGGGGGTATAAATAAAATTTATTATTATTATTAAGAAAATCTAATGAAGTCCTCAATTCCAAAGCAAGACTCATTCAAGACTCAGCAGTCCTTCTAATGCATCCTCATGATTCAAATCACAACATATCAAAAAGTTAAAGCAATCACCAGTTTGTTGTTTTTTAAATAAATTGATAAAGACACAGAGAATGAAGTTCCCAGCCAATTTGT
Source organism: Podarcis tiliguerta (assembly GCF_965153285.1). Taxonomy (NCBI): domain Eukaryota; kingdom Metazoa; phylum Chordata; class Lepidosauria; order Squamata; family Lacertidae; genus Podarcis; species Podarcis tiliguerta. The sequence goes on along the minus strand of NC_139553.1, from coordinate 19,646,548 downwards.
ATTTAAGTAAAAGGCTGACGTTTTCAAATATTGGGGGGTGGGTGTAAAGCAGTGACATCCTGAACCTAAAAAGGACCCAAAACTTGGGTCACAAAGGCTGCAGCCTTAACTGCACTTACCTGAGAGTAAGCCCTGCTGAATCTAATAGGACCTTACTGTTGAGTAGACAGTAGGACTGCAGCAAGAAACACAGTTGGGAATTAGGGTTTTCTGTTTTAAGTCTCAGCCAGAGGAAAATGTAATATTGGAGATTAGGGAGAAAGGAATATGAATAGATTGGGGGGAGGGGGCTGATGAGAGACCAAAAACCACAGGTAGCAAGACAAGGCACACTTTCTGGGGAGCAAGTCTCACACACAGTTGCTTGGGGCGAGGACTGCAGAGGGACCATAGTTAGGTTGTGCGTGTGTATTTTCAGAAAAACGTAGAAGTGGAAGGGACCCTGCGGGTCATCTAGCCCAACCCCCTGTAATGCTTTTTAGCTTGCATTGATCTCAAAAACCTTCAGTGCCTTTTTTTTTAGTTGGATAGGCAATTAACAGGATTATTTCACAAATAAGGGAGAAGGAGCGTTGCTGGCTTGGTTTGGTTTGTCTTTGTTCTAGTTTTTAGCATGTGCTTAGTGCCCTAGTTTCAGGCTGTGAGCCACCCTGATATCTATGGGTGGAGGGAAGTAGTACAGTGGTACCTCAAGTTACGGACGCTTCAGGTTACAGACTCCACTAACCCAGAAATAGTACATCGGGTTAAGAACTTTGCTTCAGGATGAGAACAGAAATCATGCAGCAGCGGTGTGGCAGCAGCGGGAGACCCCATTAGCTAAAGTGGTGCTTCAGGTTAAGAACAGTTTCAGGTTAAGAACGTACCTCCAGAACGAATTAACTTCTTAACCCGAGGTACCACTGCAGAAGTAGTAGTAGTGGTGGTGGTAATAATGGTGATGATATTTTTCGCAGGGCTTGGAGTGAGTGGGTGATGGCCAGCTGCTGGAATGAATGGGATTGGTGCTAAATGGTCTGGCTTGCTTTACAACCCCTAGGGACCTTGTTGGTGTGGGGGGTGGGCTCCTTCTCCGCCCCCCCGCCCCCCGAAGAAGAAGAAGAAGAAGAAGAAGAAGAGCGAAGGGAGGACGCTTTCCTTCCCCAGGATAGAGTTGCCCGTAACATTAAACATAGGGCACGATTCCAGGGAGAGAGAGAAACCAGGGCAGCAGCTGCTGCTACTCACGGCTGGGGCTAGATGTAGCTGAACAGGACGGCAAGGGGACCCTGCAAGCAGGGCTGCAAACCCAGCACGGAGGCTCTGCCGGAGGAAGGAAGGGGGCAAGTTAGCGGCGCCTCTCTTCGTCTCCTTATTCCTTCCTCCTCCTCCTTGTGCTCCGCTCCCCCTTCGCCATCGCCTGCTTCCCTCTTCCCACAGGGCAGGTGGGTGGGCGAAAGAGAGAAAGAGAGCACTGCACGCCAGCCAGCCATGTGGTTGGCGAGGTGCAGCTGGCGGGTGTTGGGAAAGGGTAGGCCGCCGGCAAAGCTGTGCAGCTCCGCCACTCCGCCAAGTCAGCTGGGGTGCCCCTGAGAGGCTAGCGCCCTGGCGCAACAAACCACTAAGCCCTATGGGAAAGACGGCTCTGGCCAGCATCGTGTCCTCACAGTGGCCAACCTGATGCCCTCAGGGGAAACCTGCAAGCAGGACCAACGCACAACAGCACCCTTCTCTCCTGCTGTTTCCTGCAACTGTTATCCAGAAGCCTTTGACCATGGAGGCAGAGCATAGCCATCATGGTTAGCAGCCACAGGTGGCCTTCTTCTCCATGAATTTGTCTAATCCTCTTCTAAAGCCACCTAGGTTGGTGGCTATGACTGCCTCTTGGTGGAGGCAGTTCCACAGTTTACCATTGCACTGCATGAAGTCCAGCAATGGGTATTCAGAAGAATTGGGGCTTGTTTACATTTCTGCTTTTCCCACACCTAGAAAGCAAGGGTCCAAGTGAGTTTATAATTACCTGCATTTTCTTTCTTTCTTTCTTTCTTTCTTTCTTTCTTTCTTTCTTTCTTTCTTTCTTTTTTCCAGACATCTTTACTGATAGTTAAAAAGTATATAATTATATGTACACTAAACATGGTGAGATATAAATAAAAGAGAGAAAAAGAGAAAGAGCAACAGCACCTCCTGCGTAGAAGGGAAATTAAAGGGGGAAACCTCAAAACTATGCAGAGTTGTTATTGTACTTCACCAGATCTTAACCTGTTACAGTATTTATAAGAATGGATTCCAAATATCATTGAATTTGTCCATGGCAAGTCTGCGTTTATATGCTAGTTGTTCATATGTTGCGAGTTTGTATAAGTCTTCAATCCAATTGTTGAAGGGAGCTGCATTTTTCTTTTTCCAAATATCTTTTTCATTAATATCAGTCTTTTTGCTGTGGTAATGGCACGGAGAGTCCACTCATATTGTCCTTTTGTAAGGTTCCATATGCTGGGTATATAATTCAAAAGGATATTTTGTTCTGTAAATGTAAGGTTGTTTCATACAGTTCTGCTGATAATTTCAGTTACCTTCTGCCAAAAATCTTTCAATACATAAATGAAAAAAATTATGTTTTAGAGGAGCATTATTCCTATTGCATTTCCAACAGTTAGATACCTCAGATAGCCCTTTTTTCAACAAACGTAATGGGGTCTAGTATATTTTAAATATTTTTGTTGTTGTTGTATGAGCCTCAATTTAAGGTCCAGAGACACCTGTGTTATAGCACTTAAAACCGTCTCCCACTGTGTGGTCGAAACTGAGATCTCTAATTCTTTATTCCATTCCTCCCTCAATACCTGTATAGCAAATTGGTTTGCTAGTAACAAAGATTTATACATGTTGACGGTCAGTGTTGTGTTGCATAAGAGTTAATCAACTGCTTTAATATCTCTGGGGTCTCTGAGGCTGTAAAAGCTACTCGTTTTATCTGGAGATATTGCCATTGAGCATTTGTGGGTAATCTGTATTTGTCGCTTAAAACCATGGGTAGGCAAACTAAGGCCCGGGGGCTGGATCCGGCCCAATCGCCTTCTAAATCCGGCCCACAGACGGTCCAGGAATCAGCATGTTTTTACCTGAGTAGAATGTGTGCTTTTATTTAAAATGCATCTCTGGGATATATGTGGGGCATAGGAATTCGTTCATTATTATTTTTTCAAAATATGGTCCGGCCCACCACGAGGTCTGGGGGACAGTGGATCAGCCCCCTGCTGAAAAATTTTGCTGACCCTGAAAATATACACACAAAAGCGGCTTTGATATTTGTGGACGCGGAGAAAGCCTTTGACAATTTTTCTTGGGGCTTTATGAAGAAGAATCTCCATGGCACGGGGGTAGGCCAAGAATTTGAAAATGGTATAGGAGCAATCTATTCTGAACAAAAAGCTAAATTAATTGTTAATAATGTTTTGACAGAGGAGTTCAGAATAAAAAAAGGAACACGACAAGGTTGCCCTATTTCCCCTTTGCTCTTTATATCAGTTCTGGAGGTGTTGCTGAATATGATTAGAAAGGACCAATTGGTCAAAGGGATACAGGTCGGAGCCAAACAGTATAAATTAAGAGCTTTTGCAGATGACCTGGTTTTGACATTACAGGAGCCAGAATCTAGTGTGAAAAAAGTTTTAGAACTGATCCAAGAATTTGGCAAATTGGCAGGTTTTAAATTAAATAAAACAAAAACTAAGGTTTTGACAAAAAATTTAACAGAAATTGAAAATGAAAGGTTTCAGAATGAGACAGGTTTGACAGTGGTGAAAAAAGTAAAATACTTGGGAATTACCATGACTCCTAAAAACGGGAACTTATTTAAGGATAACTATGATAAATGCTGGACGGAGATAAAAAAGGATCTAGATATATGGTCTAATTTGAAACTCTCACTTTTAGGACGTATTGCTGTGATAAAGATGAATGTATTGCCAAGAATGTTATTTTTATTTCAGACATTGCAGATTATTGACAAAACAGACTGTTTCAAGAAGTGGCAGAAAGACATATCTAGATTTGTCTGGCAGGGCAAAAAGCCAAGAATAAAATTTAAAATATTAACAGATGCAAAGGAAAGAGGGGGCTTTGCCCTGCCGGACTTAAAACTTTATTATGAAGCAGCAGCTTTCTGCTGGCTGAAAGAATGGCTACTTCTTGAGAATACAGATGTATTGGATTTAGAAGGATTTAATAATGTGTTTGGTTGGCATGCATATTTATGGTATGACAAGGTTAAAGTGCACAGAATGTTCAAAATTCACATTGTCAGGAAAGCACTGTTTAATGTATGGACTAGATATAAAGATCTTTTGGAAAACAAAACTCCAAGGTGGTTGTCTCCAATGGAAGCAAAAGCTTTAAAGAAACTCAATATGGAGGCCAACTGGCCAAAGTATTGGGAGATTTTAGAACAAGACGGAGATAAATTGAAACTACAGAGTTTTGATAAATTAAAAAGCAAAGTCCGAGATTGGCTTCATTATCATCAAATAATGGAGGCATTTAAAATGGATAGAAAAATTGGCTTCCAGGTGGAAAAATCAAAATTGGAAACAGAATTGCTAGAACCCAAAACTAAGATACTGTCAAGAATGTATAATTTGCTGCTGAAATGGAATACACAGGATGAGGAAGTGAAATCAGTAATGATTAAGTGGGCACAAGATGTTGGTCATAATATAATGTTTGCTTACTGGGAACGGTTATGGACCACTGGAATAAAGTTTACGGCATGCAATGCCTTAAGAGAAAACATGATGAAAATGATTTACAGATGGTACATGACACCAGTCAAGCTAGCAAAAATTTATCATATGCCTGATAATAAATGTTGGAAATGTAAAGAATCTGAAGGTACCTTTTTCCACCTTTGGTGGACATGCCCAAGGATTAAGTCCTTCTGGGAGATGATATATAATGAATTGAAAAAGGTGTTTAAATACACATTTAGAAAGAACCCAGAAGCCTTTCTCCTGGGTATGGTCAACCAACAGGTTCAGGTGAAGGACAGGACATTTTTTATGTATGCTACAACAGCAGCAAGAATACTCATCGCACAGTATTGGAAGATGCAAGAACTACCCACGCTGGAAGAATGGCAGATGAAGGTTATTGACTATATGGAACAAGCAGAAATGACTTGCAGAATCAGAGACCATGGAGAAGAGACGGTGGAGGAAGACTGGAGGAAGTTTAAAGACTATTTACAGAAACATTATAAGATAAAGAACGTATGAGGACATCAGATTGAATTTAAAAGAATATTAGTATAAAAATTTAACGATTAAGAAAGATTAATGTTTTAAGACATATGGAAATGTAACTATGTTAAGATATTAAGTCAATTTGAACCGGAGATATGTTAGAGGGAAAGAATTTACTGTCAGATAATAAGATCTAGAATATAGAGTGGGAAGGTTTGGGGAAGTCGCAGACCCAGGTTAATGTTAAATAATGTAAAGACACAATGATTGTTTTTAACTTTTTTCTTTATTTTTTCTTGTATTTCGTATTTTATAATGTTTGTATGTGTTGTTTTTATTCTTTTTTGTGTATTTGTCTGTTTGTATTGTTTGTTTACTGATTGTTAAAATAAAAAAATATCATATATAAAAAAATTTTTTTGCTGACCCCTTACAGAATATATTTAAAATTCATCCTCTTCGTTTATCAGCTGCTCTAATGTTAATATACACAAATTCATCCACGTCTTCTGTACTACCATTTCTTTCCTGATGTTTAAAGACGGGTTACCCCACAAAGTCATTTGGTTGTGGGAGAAAATGTCAAATTTATATTTTTTGGATATGTGGTGCCGTATTATTCGAACTGACGTTATTGTTTCAATAGCATCTTGAGTATTATAATGCATTTAGACCCAAGTGCCGCCCATCTTTCTAAAGGTGCTACATAGGAATATTCCAAAGTATCCCAATTTGGACAGTTGTTTTCAGTTATGGGTCTCCAGAATTGTGTACCTGACAGTCAATATGCTTTGTGATACAATTCTAAGTCTGGGATACCAAATTCTCCTTCCTTTAATGCTATTTGCATTTTTTTGCATATTCTTGGAACTGAAGAGATTTAAACAGAGATTTAATTTTGTGAAAGTATTTGCTTGGTATTTGAACTGGAATTCCTCTTAAGATATAAACTAGTCTAGGTATTATGCTCATTTTAAGAGCATTGACTTTACCCCACAGGGTCAGGTTCAATGACTCCCATCTGTCAATATCGATTCATACCTCATTATATATTTTGTTAATGTTTAATGATGCTAATTTAGATAATACGTATGCCTAGATATTTAATGTTTATGCAAATATGAAACTGGTATTGTTTAAACAGTCGAATCAAAAAGTTATTTTCTATTAACATCAACTCTGATTTGGATCAGTTTATAGTATATAGGTAAAGGTAAAGGTACCCCTGCCCGTACGGGCCAGTCTTGACAGACTCTAGGGTTGTGCGCTCATCTCACTGTAGAGGCCGGGAGCCAGCGCTGTCCGCAGACACTTCCGGGTCACGTGGCCAGCGTGACGAAATGCGACATGGAAACGCCGTTTACCTTCCTGCTAGTAAGCGGTCCCTATTTATCTACTTTCACCCGGGGGTGCTTTCGAACTGCTAGGTTGGCAGGCGCTGGGACCGAGCAACAGGAGCGCACCCCGCCGCGGGGATTCGAACCGCCGACCATACAATCGGCAAGTCCTAGGCGCTGAGCTTTTACCCACAGCGCCACCCGCATCCCTTTTAGTATATAGTATATAAACAATAAAAATACATTGCCAAAAATGCCTATATTTTGCATTAATATTGGAATAATACTGTGAGGTTTTGTGATAAACAGAAGAATATCATCTGCAGACATTACCAATTTGTATTCAAGAGAGTTATGAATTACACCCAAGATTTCCTTTTGCTGTCTAAGAGTACATACCAGGGGCTCCAAACAGATATTAAAAAGCAAAGGCGAAAGTGGGCAGCCTTGCCTAGTACCTCTGGATAATACGAAAGCTGCAGACATTATGCTGTTTGTCTTAACTTTAGATGCAGGAGAGCAATATAATATGTTTATTCATTTTATAAGTCTAATGGAAAACCAAATTTTTGTAGAACTTTCCCCATATATTATTTGTGGACCTTGTCAAAAGCTTTTTTCACAACTAGAGATAGTAGAGCTAAATCTTCACTGTTTCTGTTTAAATTTATCAAATCCACCACTAGCCTGATTTTATCTGCAGCTTATCTCGTCCTTATAAACCCTGTTTGGTCATTTTTAATAATAGTTGGTATTACTCTTTGCAGTCTGTTTGCCAATATTGTTGTTAAGATTTTTGTATCAATGTTTATCAACGAAATTGGGTAATAGTTGGCACATTGCTTTAGGTCCTTGCCGGGCTTTGGAATAACAGTAATGTAAGCCTGGTTGAATAGTGTTGAAGTGATTTTTTTCTCTAAATATCTCATCATATAACTGATATAATGTAGGTGACAGGAGATCATTATATGTTTTATACCATTCCACTGGAAAGCCGTCTAGCCCAGGTGCTTTACCATTTGCCATATTTGAGATTGTTTCCCTAATCTTGACTTCTGATATTGGAGACATTAACAGTTGTTTTTGTGTATTTTTTGAAATCCCCCCCCATGACCTCTTCCAGTACCTCTTCTGGTTTACTAGACAGGTCCGAATAGAATTTCAGGAACTGGCTGTTAATTACAGTTGGAGATGTATGCATTTCATCTAATTCACCTCAAATTTGTGAAATTATTGACTTTTATTTCTTTTGCATAAGTTGATTCACAAGAATCTCACCTGCCTTTTCACCTGTCTCTTGTCCTGTACACATAAGCATGAATTCAACTTGTTGGGACAATATATTATTTAGCTCACATTTCTTCTTTCACATCTTACTATACAATTTATCAGTTGGCTTATTAACTATTAATGCCCATAAGTCATTTAATCCTCTTTCAATTTCCCCTTACTATTTCTAAGTTTTTTTTAATGTGATGTGTATGCTATCATTTGACCTCTAACCAAAGCTTTATACGCTTCCCATTCATATATCCTAGTGGTCAAAGTCTCAGTATTTCTATCAAATAATTGTTCGGTCTTCATTTGTTTTTGTTTTTCATTTGTACAAACTGGTCATCATTAAGTAGTGAGATGTTAAAATACCAGTTTCTTGGTATCTTGGTATTAGAATACTTTCAAGCCAAGCTAATTGCACTGTGATCAGATACACAACATACATCAATATCAGAATCTTGAATTTGTTGGTACAAGGCCACTGATATTAAGAAAAAATCCAACCTAAAACAATTTTTATGTACTTGACTATAATACGTGAATTTCCTTTCAGTAGGATGCCTTAAGCACCAAGGGTCAACCAGGTTCAACTCTTGCATGTACTTTTGAGAATTTCTCTAATTAATGAATCTTTTTTTCGTGGAGGCATGTTTCTATCCAGGTTAGGATCAATTATTTCATTGAAATCACCTCCTATTATATGTTTATCATATGTGCCGTAACTCACATGACTAAAACATTGATAAAACATATCTGGGGCCCATATATATGTATCAACATTATTACCACTTCAGCAATTTTCACACAAAAAATTAAATAGCTTCCATTTTCATCACTAATAACTTGTTGTATATCCACCATCAATTCTTTTTGTATCAAGATAGCAACTCCTCTTGCATTGTAAGTATAATTTGTTGTATGTGCCATTCCTACCCAATCCTTCATTAACACTTTTTTTGGTTTTCTTTGGCCCCTCTTATCTTGGTCATAAATCTAATATTCATTGTTACAAGGTTTCTTGTATAAGCATACATCCTGTTATTCGTACACCTCAAAGATCTTGCACATCTTTCTCTCTATAATTTGGCTTTGTATACATAATAATAGCCATTATTGTTGTTGAAAGGAGAGGGCAAAAAAATAAAGAATAAAAAAGTGTGAAGACAAAAAACGAGAACAAAAATAAGAAGCTACAGAGAAAAATTCCCAACCATATTAGTGTTACATAACGAAAACAACAACAACAAAAAAGATTATCCAACTTAACCAGTTTTGAAAATATAAGAAAAACAAAAACAGAAAAAATAATCCAAATGGGAAAAGGAAAAGGAAAAGGAAAACCATGACTTCCAGAGTGGGCTGAGCTCACAGTTTCCTCCTCCTCCTTTCCTATCAGCTTGACTCTGACTTGTTAATATTTTTGTTCAAAAAGCTGTGGTGACATTTGCTGCTTCACTAGTTGATAAACAGGTGATATAAAATGTTCTCTTGTTGATTTTCACTGCTGACTGTTTACACTCCAATCTATTGGCGGAACGCCCAGACTGGCAAAACAATATCTTCAACAGTGTACAGTGGTACCTCGGGTTACATACGCTTCAGATTACATACACTTCAGGTTACACACTCCGCTAACCCAGAAATAGTGCTTCAGGTTAAGAACTTTGCTTCAGGATAAGAACAGAAATCGGGCTCCTGCGGTGCGGCAGCAGCAGGAGGCCCCATTAGCTAAAGTGGTGCTTCAGGTTAAGAACAGACCTCCAGAACGGATTTAACTTGAGGTACCACTGTATCCTCTTATTACTTACCATAGTTAAGGGAGTCATTCAAAGCTTCAGTTCCAGGGTGCTCACCTATTTTAGTGAGGAATGCTTCTGCAAAATCTGGCTGGTCGAATTTGTGAGTTTGACCTGAATATTGAATACAAAACTTTTCCAAGAACTGAATGTAGTATTTCACATTCTTTGCCCTAGCAAGGGCTTTTGCTTTAACAAATTTAGAGCCTGCTTGAATCACATCTAGGCACGAGTATAAGCAATTTCCCCCTTGCCCTGCTGCTGTCCCAGGGAAAACTCACTCTTTAGCTCGAAATTGGAACCAATGACAAACTTCAGAAAACCCGAATTGCTGTTCACTCCAATTGAGCACCAAAGAGCGGATTTCCCCCTGGGGAAAGCAGTGGGGAAAGAAGAAGTGTTGATAAACCATTACTGTTACAAGAAGATAAAAAGAACCTGCTGGATCATGCCAATGGCCCATCTAGTCCAGGTTCTCCTAAGTGGATCCTGGTAGGCATTCCTTTGGTGAACCAGACACTCACCATCAGAAAAGAGCTGAGTTCTGGCAAATTCTCATAACGATTCATCACCATCATTAGCTGTGCAACAGATGTCCTGAGCCCCATAACATTGGAAAAGCCTTCTTCTCGTAACTTCTCTGGCAAAATCAAACATCTGCAATAAAAAACAGATTGGGGATTCATCTCCAGACATATTTCTTTTTTAGATCATGCATTAAAAATCTGGTTGTGGACCAGTCTGTTGTTCCATGATTCAGCCTAGAGTCCAGATGTTAATGAATTCACATAATAAAAAGGAGATTCTGACTAAACACCTTTAAGAACTTTCTGATGGTGAGATCTGTTGGAAGCTAGTGAACTCTTCTTCCTTGGATATTTTTAAGCAGAGGTTAGATGGCCATCTGTCAGGGATGCTTTAGCTGAGTTTCCTGCATTGCAGTAGGCTGGGGAATATGTCCCTTGGAATCCCTTCCAACTGTACCATTCTATGATTTTCTGACTCTTATATCCGCCCCAAATCTTCCCAGACTCAGCTTCATTGGATGTTCATGAATTCCAGTGTTATGAGAGAAAGGGTTTTAAAGAAAGAGTTGGCAGTGAGCTGTCTTTTATTGTAATTCTCTGTATATTTTAAATAGATCATATAATGTGTGTGTTTTAATTCTAACCCTAGCCTGACATTTTAAACTTCACAACAACCCTGTGAGGTGGGTTAGGTCGCAGGGTAGTATTTCTAGCACCCAATTTCACATCTAGTGAGGTAGGTATATGGCTCAGTGGAGACTTGAATCTTTCACAGTCCAACACTCTAACCGTTACATGTGAAGGTGTGCCAAGGGAATCAGAATGATAAGTCACAAAGGAAATCCAGTATGATCTGGCTTCTGGGAGAGCTGAATCTCTTCCTGCACAGATTGGGTCTTTCAGCATCTAGTTGGCTTTTCAGCTGCCTGTTTGCTGTTAGAATCCAACAATACATTGCCCTCCTTGTTAACATCTTATATTAACTGCTGGCAAGACTCCCCGACGGAGCCCCATCAACTTTGGGCTGGATTAATCGTGCATTACCCGAGCGGCAATTTGTGATGGTATTGAACATGTCACAGTGCTGGGAGGTATGAGGAGTGCAGTCACTTCATTATGCATCTCATTGAGCTTAAGCGACATGTGCTGAATAAGAAAACATCTCTGGCTTTTTTGAGTAGCACCTTCTCTTTACAGATAGGTTGGGGGAAACTCAGGAGAAGCTCAGGAACCACAAAAAGGATCCCTTCTGCACAAAAGCAGAGCCGTTGCAATTGCTATTGCTCACTGGAGTATATTCAATCATAGAACTGCAGAGTTAGAATGTACCCCGAAGGGTCATCGGGCTGAACCTACTTTGTCATGACTTCACCTGATTTTTGCCTTAATATGCCCAAACTCACAAATGGCATTATCCATTTAAAAACCAGCTCCCCTCGCTTTTCTTTTTGCTTCTTAAAATACCTGTGCAGCACCAGGCACTCCCTGATTGTAAACATCATAAACAGCAAATAAAAGATGATCTTCTCTTCGTTGTAGAATTGGAAGGTGCACCTAACGGTCATCTAGTCCAACCCCCACACTGTAAAAGAACTCCAAGTGGGGTGTGACCAAGGAAGAAGAGAGTGGTACTGTTACAGTGGTACCTCAGGTTATGTACTTAATTTGTTCCATTCTTAACCTGAAACTGTTCTTAACCTGAAGCTCCACTTTAGCTAATGGGGCTTCCTGCTGCCGCTGCGCCACCGGAGCACGATTTCTGTTCTTATCCTGAAGCAAAGTTCTTAGCCTGAAACACTATTTCTGGGTTAGTGGAGTCTGTAACCTGAAGCGTATGTAACCTGAGGTACCACTGTATTTCCTTTGACTAGTCACTAGACTTCTGTTGATGCCATCTGGGTCTGCATCTTCACAGGAAAACAAGATATGCGGTGCGGCAGCAGCAGGAGGCCCCATTAGCTAAAGTGGTGCTTCAGGTTAAGAACAGTTTCAGGTTAAGAACGGTCCTCTGGAACGAATTAAGTACTTAACCTGAGGTACCACTGTACAATGCTAGGGTTTTAAAGGTCAGCAGCACCAACACTTTGAACTGTGCTCGGAAGCGTACTCTCTGGTTTTCACCTCTCTGGTTTGGGCTTCACTCCTGAGATCTGCTCCCCTGCCCAATCTCACCCCTGATCCATTTCCATAGCCATGGGTGAGTGATTCGACTCTCATTAACAGCTGAAACTGAATATTGGAAGATTAAGAACCAATAAAAGGAAGAACCTTTTCATGCAGTGCATAACTAAAATATGGAACTCCCTTCTGCAAGAGGCAAGGATGGCCACCAACTTGGATGGTTTTAAAAAAGGATTGAACAAATTCATGGAGGAGGAGGAGGCTATCAATGGCTCCTAAACGCAATGCCTATGCTCTGTCTCCACACTGGAAGGCAGGAATGTTTCTGAATCCCAGGATGGGAGAGTGTTGCTCTTGTGGTCAAATCCTGCTTGGTGGTTTTCCACAAGCATCTGATTAGCCACTGTGAGAACAGGATGTGGGACGAGATGGGCCATTGGCCTGATCCAGCAGGCTCTTCTTATGCTCTTAACATCAAGAGTGCTTTGTATTCCTATCTGAGCTGGGAATTTCCTCGTCTTAATTCATCTTACCAGCTGCGACTTGAATGTCATTAACTAGAACAAGGAAAATGGGCCTATGACCTAACCAGCCCAACTTTTACAAATGGTTTAATTAAAGCAGCAATATGCCACCCTGGTAAATTGCTCATAGGCTGAGCCTTTGAAGAGACACAATTAATGGTGTGTTTGGCCCCGGTGTTGCATAATCCCTTGTGAATAAAATTGCATCTCCTCTCCAATTTGAGCCAATTATGAGCTTTGTGTACATAGCTCAGACAGGTACAGGGTGGGCAGAGTTCAAATTAACCTTTTCCTGGGAATGATATACTGGAAACAGAATCCCCCCTCCCCCCCACGTTTGGAATAAAATATGGGTTTACTCCAATTGTGCTTTAAAGAGAGGGTTTTCAGGGGAAAGCAGATCTAGGCTACTGTTGGGTGTATGAAATTAAATCAAGGAAAATCTCAACACCAACACCACCCCCACCCTGAAAACAGAACAAGTGTTTTTTTAAAAATAAAATCAGTCACATAAGAAAAGGAAATAAAGGATGGAAATGAAAGCTGTCAGATATTGAGTTGTTACAGGAATGAGAATGCTGTGACAGGCATCTGTTGATGCCATGAGGCATAACAGGCGTTGCGGTGTTGGGTTAACAGAAGTGTTTTCTTTTTAACATTTACCCTAAAAACACTTTCTTCACTGTACGCAGTGCCTTTGAAATAGAGGTTAATTGAAAGGAACGGTGCCAAGGGTTTAGAAGATGCAATCTCGAAATGCCACTGAAAGAGCAGGCCTCCTTCTGATGGGAGGAGAAATGGCAAGAGTTGGACGAGGTCATTAGGGCAGGCAGGGAAGGCATCGAGGTGGATTTGAGATACGTCACTCACAACAGGGTCAGCATTCACAGATCCCACTGCTGGCACCCCGAAAAAGAAGAAAGACATTGCATGGTACAGGCACCAGGGGCTCCTTTTAGGTGAGACTGACAGATGTTCACTAAGGGGCTGCTGCATCCAATGGAGCTTGCTCCTGAGTTCCACATCCTGCCACACCATCCATATAGCATCTGGTGATATGATGGCCACCTTCAAATATCTGAAGGGCTGTCACCTGGAAGTTGGAGCAAGCTTGCTTTCTCCTGCTTTGGAGAGTAGGTTCCGAACCAATGGATTCAAGTTACAAGAAAGGAGATTCCAACTAAACACTAGGAAGAACTTTTCTGACAGTAAGAACTGTTCAACAGTGGAATGGACTCCCTTGGAAGGTGGTGGACTCTCCTTCCTTGGAGGTTTTTAAACAAAGTTTGGATGGCCATCTGCCAGGGATCCTTTAGTTGTGAATCCTCCATTTCAGGGGGGTCTCTTCCAATTCTATGATTCTGCGATTAAGATTTCCCCATCATGATCCATTAATCTAAATTGTGGATATTGAAATGTCAAGGAGTAACAAGGGAGAGCTTTGGCACATGACTCAAACACTCTCTCCAGTAAGGATTCATTTATGAGAAAAATGGGTCAGCGAATTTCAAGAAGGCAGTGCTGCCCCACAGGCACCCAATGGAAACAGCCAGAAATATCTGTGGGGTGTTCATCAACCACCTGCCCAGAGAGGCAGTCCCAAGTCAGTTTGTGTCCTATTGGTCATAAAAATGTACAAAGTGCCTACCAGGCCAAAATATTTCTTTGAATAGTTTTTATTATTTTGTTTATATATATATATATAAAAAAAGGTTATACAAGATTTTTGCAAGATACAATGTTGTCAAACAGGATCTGGTGGCAATATATATAGTCCATATACAATGATAGATCACTGTCAAACAAACAGAAGACATAAAATAAAACCAAAAATAAATCAGCCACAAGTAGATGAATGCGTGGAATGTAGCGAATGGAACTATTTACAGCCTAGACGTAATGGTTAATCAAGACAAGACTATGAAACATGGAACTATATCCAAATGATGTATAGATGGTATATCACACCAGTACAAATGGCAAAAATGTACAAAACCGGGTCAAATACATGCTGGAAATGTAAAGAAAAAGAAGGTACTTTGTACCATATGTGGTGGGAATGTAGAGAAGATAAAAAGTTTTGGGAGGTGATATATAATGAATTGGAAAAAAATGTTTAAAATGACATTTGTAAAAAAAACCAGAAGCATTTTTGTTAGGGATTTTAGGACGAGACTTGCCAAGAAAAACAAAGAACCTATTTATGTATGCAACAACAGCGGCAAGAGTCTTGTTAGCACAAGGATGGAAGAATGAGAAAACCCCAACAAAAGAACAATGGCAAGAAAAATTGATGAGTTATTCGGAGTTGGCCAAGTTGACATATAAATTACGTGAGAAGGACTATCGTGACTTCAAGGAAGAATGGGAACTGTTTACAAACTATCTGAAAAAACAACAAAATGATTTGGACTCCTTGGCAGGCTTTGGATAAAT
This sequence comes from Podarcis tiliguerta, assembly GCF_965153285.1. Taxonomy (NCBI): domain Eukaryota; kingdom Metazoa; phylum Chordata; class Lepidosauria; order Squamata; family Lacertidae; genus Podarcis; species Podarcis tiliguerta. Next base: position 19,631,310 of record NC_139553.1, on the reverse strand, counting down.
ATCCAGAAAAATTATTAGTAGAATATATGACAGATAAGGCAATGATATGTACAATTTTTAACATGGAGAGAATAATATGTGTAAACAAATCAGAGAGGGGAGCTGAGGGAAGTCTTTAGCAGGTGGGAGAGGGAGGGAAAGGTGGAATAAAAAAGGGGAGGAATGTAATTGGTTATTTTGATTGATAATTTGTTTTGTTAAAATCGTTTAATAAAAATATTTTTTTATTTTAAAAAAAGGATTACGAAACATGGGCCCTATCATGCTGTGGGAAAGGAATTCAAGAATTCAATGCCCTCAGCCGCTGTTTCACCCATATTCATTTGTGGGCCAAGCAGGGTCTTTTGCTACATTCCTCCTTGCTTACAAATAAGATGGGAGCTGGGCATGTTTAGCCTGGAGAAGAGGAGGTTAAGGGGTGATATGATAGCCATGTTCAAATATATAAAAGGATGTCACATAGAGGAGGGAGAAAGGTTGTTTTCTGCTGCTCCAGAGAAGCGGACACGGAGCAATGGATCCAAACTACAAGAAAGAAGATTCCACCTAAACATTAGGAAGAACTTCCTGACAGTAAGAGCTGTTCAACAGTGGAATTTGCTGCCAAGGAGTGTGGTGGAGTCTCCTTCTTTGGAGGTCTTTAAGCAGAGGCTTGACAACCATATGTCAGGAGTGCTCTGATGGTGTTTCCTGCTTGGCAGGGGGTTGGACTCGATGGCCCTTGTGGTCTCTTCCAACTCTATGATTCTATGAAACAGGTACAAAATCGTCTGCTTTCTTTGGCTCCTGAGCACTCCCAGCTTTAGACAGTTTTTCCAGCACGGCAATATCCAATACTTTAGTGCACTAAGGAGTATGATCAGCCCCCTCTTATTTTTTCCAAAACTCTGTGGTGGTGATTCAAGCTGCTATAAGCAGATGCACTATCAAGTCTTTATTATGCAAAATTTTGCTGCCCTCTACGTAATTCAGAAGTTAGGATAAGACACAAATCACAACCTGGTGGAAGTCTACAAAAGCCTACTTCCCTTTCCTTCCCCCTTTTAAGAATTTATTCAGCTGTCGGGAGCACTTAAGAATATAAGAAGAACCTGCTGGACCAGGCCCATAGCCCATCTAGGCCCATATCCTATTTTCAAAGTGGCCAAACAGATGAAAGGTTATTCCCAAATAATTAAAATTTGGGACTTATGCTGCCAGGTGTGTGTCAAGGGACAACCCGTGTAATTGCTTTGTTCTACTAAAAAAATAATAATCCCATTTTTTTTGTTTCATCATAAATTGTATTCAACTGTTCATTTTGACAATAATGGTTAAATTGCCTTAAAACACTTCCATCTGCATATAATGTGATTGTTAGCTTTTTCAACCTTCTTCTTCCTCCTCCTCCTTGCTTCTCCTCCTCCTGTTTCTTCTCTGCCTCTCTTCCTCTTCTCCTTTTTCTATATCCCTCCCTCTCTCCTTTTCACATTGGTTTAATCCATTTTCTATCATTTCCCCATGTCAAGCCATGTGTCCCCCATCCTATACTTCTGCACATGGTGAAGTGTAAGAAGTGGACATTTGTCCTCTTGATATTTTCTTAGTTAAGGTCTAGTTCTAAAATGATGCACCTAACAGCTATGCAAGCAGGAAGATAAAGCATCCATCCCTGTGGAGCATCCATCCCTGTGGAGACCAAGAGATGCTGGTACATATTGTGTCCAATACATTCTGGGGTGAAATCTCAGGATGTGATAGAATTTGCTTGCCACCAGTTTTTTGTGACTAGCAAAAGCAGATGAATTATGATGAAGAGTCTGGAAACTAAGTCATGGAATCATAGAATCATGGAATTGTACACACATTCCTGCCTAACCGCTGTGAGATGCAACCCATCTCTTGCCAGAAGGCCTTCCTCAAGGAAGCAGAGAACATGGTCAAGAAGCCAAACCCTTCCTGACCACATCACTTGCACAGCCCGTGGTTTGCTTCCAGTAACCTACTTCAGATATTCTCTAGGAATGTTCGGTGGAAGATGGAGCTTATTTTCTGCTACACCAGAGGGCAGGACCTGAAACAATGGATGCAAATTGTAAGAAAGAAGATTCTGACTAAATACCAGAGTAAGAGCCATTTTACAGTGGAAGACTCTCTTGGAAGGTGGTGGACTTTTCTTCAGAGGAGGTTTTTAAGGAGAGGTTGGATGGCCACCTGCCATTGTTCTTTTAGCCATGATTATTGGGTTGTAGGGTGTTGGACTAAATTACCCTTGTGGGGTCCCCTCTAATTCTTTGATTCTGTTAAATCTGCATAATTTATGTACAACTCAAAAAGCATAATTTATGCACATCACAGAATCCAGCTTCCTTTTAAAAAATTAATTGCAGAACTTGGATTGACGTGGAAGGCAGATGAGGTCCTTACTAATCTCTGTTTCTAAGGTGACATTTCTCTCCAAAAAGGCATGTTTGAGCGATTGTTCTCTGTCATTTCGCCAGGGATCATCTCAATGGCACAGCTGCTCCTCCTGTAGCTTTTATTTAAAACAATTCTGAACAGCCTGAAAACCATGTCATTCTCCAAATGAAGGAGTCTGTTACACCTTTATAAATTTGTAACATACAAAGAGGTTCTTCCTTCCTTCTCCTTTCTCCTGCCAAGCAAGGAGGGCAGCAAAACCTTTATTATTATTATTATTATTATTATTATTATTATTATTATTATTATTTTCCAGAGAAACAAAAATGCACAAAAACAACACATATAATAAAACTATAAGCTTAGATCCAGTACTGCTTTTAAATGCACAGAAAGAAAGGGGGGAAATCAAGGAGAAGCTTTTAAGAGTGACCCACTCCCCAGTTTCATAAGAACATGAGAAGAGCTCTATTGGATCAGAGCAATGGCCCATCGAGTCCTGCATTCTGTTCTCCCTTTGGCCAAGTGCCCCATAAAACTAGGAATATAGATAGAGTGCCTCTGGATCTGGAGGTTCCATAAGATCACCAGAAGAGGCCTGCTGGAGCAGGTCAATGGCTCATCTAGGCCAACATGCTATTTGCACAGTGGCCAACCAGATGCTCCAGAAACCTGCAAGCAGCTTCCAAGCACAAGAACCATCTACTGTCCTATGGTTTCCAGCAACTGGTGTCTCCAACTGTGGAGGCAGAGCATAGCATAATCAAGGGTGCTTTCCAGCTAAAGGAATGCACACAGCAGAGGGTTAACTCTTTATTGTCAAAACTAATGCCTGCAGTCACTTTTACAGCTCTGGAGACCTATGCGGACCAATTTAGTGTCTAGGCAGCCATTCTGTCCTGCATCTTCCAACATTCAGCTTCGTTGGATACCCACCAGTTCTAGTGTCATGAGAGGGGGGGGGTAATATTTTTTCTTCATCCACTTTATCCATGCCATGCACAATTTTATATCCTCCATTTTATTATCCTCCCAGTCCCTTACAACCTCTATAACAAGTAACTGACCACCAAAGCCTGATGTACCTGTAGGCTGCACAGGAAATGCCTCAGCTTGAGGAAGATATGAGGCTTGGAGGGGAACGTGGAAAGGAAGCTTTGAAAAAAAGGCATGAGGAAATGAAATTGACTGAGGTAAATGGATTTCAAGGTCCTTTCCGGAAGCAAGGCCTTCAGGAAACTCTGGGGCACATGCAGAGGTGTTCCCCTCCCCAGCAGAACTGTATGGACAGTGTTTTATGAAGGAGGGCCATCACCTACAATCATTCTGGGTTGGTCTGCAGCTTTTGGAATGGTCACAGTGAATACTGCACTGTCTCCACCCCGCCAGGGTTGCTGCATCTTGGAGAGATTTTTCAGAAGGAGACAATAAGCCCTCGAGACATTTTGTTTCGAGGGTAACCAGATATCTGAGCACAGAATCATAAGAATGTCAGAAAATAAGAAGAGCCTCATGGATCATGTCAGTGGCCTATTCAGTTCAGTATCCTCTTCTCAGGTGACAAACCAGATACCTGTGGGAAACCCTCAAGCACAGGAGCCTTCTTTCCTCCTGTAGCCTCAAGCAACTGGCATTCAGAAGCATTGCTTCCCCTAACCGTGGAGGCAGAGCATAGCCATTGTGGCTAGTAGCCATCAATAGCTCTGTCCTCCATGAAGATGTCTAATCCTCTTTTAAAGCCATCCAGGTTGGTGGCCATCACTGCCTCTGGGGGAGACAGTTCCATGATGGTTGACTCTGTCCCCACAGTTGGAGGCAGTCGTGCTTCTGAATACCAGTTGCTGGATACCACAGGAGGGGAGAGTTGTCCTTGTGCCTGGGTCCTGCTTGAGGGTTTCCAACAGACATCTGGTTGGCCACTGTGAGAACAGGATGCTGGACTAGATGGGTCATTGGCCTTCTGCAGGCTCATACTATGTTCTTAAAGAGAGCCTGGGTTAAAGAGATGACAATGATGACTTGTGTTCCCCAGCACCTCTGTCTTGATGGGTGCCAACTGGTGGCCATGAGCTGAATGTCACAGGAAGTTGATTGGAGACCATAGATGGGTGGCAGCAGACAACATCTATGATGGGAGGCACCAGATCAGATTTCTTCCATTTTTATGATTGGTAAATAAATGCATTCTACTCAGTGCAAAAACAAACAAACAAAACAAAACCCAAGCAAACAGAAAACAAGCTTCGTGCATCTGGTGCAAGGCAAGTGGAGCTGTCCTCCACTGAATTAACCTGCTTCCTTCACACAAGGCCTGCGTTAATGGAAAGGGAGAGAAGATGTTGTTGGCAAATCTATGAAAAGTTTCAACCATGTGATTGGCTCAAGGTCACTTAGTGAACTTCATGGCCAAGTGAGAATTTGAACCCTGGTCTCTCAGGTCCTACTCCAACACTGTAAGCACTGTGCCACAGTGGCTGTCATTTGGACTTTCACACAGGGGAACCAATGGCAAAGCAGAACTACCTTTTCACAGAATCAAAGGGGCAGTCTGCAGGTAGCATAACTCAAAGGTCCGCAGATGGCTCATCTTGGGCTATTGGAAGGCAGCCCCATTGGTGTCTGAAGAAAGACATCTGTTTACAATCATGCTTGCTTGATTATTTTTTTATTTAGTTATCTGACAGCAGGGCAGGTGAAAAGGATCCAGTGGTCTCAACAGACCACAAGCTCAACATGAGTGAAAAGTGTGATGCAGCAGCAGAAATGGCTTCAAGAGAAGTCCAGTGTCCAGATTAAGGAAAGTCATAGTACCACTCTATTCTGCCTTGGTCAGACCCCACCTGTTGTTGTTGTTTTTATTGAAAAAGAGGTGTTGGTGCTCACCATGAAGTTGTTACAGTAAGTGCCACACTTTTTAACAACCCCCCAAAAAGAGGTGCTGGTACTGCGTACCCTTGAGGACCCCCTGGAGAGAGAGAGAAAGCACTGGCTTATTAATTTGCATTCATGCACCACTTGAATGCAAAACAACAACAAAAAAGTGATTTACAAAAAAGCAAAACAATACAATCATCATGAAAAATGTACAACAATACTTTAAAACATACAAAAAGTTAAAATGCTTTAAAAAGGCAAAAATCCACACCAGCTTTCTAAGTATCTGTACAGGCCTGTCTAAACAGGAATGTTTTTAGCAGGTGACTGAAAAGAAAGCACCTGTTTGATATCAATAGGCAGGGAATTCCAAAGTGTAGCCGCTGCCACACTAAACAATTGAGTTCTTTCAGATGTGAAAAGCAGGTTGGCTCTTGGAATCTCCCAGGTACATTCCGGAGCTTTGCCTGGACTTGGATTTTGAGAAATCTCTAATGGAGCAGAGTTGCTCCATTGGAGGGCCCAATACATTTGCTCGTACACAGAGGAATGCAGATGAACTCTTGGGGAGCTTTCTCTTCCATGTGGTTTGGTAGCAGAATATGAAATATCTTCGTATACCTGACACGCGGTCATGTGGATAATGGAGCAAGCTTGTTTTCTGCTGCTCCAGAAGGTGGAACTTAAACCAATGGATCCAAATGACAAGAAATGAGATTCTGACTAAACATCAGGAATAACTTTATGAGGGTGAAAGCCAAAAAACAATGGAAAGAACTCCTTCAGGAGGTGGTGTACTCTGCTGCATTGGGTGTTTTTCATCACTGTTTGGGATATTTTAGCTGTGATTCCTGCATTGCAGGCTTTGGACTAGATGGCCTTTTGGGGTCCCTTTCTATTCTGCAATTGTGTTATATTCTCCTTGGGTAAAATGAACAGCTGGAGGAAACCAGAACACAATTCTCTTCTGTCCCACAGTAAGAAAGGCTATGTTCCCCTCTCATTCTCTTTCTCCCCTCCCCTCCCAAATCTTGTAGCAAAGGGAACATGTGGTTGTCAGATTTTTATTAAATGCATAACTCTCTCTCTCTCTCTCTCTCTCTCTCTCTCTCTCTCTCTCTCTCATTCTGCTTGCTTGACAGAATTCAGATTAGACAAAACATGAGCTCATGCCTGCCCTAGAAACCAAAAATAGCCCCTTCAGCTTCCTCAGCCTCCTCCCAAGCCTTCTGTTCCCATATATTTAGGGCATCCTCAATGCCACTGAGAGTGGACGCCTGTGCCCCGCAAAGTGTGCCTGCAAAACAGCTCGGTGGTGCTTCTGTAGAGTCTGCCAAAGGATGATGGAAGGGAATTTGATGAGCACCGGCCTGGAAAGCTCATGGGAGGAAGATGGCATTGTGTGAATTCACATCCTTGCAGGGATTGTGGAGCCACAGAATTGTAGAATTGGAAGGTACCTCTTGAGTATCATCTAATGCAACCCCTTGCACTGCAGGAATCACAGCTCAAGGATCCCTCATAGCTGGCCATCTAACCTCTGTTTCAAAACCTCCAGGGAAGGAGAGCCCAGCACCTTCCAAGGGAGGCTGTTCCACTGTCAAACGGCTCTTACTCTCAGAAAGTTCTTGCTGATGTTTTGGTGCATCTGCAGGAGCACAACTGGACACCTTCATCTTCCCCAGCTGCAACAAAATATGTCTCTCCTATATTGTTCTCTAAAGCCACAGCTTTCATTCGTTTGGCTTCACTTCCAAAAGAGCACTCCTCCATTGTCTCCCGAGACAGATGGATGCCAACAACCATATTGAGGAACAATGTCAACCAAAATATGTCTTTATATTAAAATAAACAAAATAATACTGAGACTAATTACATGGAATATGCAAAATGATTTTTTTAAAAAATTGATATATATATATATATATATATATATATATTCAAATTCAAATTGTTTACAGAACTAATGCATTTAAAAGCATCCAGATATTTTTAAAAATTAAATCATCCCATTAAATCCCAATTGATTCGAGAGTGGTGCTGATAATGCCAGGTTCAGTCCCCATATGAGACAGCTGCAAATTCCTGCATTGCAGGGGGGTGGACTGAATCACCTTTAGGGATTCCTTTCAACCCCACAGTTCTATTATTCTATGACCTTGGAAGTCGGTGCACTCTTCTTCAGTAGAGGTTTTCAAATGGAGATCAAATGGCCATCTACCTGGGAATCTTGAGCCGTACTTCCTGCATTGCCTGGGGTTGGACTGGAAAACTTGGGGATTATACGATTTTAAGATGCCATACAAATGACAGCACTGCTTCCATTGCCTTGAAGGACCCAGGACTGATATACCTTTCTACCTTCAGGAGTAACATGGAAACTGCTGCATGCTCTTTGGGGGAACTGATGCCCTATGTTCAAAGAAAATAAAGTTTTGAGGACTTTCCCCATGGTTTTTCACTTTGGGAAGGGGTTTTGTGTATCTGTGTTGTGTGTGGGAGAGAGATATATAAATCTGCAGTGAAACACATCACACACTCCCCTCCTTACATTGCTGCTTGTTTGTTTTGCTAATAGGTGCCTGGTCTCAGTTTACAGCCCTTGAGGGTCTCTCTCTGTCAAGCCGATGTGGAATTCAGAGGGACAGAATTTCAGTGTGGTTTATACAAGAAGGCCACGTACTTCATTTTGGGAGGCTCTAATATCACAGCATCCAATTCTCCAATTTGGAAAAGCAGACCCCCATCCTTTGCAGTGACCAACCCCCTTCTCACTTTGGACATGAGCCAACAGTGTGATGTAGCAGCAAAATCAAACAAACAAAGCAAATGCAATTTCAGGTTGCATCAACAGAAGTACAGTGCTCAGATCAAGGGAAAATAAAATTAAACTTCCAGTATCATAATGCCGTTATACACATATTTTGTGCTTCAGAGGGTAGGACAAAAACAAAGGTATTCAAACTATAAGAAAGGTGATTCTGACTAAATATCAGTAAAAAGCTTTCTGGCAGTAAGAGCTGTTTGGCTGTGGAGTAGATTCCCTTGGGAGGTTTTTAAGCAGAGGTTGGGTGGCCACCTCTCAGAGACACTTGAGCTGCATTACAGCGGGTTGGGCTAGATGACCGTTAGGGTCCATTCCAACTCTATGATTCTAATATTCTGTGACCACATTTGGAGTACATTGAATAGTTCTGGTCACCTCTTAAAGGAAATAATAGCACTGGAAATTATTCAGAATAGGGCAATGGAAACAATTGAGGGAATGGAGCAACTCGCCTTTGGTGAAAGGTTGAGACCTTTTGGTTTGGAGAAAAGGCAAGGAAGAAGTGCATAATACACGTTTATGATGCAAGACCTGGAGGAAGTGGACAGAGAAAAGTTTTTGTCCCTCTCTCCTAACAGTAGAATTCGGAGACATCCAATGAAGCTGAGTGTTGGAAGTATTAGGGCAGAGAAAAGAAAGGACTTCTTCACACAGCACATAGTCGAACTATGGAACTCTCCATCATTTTCTGCTGTTTGCTTCTTGCGTCCATGCAAGCCCTGCTGTGAGCTTGAGATCAACCTAAAAATAAAAATAGCAGTGGGAAACAACAAGGGATGCATTGCAAAAACATGTCAAAACCCCATTTTTTTTATCATGATAAATTTGCACTAAAATATTGAACAATTTTCACGAGGGTTTTTTTAATTTCCACGAGAACTTCTATGAAAGCCAGATGATAGAGTTTTGGACTAGGACCTGGGAGACAAGGGTTCAAATCCCCACCTGCCTGTAAAGCTACAGCTGGTGGATCTCAGAGCTTTGGTCAAAAGCAAACCAAAGTTGAATTCCCCTCTGATATGTAGGTGATTCTGTAACCCTCCCTTCCAAGGGCTCTTTTCCTTTATTGACAGCTCTGTGGGTAGTTTGGAGAAAATGAGGCTTTCAAAACCCCAGACTTGCAAGCACCCGAGAAGGGTAGGCTCTGGCTTCTCTACTGTGGTTGCAATAACCTAAAGGAAGTCTCAGAGCAAGCCGGGCAAACTCAGCAGTGTAATGAAAGCCTCCTGGGATCTGACTGGGCCTTTATCTCTCCAGCTTTGTGTTCTTGGGGGCCACCTCTTAAAATTTGCGTTGGATAAACAAGATGGGATTGTGGATGCAAAGGAGGCCTAATTATCCCCCTGGGTTGTGTTTCCTTAAAGGAAATGAGCTGGGTAAGGCGTTCCTGCTTGAAAAATGCAGCAGAGCAATAGCTTCCAGATTTCTCTACGTGCCCCAGAAGAAAAAAAACAAAACAAAAACAAACCCAAGACAGTCTTCTTGTAAGGAGAGCCTGGGAGTCTGGCAAGAGGTTGCTGGTGGACTTAGCACATCCTGGCAGTGTCCAAATAAAAGAAACTAACAGCAGCCTGATGAATCATGCCAATGACCTACCTAGTCCAGCATCTTGTTCTCACAGTGGTTGACCAGAGGCAAGATTTGGGCACAAGAGCCCTCTCCCTTCCTGCAGTTTCCAGCAGCTGGTATGAGAATCATTGCTGCATCTGACTGTTGGAGGCAAAGCATAACCATCATACCTAGTAACCATCGATAGCCCTCTTCTCCAAGAATTTGTCTGCTTCTCTTTTGAAGCCATCCAAATTGCCTCCTGTGGGAGTGAGTTCCATAGTTTGCCTATGCACTGCATGAAAAAGTCCTTCCTTTCATCTTCCAACACAATCAACTTCACTGAATTTTCTTTAAATAAAATAAGGCTTAAACACTGCAACTTTTCCTCATTGGTGAGTTGCTCCATCCCCCAGGTCATTCTAGTTTCCCTTTTCTGAACTTTTTCTAACTCTATAATATCCAGAGCTGCCCCTGACGGGTTGAGGGTTGGATTCTGCAGAGAAGAATATCCAATCAGCTTGGGAGTTGAATGGGAAACTTTCTGCTACTGTGCTTTGCAATGGGTGAAGGGCTCCATAGGGACGTTTCCCTACTCACTACAGACTGGAATTATTGCAGAAGGCGGGAAGGATAGTCCCACAATATTGTAATTCAGATTGGCAAGATAGGTAGCTTCACTGGAAAGCAAAGGTGGTGGACTCACCTTCATTGAAGGCTTTAAAGCAGAGGTTGGATGCCCACCTATCAGGGATTCTTTGGCTGAGATTCCTGCACTGCAGGGCGTTGGACTAGATGACCCCCAGGGTCCCTTCTAGCTTTACAGTACTATGATTGTAGCACTGAGCCTCAAAGGTCAGGGGGCCAAGATGCAAATGCTCCCATGTGGTTAGCCGCTTGTCATTGAGGCAACTTGATTTCAAGCCTCCGGAGAGCTGGGCGCTCACCATATTAACTCCACAATTGCCGAGTTAACTACCCATATCATTGAAGCGATGATGAGCTATAGAAGACCAAAAATAGCTGCAAGCCACTGTCAGCAAAGTAAATAAGAAGTGCTGGGCATTGAGGATGAGAAAGCTAAGTGGTATCATGGCTCATCTTCTTCCTGACCTCCTCAACAACCTTTCCAGCAGGTCAGTTGAAATTTGATGTTCCTAACATGCTATGGATTGTCTGAAAGCATCTGAGGAGGGAGAGCTCCCTCACTGTGGACTATCATGATGCCAAGCTGGTTATGACTGAGGCTCCCACCACAGCCCACAGAGATGTGAGAATGATCTTTCTTTGAATCCTGCTTGCAGGTTTCCCATAATGGGCGCAGCCACTGTCAGAACATGATGCTGGACTAGGCGGGCCCCCTGTAAAAAACAACAACAAGGAAAATATCATATTGTTGTCTCTTGAAATTGCACTTTCTTTATGAGATTTTCTTGTTTCACATTTGCAAACGGTAATGCCTTTGAAAAGAGGCGTAAGACAAGCTGAGAGCTTAGCACCAAACGGAAGATGTCTAAATTATCAATGATATGCAGATGCAAAGTTGTGATAGCTAGAGGACGGCAAGAACTGCAAGAGATGTTGGAATAAGAAAATGAAGAATCAAAGAAGGTAGGACTGAAGATGAGTCTATCTAAGACTAAGGTAATTGTTAAAGAAGAGAATGAACAGAAGGTAAAGAAATGCAACAAGTTGAAAAATGCAACTCTTTTGTATAAAAGATCATACCAGTAAGAGAAAGCCAAACAGCAGAAATAACGAGAACACAACAATCCTGGGCAGCCTTTGGAAAACTCAGCTTCTTAATGAAAAACATACAGTAGTACCTCAGGTTAAGTACTTAATTCATTCTGGAGGTCCGTTCTTAACTTGAAACTGTTCTTAACCTGAAGCACCACTTTAGCTAATGGGGCCTCCTGCTGCCGCTGCACCGCTGAAGCATGATTTCTGTTCTCATCCTGAAGCAAAGTTCTTAACCTGAAGCTCTATTTCTGGGTTAGCGGAGTCTGTAACCTGAAGCATATGTAACCTGAGGTACCACTGTATATCCTTAGATTTGAAAGTGTTCAATACTATCTGTGAAGTGTTATGGAGCAGAGAACTGTACAATGACACAGAGAAACTTGGACATCAAAACATCACAACATGCCATGGAATGTGAAATGCTAGGAATATCACTAAAAGAAAGAAAAACTAATAATTGGATATGACAAAGCTCAAACGTTACGGATGCAGTGGGAAAGGATGCAAAGTTAAAGTGGGTCTATGCAGGGCATCAGCCTGAGACGATGCAGGCTGATGGAGCAAAGCAGTGCTACTGTGGGGACCCTACAATTTCAAAAGGCCAAGGGGATGGACAGGTATGCGATGGGTAGACCATCTAAAGCTAGCAGAGGGGCTTGTGTGGATGCAGGAAACAACAGAAAGCAATGGAGAGAAACTGAAGAGACGTTTATCCAAAGATGGATGCAAGGTGAGAGAGAGAGAGAGAAAGAGAGAGAGAGAGAAAGAAAGAAAGAGAGAGAGAGAGAGAGATAAATTAACTTGCACATATAATCCAACAAACAAACAAAAACTACAGAAGCAGAGGGTTGAACTAGATGACCCTTGGGAGTTCCTTCCAACCCTACAATTTTAATTCTATTTTGCAAGGAAGCATTCAAATATCAACTGTAAGTCACAATGACAGTTCATAGCCTCTGGTCTCAGGAGGGAGCAAGACCAGGATCAATATTCCCTTCCTATCCTGCCTGCAGCATTCCCATAGGTCTTTTATCTGTATGCTTCTCTGATTTAAATCCTTCCTATCATAACAATAATCAGCAGCAGCACCGTTGCATTCATATCTACCTTTTCCTTCAAGGAGCTCAAGATTTCCTATATTGTTTCCTCCCTCCTCATTTAACCCCCACAACATCCCTGTAAGGTAGGTTAGGCTGAGAGGCAGTGAATGGCTCTGCATTGTAGGGAGAACATCTCAACCTCTGTGTGGATGCAAATATTTGGTCATTATTTGGCTCTTGCTGTTTTTGATGCCTACAAGCTATGAGCAGATTTCCTTTCCTGGTTCTGCTTTATTATTTATTGCCTTCCCAAGACATGGGGACATTAGAGGACCAAAGTCATCTTACAGGTGGGGAAACCGAGGCAAGGCTCAGCAGGGAGGGCAGGTCACAGATGGCTGGGAGAGGCAGAGGCACAAATTTAAACCAGATCTTCTGGCTTCCAGCCCACTACCGTAATCCATGCCGGCTCCCAAGGGTCTTCCGTTTTCACGTACGGCTTGAAAACATGGTATTTTCTCAGGTTCAATGAAAGAGGCATCTCATACCTTTGTTGAACCACTAGGTGTAGATCTCGTTTCAGCAGTTTTAAGTCTGCAGGTTATAAAGCTGAGATTCATAGGAATGATCAAAAAGATGGAAGAATCCTAGAATCCTAGCTTTGTGGGGTTGGAAAGGACCCTCAAGGATCATCTAGTTCAAACCCCTGCAATGCGGGGATCATAGCTGAAGAATCCCTAACAGACAGCTATTTATCCTCTGTTTGGAAACCCTAAGTGAAGGAGAGTTCGTTGTTATTTTTATCATTAGCCTGTTGCACTAACAAAGGTTGGGTGGGGGCTGGTCTAGATCACACTTGGTGCTCCCATCCAACTAAAAGAAGGTGAAGTTGGTTGGGCTCTAAATGACTCTTCAGCCCTGCATCTTCCAAATATTTCATTCTGAAAGGTCCAGAGTTCTCTGTCCGTTGGTTTTTTTTTTTTACCCCAAGCTTGGATTTCAGCTAAAATCCTGTGTTTGCACTCTCAAGACAATAAGCTTTTGAGAGTGTATGCCAGAAGGACATTCTGAAACGAATGTGGCACAGGATGTGAGGAATCTGGGGTGGCAATGGGAGGAAGAAAATGGTTGATTCTGCAGCAGGGCTAGAGCCAACCTTATTTACCTCTGAGTCTCTGGTTTGAATTCAGCTGTTCAACAATAAGAACAGAGAAACTACCTGGGAGGGGACTGAGGATCTTCAGGCCAGGAAATGAAAACCACAAAGCGCTTTTGACACAAGGGGCCAGTCCAGTGGCTCTTGAGGAGACAGAGGAAAATGAAAAACATTCCCATGGATCACAGTGGGCTGCAGTCATAATAGAATCCTAGAATTGTAGGGTTGGAAGGGATTGCAAGGGTTATCTTTGCAAATATAGGAATTACACCTGGATAATCCTGGGTAGGTGACCATATAGCCCCTGTTTAAAACCTCTAATGAAGAAGAGTTCAATGCCTTCAGAGGTCATAGAATTGTAGAGTTGGAATAAACACAAAGCATTAAAAATAACTTTGCACACTTGAAAGACCTCTGCATTTGAAAGAAGATAAGAAGGAAGGATATACAGTGAACGCTTGGATTGCAAACGTGATCCATGTGGGCGGCACATTTGCAACCCGCAGCGTTTGCAACCCACAATGCACACACATGGGTCGTGATTCAGTGCTTCTGCACATGGGCAAAGCACGATTTAGCGCTTCTATGCATGTGCGAGTGCCAAAACCCAGAAGTAACCCATTCCAGTACTTCCAGGTTTCGGCGCATCAGTAACCAGAAAACGTGTAACTCGAGGTATGACTGTAAGAACATAAAAAGAGTTGGATCAGGCTAATGGTTCATCTAGTCCAACATCCTGTTCTCACAGTGGCTGACCTTCTTGTGATTCACATCCATCTGTCTCGAAAGACAGTGGAATGTACCTCCAGAGATGAAGTCAAACAACTGCGTTGGATGCACTGAAGTGACCTCTCTGGGGTGCAAACCTGGGCAGTGTTGTATGGAGGTCCTGGGCTGCCCAGACAACAGCAACACTCCCCTCTCAGCCTTACCGATGTGGTCTAAAGGAAAGCAGAGCAATAGTTTTGGCACCAACTTGGCTGCAGGAGTTGCCAGAAGGAGGTGTACAAGGCACCATCCAACCATCATGGGGATTCCACTCCTAAAGCCTCTTTGCATCCATTATCTCTCCCCTCCCTCTCTCTCTTTTTTTCTACTTTCCTTCCATCAGGGGCTCCCCATTGCAGCCGCAGGTGCTCTGCTCTACATATACCATATGTTAGCCAGGTGGGGCTCAGGGACAGTCCTGTACTGAGAAAGCCCTGGAAATCATCATGTCTGCTTGGTAATTTGAAAGGGAAATTAAACTCCCTGATAGTGTCCAGGTGTGCTCACATCTCACCAGAGTTCAATCCCTAATTGTATTACCAGTCTCATAGAATAGAGCTGGCTGTGAGAGAGATGAGAAGAGGTGAGCAGAGGGTTCAGAGGGAGCTTTCTTGGTAACATTGGGTGCTTTTCATTGCTAGAAGTCATACAGTTGAAAGGGTTCCCTAGGGTCATCTAGTCCAACCCTTTTGCTGCGCAGCAATCATAGCTAAAGCATACTTGACAGGTGGTCATCCAACCTCTGTTTAAAAACCTCCAAAGAAGGAGAGTCCACTATGTTTCACTGTCAAGCAGCTCTTACTTTGAATATTTGGAGGGGGTGTGTGCAGAAGGTCTCCCTCCTCCCTCCCCCCCTCCAGAGTTTGGAGAAAATGAGCAGAGAGATCTTCTCCCTCCCCCAGAGTGATTCAATGAGGTTGAATGTTGGGACTGAAAAAAGAAAGTCCTGTTTTAGATGATAGATAGATGATAGATAGATAGATGATAGATAGATATAGATGATAGATAGATAGATAGATAGATAGATAGATAGATAGATAGATGATAGATAGATAGATAGATGATAGAGAGAGAGAGAGAGAGAGAGAGAGAGATATGAGATTGTATTATGGCTTTTCATAATACAATACAATTAAAAAAAAACCTAATCTAATCAAAAATAAAAACAGAAAATGAAGGAGGAAGAATGCCAAGTCGTCTCTCACAGGTAGATCTTAAGTCTTGTCTCACACAGAAAGAGATGGATCCTCTCAGCTCTCTCAGAGGAGGGCTCCTCCATACCTCGGTTTAAAGTGGATTGTGAACCCATCATGCTTCACAATCCACTTTAAACCAAGGAATGGAGGAGCCCTGTGCAGCAGCTCCGAAAGGTCCAGGTGTACAGTAGATGTCCTGCTTGGCACATCATGTAATTCTATCCTTAGCTGCTGAGTTGGATCCAGCTGTGACTGCTTGATCATCCAAATATTTAGACTTTGGAATGGGCTGTGATAGAAGCACCCTTATAAAATAAATATTTTAGCAACACAGGGACAAAAAGACCCAAACAAAATCCATCTCTCTCTCTCCCTCTCTCCCTGTGCTCTGGAGTTGCTACTGCAAGCAGGGTGTATATTTCATGGCTGGGCGCCTGACACTTCACTTCCTTACAAAGAAATGTTTTGGGGCTGAACGACAACACCAGGCCAGCTTTGACAAGGTTTGGCAGTTGTGGCCCAACTCTGTTCTTGGGATGTCTTGGGATGTCACACCATTATTTTTAGAGTGGCAAAAGCAAAGATATTGAAGAGAGATTTTTGAAAACACAGCATTAAATGCTTGGGGTGATGCATCTTCAAAGGGAGAAACATGAGATATTCATTGCATAGTGGTCTTCAAATTGTCCAGGCCAAAGACCCAACTCTGACTCCCAACTTGAAACAATGGGACCTGCTTTCATGGAGAAACCCTTAAATTGCCACCCCCCCTCTGCCCAGTAAGGACCTATCCATGAACTTCCTTAGGTTTGCGAGACTAGAGCTAAGCCTTGCAAAAGCCATGCTGATTCTGCTTCAGCAAGGCTTGCTCTCCTGTATACCCCATACAATGTGGGAACCACAGTTGAATCATCCCTTACAGATGACTGTCCAACTTCTGTTTAAAAACATCCAGTGAATGAAAATCTACCACCTTCCCAGGCAGTCCATTCCATTGTTGAACAGCTTTTACCACCAGAAAATTCTTCTGAAGTTGGAATCACCTTTCATGTCATTTTAATTCATTGGTTTTGGTCCTGCCTTCTGGAATAGCAGAAAACAAACTTGCTCCATCTTCCAGGTGACAGCACTTGACAGAAGGTGATATTTGAAGAGGGCTCTCATGTCACTTCTAAGTTTCCTCATCTCCAGGCTAAGCAGTCCTGGTTCCGGTACTTCCTAAGGCATAGTTTCTAGAACTTGGATCATCTTAGTTGCCCTCCTCTGTACACCTTCCAGCTTGTCAATATCATTCTTCAATTGTGGACTCCTTCATAGGGGTTTTTTCCCCCTCCTTCACTGGGGTTTCTTCAACAGAATTTACATAGTAATCAGAGATATCTTAACTGAGATATCTGCATTGCATGGGGTTGGATTAGATGACCCTTGGGTCCCTTACAGCCCTACAATCCTATGCTCCTATGTCCTCAGCCTCCATGGATAAAATGCTGTATGTACTCCTTGTCTCCTACATTCTCCCAGAATGCCTTTCCTTGTCCTGTGCTTGTGGGTGACCAGGTTGAAAGGGAAGTGTCTGTCGTCACTCAACCTGTTTTACATAGAAGCCTTTTTTGGCAATAACAAAAATATCAATTTATGTTGCTGAAACATCTCATTAAAAACAAATGACCCATCTCCCCTCATGATAAATTTCCCCAGCTCTTTTGATTCTGAATGGCTAGAACAGAGTTTTCTTGCTAATTACCCGCTCCTGCTTGCCCCCACCTCTGTGCACTGTATATTAGGGGAAATGCCTGCCCATACCACGAGTTGTTGATTTTATCACGTTAGAGAGAGAGAGAGAGAATCCCATGCTGAGATGCTGCAGATAAATATTCATTGTCACATCTGCTTTGTTTTAAGTTTGTTGCCTGAAATGTTAAAAATACAAACACGTTTGATGGGAAAGGGGAAGCAGGGGCAGAGAGGGGTGGTGTTTTTTCACTGAATGCACAAATATGGGCTTGTGGAGTTTAGTAGAGGATATGTAGAGAATATAAAAAGAGCCTGCTGGATCAGGCCAGTGGCCCATCTAGTCCAGCATCCTGTTCTCACAGTGGCCGATCAGATGCCCCATAGGAAACCAGCAAGCAGGATCTGAGAACAAGAGCTCTCTCCCCTCCTGTGGTCTCCAGCAACTGAGATTCAGAAGCATTGCTGTCATAAGAATGTAAGAACATAAGAAGAGCCTGACTGCTGGATCAGGCCAATGGTCCATTTAGTCCAGCAGCCTGCTCTCACAGTGGCCAGCCAGATGCCCCAGCAGGAAACCTTCAAGCAGGATTCAAGTACAATAGTCAGAAAAGACTTAGAAAAGGGCAATCAAAATGCATGACATGGGACTCAAGTTATAAGAAAGGAGATTCCAACTCAATATAAGGAGAACTTTCTGATGGTAACAGTTGTTAGAACAGGGGTCAGCAACCTTTTTCAGCCACTGTCCCTCAGACCTTGTGGGGGGCCAGACTATATTTTGAAAAAAATATATGAACGAATTCCTATGCCCCACAAATAACCCAGAGATGCATTTTAAATAAAAGAACACATTCTACTTAAGTAAAAACACACTGATTCCCGGACCGTCCACAAGCTGGATTTAGAAGGTGATTGGGCCAGATCCAGCCCCCGGGCCTTAGTTTGCCTACCCCTGTGTTAGATGGTGGAATGGACTCCATTAGAAGGTTTTGGACAATCATTTATTGGAGGCTTTTGGGTTTTTTTAAACAGTGGTTGGATAACCATCTATCAGGGATTCTTCCTGCATTGCAGGGGGTTGGACTAGAATCAGGGATGTCCAACCAGTAGATTGTGATCTACTGGTAGATCCCCAGCTGATCCTGGTAGATCATGGGATACTTATCATGTACAAAAGGTTACAGCAAAAGCAAAAAACCAAAAAAAAACCAACCCCAAACTCTGTGCAATTCAAACCCCCCCACACACTCCTCCTCCCTCTAATGACAATGGGTAGATCCCTGCCAGTTTTTTTATACTGGGAGTAGATCACAGTCTCTTGGGAGTGGGATATGCCTGGACTAGATGACCCATTGGTCCCCTTCCAATCCTATGATCCTATGAAAATGAATGATTCTGTACACTGAGGACTTCTGTCAGCTAACCAGACAGACACATTTTTTTGCATTCATTCCTCAAGCATTTTTTAAGCTCCTGGGCTGTCCTGGAAACTTCAAGACACTTTCCAGCAATGCCAGATGCAAGTCATGTGAATGTGGATGGCATTAACAGATTGCTTTGGAGAGCTCTCCTTCCCCTCCAGCATTGCAGCAGAATTTGGGTCTGCTAAAGCCTTCTGTTTAAAGAGGCCATGTTTGCCCAGTGACGGCAGAATACCAAGTAGCCTGTTGTAAGTGGGAAGCATAATCTCCCTTCTTATGTTATTTTGGATTCCCTTCCTTCTCTCCCTGCCCCCCTTCTTGCTCTTCTTAAAGCCACAGGAGCATTAAAAAGAAAACTGTGGGGTGGTTTTTTTTTACTTAACTGTGACACAAGCAGTTCCTTGGAAAGATAATGAGTAGATTGGCAGCTGCAGCTGCAGCCAAAGAGAGATTTATTAATTCACAGGGCAGGTTTAAAGCTGAGCAGTTCATAGAAACATAGAAATGTAAGTTGAAAGGACACCAGGTGTCATCTAGTCCAACCCCCTGGAATGGCTAGATCACAGCTAAGGAATCCCTGACAGATGGTCATCCACCCTCTGCTTAAAAGCCTCCAACTCTAACACAAGTTGAGCAGATTCCTTCCTCTGAATTTTGAGCTTCATACTCCACCGGAGCTTTGGCAAAGTTAGCAGGATTTTACAGTTTCTGCTGAACATCTCCTTTTAACTAAAGAAAAGTTTCCAGAGAAATTTTGCCTGTTTGGGAGATCAAGACAAATAATTCCAGGAGCCTTTTGCCACCTAAGAAGTGGCCACTGAATCTGTGTCATTGTGTCATATTCACAGAACTTCAGAATTCTGCACCTTGCTCAGTGCATCCTGGATTATTGTTATTGTATGATCTTATTTAAAGGGTCGCGGGTGGCGCTGTGGGTTAAACCATAGAGGCTAGGGCTTGCCGATCAGAAGGTCAGCGGTTAGAATCCCTGCCACAGGGTGAGCTCCTATTGCTCAGTCCCTGCTCCTGCCTACCTAGCAGTTTGAAAACACGTCAAAGTGCAAGTAGATAAATAGGTACCGTTCTGGCAGGAAGGTAAACAGCGTTTCTGTGCACTGCTCTGGTTTGCCAGAAGCGGCTTAGTCATGCTGGCCACATGACCCGGAAGCTGTACGCTGGCTCCCTCGGCCAATAAAGTGAGATGAGCACCGCAACCCCAGAGTCAGTCACGACTGGACCTAATGGTCAGGGGTCCCTTTATCTTTACCTTTCTATAATCTTATTTATTATTTATTTGTTGCATTTACAGTATTTTTCGCCCTATAGGACGCACTTTTTCCCCTCCAAAAATGAAGGGGAAATCTGGGTGCGTCCTATGGGGCGAATGCAGGCTTTCGTTGAAGCGTGGAGAGCGAGAGGGGTCGGTGCGCACCGACCCCTCTAACTCTCCAGGCTTTAGGAACACATCCGCAGCCTAGGCAGCCCTGCGGGACGTCCCCGCAGGGCTCCCCACGCTGCGGATAGCAGCCTGCTGCCCGGCGGGCGGGGCGCCCTGAAGCAGAGCGCCCCTTGCGCCGGGCAGACATCCGCAGCGTCGGGAGCCCTCCAGGAGTTCCCTGCAGCGCTCCCCATGCTGCAGATAGCAGCCTGCTGCCCGGCAGGCGGGGCGCCCTGAAGCAGAGCGCCCCTCACGCCAGGCATACATCCGCAGCGTGGGGAGCCATGCAGGAGTTCCCCGCAGGGCTCCCCATGCTGTGGATAGCAGCCTGCCGCCCAGCGCGCAGGGCACCCTGAAGCAGAGCGCCCCGCGTGCCAGACAGACATCCGCAGCGTGGGGAGCCCTGTACGAGTCCCCCGCAGGGCTCCCCACACTGTGGATAGCAGCCTGCCACCCGGCGGGTGGGATGCCCTGAAGCAGAGCACCCCTCGCACTGGGCAGACATCGGCCAGCCCCACAAGCTCGGGGGACAGCAGGGAGGCGCATCGCCACCACCCCGCTGTTCCTCGACCTGGTTCGGTTTCCCCACCTGCTTTTGGGGGGGAAATAAAGGGGGGGGGAAATTTCCTTTATTTCCCCCCCAAAAAACTAGGTGCGTCCTATGGGACAGAGCATCCTATGGGACGAAAAATACGGTATTTCCCACATTTTTCTTCAAGCAGCTCCAGGTAGCATACATGGTTCTTCTCTCATTAAATCCCCGTAACATCAACCCTGTATGGTAAGTTGGGCTGAGATAGGCAGTGACTGGCTCTCAAGGTCGCACCCCATGGGCTTCATGGCCAGTTAGAGTATTTGAACCCTGGTCTCCCGGGTCGTAGTCTGGCACTTTAGCCATTATGTGACAGTGGTTTCTATGATTTTAGAAGGTTGTAAAATCTTAGAAAAGCAAGGACAAACCTAGACAGCATCTTAAAAAGCAGAGACATCACCTTGCCAACAAAGCTCTGTATAGTTAAAGCTATGGTTTTCCCAGTAGTGATGTATGGAGGTGAGAGCTGGACCATAAAGAAGGCTGATCACTGAAGAATTGATGCTTTTGAATTATGGTGCTGGAGGAGACTCTTGAGAGTCCCATGGACTGCAAGAAGATCAAGTCAATCCATTCTTAAGGAAATCAGCCCTGAGTGTTCACTGGAAGGACAGATCCTGAAGCTGAGGCTCCAATACTTTGGCCATCTCATGAGAAGAGAAGACTCCCTGGAAAAGACCCTGATGTTGGGAAAGATGGAGAGCACAAGGAGAAGGGGATGACAGAAGACAAGATGGTTGGACAGTGTTCTCGAAGCTACGAACATGAGTTTGACCAAGCTGCGGGAGGCAGTGGAAGACAGGAGTGCCTGGCGTGCTCTGGTCCATGGGGTCACGAAGAGGTGGACACGACTAAATGACTAAACAACAGCAACAACAAAATCTTAGAAGCAGCAGTGCTGTGAGGGACGGGGCTGTGACTATCCCAAAGGGACACACCTGCACACAACTAACAGCCTTGTAAAGGATGCTGTCACCTCCAAAGCAATAGTGGTGTCTCCTGTGACCCCTGCTTCTTGCATGCAGGCATTTGGGGGTGCTGCTGCTTCATGTCTAGCGTATGAACATGAGGTACCACAACAGGGATTGTGTTTGGATGGATATTTTTGGCGAGGCTCCACCCCCACGCTAAGGAAGGTGAGGTGATCTTAATCAGAGAGAAAATAGCAGGAGGAATTTTCCGTCAGGCTTCAGTGACTGTGGTATTTCGCGGTGCTTTGTGAAACTTTCTGTTGCATAACTTTCTCAAATAACAGGAGCGATAGAGTGGAGTGTGTGTGTGTGTGTGTGTGTGTGTGTGTGTCTGACACAATATGACAAAAAGTTTACATTTCTAAATAATGAGATGGAAGGCAACAGGGATACAAAAAGAAGAACAGGAGAGAAATTGGAGGGGTAAGGGAGCATTATGGAATCAGGAGGGTAACTATGTTCTTACAATCCTAGAATTGTAGAGTTGGAAGGGAACCACCAAGAGTTATCTTCTCCAATCCCCAATAACAGCTAAAGAATCTCTGACAGATGGCTATATAGCCTCTGTTAATGTGGTAGTGGCCCAAAGGGCCATAATTAATGTGATAATGTAAACCCCTATAAATCCTTGAATATGCTTCTGATAGAGAAGTTATGGTAACCTGTTGCTTTATGAAACTGATGATTTGGCAAGTCGCTGCCCCCCCCCCCCCCGGGAGCTAATACGCAAATCATGAAGATACAGCTCATAAGCTAGAACATAAGTTGATACATGGTGCAAATGGCTACACGTAACACAGGTTCCCAACATGCATACTAACACAATGTAACAGATCACAGTGAGAATCAAGGTTTAGTTAGCAATGCTTATTGTGCATGTGGATTAAACGTGAAATGAGGTAATGATGTATATGACTGGTGGAAATTGAAATGCTTTGTTTGAAACTTATAAATACCCCTGCCCTTGGGTAGGTTTGCAGTTTTGTGAAAAGATTCGACTGTAACCTATTGCTTTGCAATAAACAACAATAGACTCCTAACTCCTCTTGTCTCTGAGTTTTATTGGTGTAACTCAGAAGATAAGCCATTTTTGGCTTGCAACATTGGGACACCTCCAATGAAGGAGAGTCCACTACCTTGGAATGATGGGAAGAGATTTTCAGAACCCATTTTCAGGCTCACTCTCCAGGCATAGGGTTTTATCCCAAAGGGGTCTTGTGTCAAACACACTCTCTCTCTCCCCCCTCCCCCCCTCACAGGGGAGTATTTGCCCCATTTTATGGTAGGTGCCTTCAAAATATTTGCACATTAGGCAAAATCACACTCTTTCCCCCCTCCCATGCAGCAGGCAGTGTGGTATACTAGTTAGAGAGTCATCCTAAGATCTGGGAGAGACCAGGGTCCAAATAACCACACAGCCATGAAGCTCCCATGGAAGCCAATAGCCACCTCACAACCTATCCTTCCTCACAGGGTTGTTGTGGGGATTACATGCAGACTAGGACCCGAGAGTTCCCAATATGCTGGCCTCTTCAACCTGGTTGTTGAAGGCATAGCTGGGGGAGGCAGGGGGAAGCTCCCCCCCCCAAAAAAACCAAGTAAATAAATAGAAATACTTAACTAAAAGTAGAAATGGTAGAAAGATTTTGACAGATTTTTTCTGAGCACTTGGGTTCAAAATAAAGTAATTTAAAACAACTGTTGTTGAGACATTTCATTCTGAATCTGCTAGACAGAGCCAGACAGGGGATGATGACAGGTGGGTGTCCTGCCACCCCCAATATAAATCCTGGCTACGCCCATGCTGGTTGTGTGTGTGTGTGTGTGTGTGTGTGTGCATGTGTATGTTTTTAAAGATACAACAAAATCTGTTTCCAGCCCCTCAGCAAATGAATGCTTTAATCTGGCTCTGACAAAGACTGTAAATAATCCCAACCCACATCACAAAGCTGTCTAATAATGAGAAGTAATAATTAATCACATGCCATTGTGTTTCCTGGCTGTGGCTCTTCTGAAGGATCAAAAGGAACAGCTCTGAGAACTCTTACAGGATCTTCCCATCACGTTCCAAGCAGAAGATTCAGAGAAAAAGAGAGTGGTTGAATTGGAAGGCATCTAGTACTCCCATTCAGTGTAGGAATCACAGCTCAAGAATAATAGACTTGCAGAGTTGCAAGGGTTCCTCAAGGAGCATCAAGTCCAACCCTTTGAAATGCAGGATTTACTCCTCCAGTGGAGGAAAGAGTATTTGGAAAATGAATGTGGAGGGGAGGACAACCTTTAGTGGGTAGCCTGAGGCAAGCCTTGACCTAGCCTACTTCACAGGGCTGTCTTGAAACTCCACTCCAGACTCTCAGGAAGAGAAAGGGCAGTATAACAAACCACACAAACCAAATCTCCAGGGTGTGACATTTCTGTAGACAGAGTGGAAGAGACAGGGAAGATGATTCTCAGTACAGGACTAACCAGATGCACAAATTTGAGATGGGGAACACTGTTGGAAGAACTGGACATGCAGGAAGGAGTTAATTTCCTTTAAGGGCTCAAATCACCACATGTATGAGACAAGTCAACAGGTGGAAGGTCAGGCAAGCCAATCACTATGGCAATGGCCCAGTGCCTTCTATGTAAGTGATTAAGGCATGTCAGCTCATTAATCAGTCAGTGAGTCGATCTGTGTGTTGGAGTCTGTGTTACATGATGCAGCAGCAAAAATCAAACGCACTAATGTTATTCTAGGCTGCATCAGAGGGAAGTTGAGTGTCCTGATCAAGGAAAGGCATAGCATCACTCTATTTCTTCTTGGTTAGACCCCACCTGGAGTACTCTGTCCAGTTCTGGGCATCACCATTTACGATGGATATTGACAAACTGGAACATGTGCAGAGGGGAGCGACCAGGATGATCAAGGGTCTGGAAACCAAGCCTGATGAGGAATGCTTGAGGGAGTTGGGTATGCTTAGCCTGGAAAGGAGGAGACCTAGAGAAGATATGGTAGCCATCTTCAAATATCTAAAAGGCTGTCACATGTGAATGGGAACAAGCTTGTTCTCTCCTGCTCCAGAGGATAGGACCTAAACTAATGGCTTCCAGTTACAGGTGAAACTCAAAAAAATAGAATATCGTGGAAAAGTTCATTTATTTCAGTAATTCAACTTAAAAGGTGAAACTAATATATGAGATAAACTCATGACATGCAAAGCGAGATATGTCAAGCCTTTGGATTTTCTGAGATTTTCTGAGATTGTTAATTTGGGGTTTTCATCAGCTGTACGCCATAATCATCACAATTATAACAAATAAAGGCTTGACATATCTTGCTTTGCATGTCATGAGTCTATCTCATATATTAGTTTCACCTTTTAAGTTGAGTTATTGAAATAAATGAACTTTTCCACGATATTCTAATTTTTCAAGTTTCACCTGTACAAGAAAGAAATTCTGACTAAACATCAGAAATAACCTTCTGATGGTAAGAGCTGTTTGACAGTGGACTAGACTCCCTTGGGAGGTTGTGGGCTTTCCTTCATTGGAAGTTTTTAAGGAGAAATTGAATGGCCACTCTTGAGTAAAACTCTTGAGCAGGGATTCCTGCCTTAAAGGGGGATTGGGCTAAATGACCCTTGAAGGTCCAGCTCTATTATTCTGATTCTATTTTATTCTGGATAAAAAATGTCTTCAGCGTGGGAAATGGACACATTTACAGTAGCAACAAGGATAGGGAGACAATCTTTGAATTTGCACCCAGGACAAATTCTTGCAGTCAATGTGGAGCAATGTCTGAAAGGGCCAGTTGAAATAAAATAAAAAGCTCAACGTATTTTTGAAGCGAAGATGTGCTACCAGCATTCCCAGCACAGCTTCGAGTTGAAAGCAATTTTGCAAACAGCGCCAGGGAGCCTATGCTGGAAAAATGAAACAAGCAACCCCCTTTTCTCAGCAATCTGTTAATAAATCCCTAGCCCCATAAATATACCATTGTAGGCAAAGGTGTGCAGTGTTGTGTCAAAATATAAGATTTTCTAGTTGCTCTAATGGAGCATAGGGAACATTATCCAGTGTGATTTGAGACTAGAGTTGGGAAACTTGCCAGTGTGTATATATGAGGCTTTCAAAGAAAGAAACTCCTGTTATCTCCAGACTGTTAGGAACTAGGAAATTCTATACAGGAAGAAGCATAAGAACATAAGAAGAGCCTTGATGGATAAGGCCAATGGCCTACCTAGCCCATCATCCTGCTCTCACAGTGGCCAACCAGATGCCTATGGGGAATGTGCAAACAGGATTTGGACACAAGAGGACTCTCCCCTCCTGTGGTTTGTAGCAGCTGGTATTCAGAAACATTGCTGCCTCCAGCCATAGAGGCAGAGCATAACCATTGTGGCTGGTAGCCCTCAATAGCCCTCTCCTCCTCCATGAATTTATCCAATCCTCTTTGAAAGCCATCCAGGTTGGTGGCCATCACTGCCTCCCATGGGAGTAAGTCCTGTTGTTTAACTGTGTGCTGCATGAAAAAGGACTTGCTTTTATCCGTCCTGAATCTTGAAACATTCAGCTTCATTGGATGCCCACAAGGACCAGTGTTATGAGAGAAGGTGGAAGACTTTTCCCTAACCATTTTCTCCATGGCATTAATTATTTTATAAATGTCGGTCATGTCACCCAAGGGTAATTAATCCAACCCTCTCTCCAGCTTCCATCTCTTCACTTTCTTCAGGCCATGCATAATTTTATAAACTTCTGTCATGTCCCCTCTTACTTGCCTTTTCTCTAATCTATAAAGTCCCAACTACTGCAAACTTTCTTCCTTTAGGTTGCCCTTTTATGAACCTTTCCAGATCCAACAATATCCTTTTTTTGGTGAGGCAACTAAGTAGGGGGTTAATGTCTGTGTTTCTCTCTCCGTGTGTGTTATATGCATAATAGTGTCAGAGGTAGACGGGGCCGCTGGGTGAGGGGTGGCAAAAATCCTTCTGGAAGGAGCTGTTTATATTATTTATATGCCACCTCAATCTCTGCCAAGTAGTAGCAAGAAATGCTAGCAGTCTTGGCACTTAACCAGGGTTGTGTTTCCGTTGGGAAACCAAGGCACAGTGAAGACAGATGCCTTCAAGAAATGTGGTTTATTTTACACATATTTACAGCTAAACCCTTCAGTGGTGGGGTACAGAACATTATACCCCAATAGTGTTTCTTGCTGCTCCTCTCATGTATTCATCAAGCTTGAGTCCTAAGCAGCAGACAATCATGTTTTCTGGTCTCTTGGTGCAGCCTCTCCCAGCCGGCGCACATGGAGCTCTCCCCACTTCCTCCTTCTTGTTGCCAGAACACCTTGCCAAAAAAAGCCTGCTGTGTAAAAAGACAACTTTTTTTCTGTGTGGCATCACGCCTACGTTGCCCTGGCAACCTCCCCCTTGGTTACCCCAGGGTCTTTGTCTTGTAGATGGCTTTTGTGGTGGGTTAATGGCAGGGCCATCATCTGCCTCTGTCCCTCTGCAGGGCAGGAAAACAAGCTCAGCCTGTCAGCTCTGTTTAAACCCCATCACCCATGAATCTAGAGGGGCGAATCTGGCACCCAGGGATCTGCGAGAACCCTGTCCCCCCACTAACCCATAGTAATATGAAAGTCAGTGTTTCATGCTTTCAGGTCACAGAAAGCCCAGTTGGAGTAATATGAGAGCTGTCTTATCTTCATTCATGTCAAACTGCCAGGCTGTTGTTCTCCATCATTCTGCATCTGGGGAGGAATCATTAAAAGTGTGTCGGGAGCTGGAGGTGTGTGTGTGTATTTTAAAAATTTAGAATCAGAGAACTGTAGAGTTGGAAGGGACATTGAATGTAATCTAGTCCAACCCCCTGCAATGCAGGAATCCAAAAAGAAGAATAAGTATTTTCTGTGGGCCTCAGACTTGAGAGCTGGAACTCTGATGGGCTTCCGTCGGACTTGATGACTTGGTAGAATCTGCCCGGCAGAAAAACAAGGCTGTATATTATTCTGTCCCCTTGCAGGGCTCTCCCACAGAGTGAACTCTTGTCTGGGTATCCTGCCTGCCCCCCCCCCCCCCGCCCTGAGAATGGTGCTTTGCACAGTGGAGGTTGGGAGAGGCAGGAGTCTCCTCCACTCTTTGTTCCAGCCTCGTCCCCCCTGTGGGCTGGTATTTTTGCATTCCAATCCCATCAGTTTTTTTCCCCTTTTTGCAGAGAGGAATGTTTTCTAAACTTGCCTTCCCCTCTGGCCCCTGATCTCCCCTCCTTCTCCCGCTGTTCTCAAGGCTAAAGCGTTGCAATTTAGAGAATGGCATTTCTGGGATTCTGTTTCCCCCTTTCTCAATTTATGCAGCACCACCACCCCACTTACACTGTCCTTACACCTTGAGAAACTGGATCACTGCCCAAAAATGTGAGCAGTGCCTCCCGATATTCATCAGTCCCCCTGCCCTGGACTCACAGTATCAAAGAACTGCAGAGTTGGAAGGTATCCCCAAGGGTCCTCTAGTCCAACCCCCCTGCAATGCAGGAATCTCAACTAAAGCATCAATGTCAGATAGCCATCCAACCTCTGCTTAAAAGCCCCCACTGAAGGAGAGTCCATCACCTTCAAAGGGAGTCCATTCCACTGCCAAACAGCTCTTACCATAAGAAAGTTCTTCCTGATGTTTAGTCACAATCTCCTTGTCATCTCAACCTATCAGTTTGAGTCCTCCGCTCTGGAGTAGCAGAAAACAAGCTTGCTCCATCTCCCATGTGACAGCTCTTTAGATATTTGAAGGTGTGTATCATAGCACCACTCCAGGCAACCTCAGAAGGTGGTTGGACTCTCATTCATTGGAAGTTTTTAACCAGAAGTTGGGTGGCCACCTCTCAGGGATTCCTTATCTGTGATTCCTGCATTGCACTGTTGGACTAGTTGACCCTTGGAGGTCCCTTCCAACCCTATTGTTTTGTGATTCTATAACTTACCTGAAGTATACGGTGGCATTTTATCTACTGACCCTTTTCGTGGCCCTCTTTGATCTGTGCAAAGCCAGAACTGTAGTTTACATAAGAGTCTGCTGGATCAGGCCAGCGGCTTATCTAGTCTGGCATTCTGTTCTTACAGTGGCAAACCAGCTAGCAGGAATCAAGAACAAGAACTCTCTCCCCTATTGTGGTTTGTTACCTTTTAACCAGAGAGTGGACTAAATGACTTCTTGGTTATGTTTGGCCAGAAGGGGACTAAATGACCTCAATCCTATGTACCTAATGCCTCTCTCCTTCCACTTCTTGCTTGATCCTCCATGCTTGTCCTTGTCTTCTCAGCTCTCTGTGGAGATGGGGAAGTGAATGTTGGATTCTGTCTCCCATTTTTACTTTGCTTTGCTCCCTGCTAAGCTTGAGACAGTGATGACCTCTTGGAAGACAGTGTCAGAAGCACCAGTCAAGACGGGAAATGATCAAGACATCAAGATGATTTCAGCAGAGATGGAATCAACTGGTGGATGACTCTTGGAAACAACCCAGCAATGTTATTTCTGCTTCAACAAGGTTTGTTCTTCTACATGCTTGGTTATTTTGGACAGTATTCAACTACTTTTTTGTGCTAGCACAAGAATGAGAAGATATTTGAAGATGGCTATCACACCACCTCCCAGTCTTTTCTTTCCAGACCCTTCATCTTCTTGGTAACCCTCCTCTGCACACCTTCCAGTTGCCAATATCCTTCTTAAATTGTGGTGCTCAGAACTGGACACAGAACTCCAGTGGGGCTTGACCAAGGCAGAATAGAGCAGTACTATTACTCTCCTTGAAGCTGAGGATCCAATACTTTGGCCACCTCATGAGAAGAGAAGACTCCCTGGAAAAGACTCTGATGTTGGTCACAAGGAGAAGGGGATGGCAGAGGACGAGATGGTTGGACAGTGTTCTCGAAGCTACAAACATGAGGTTGACCAAACTGCAGGAGTCAGTGGAAGACAGGAGTGCCTGGTGTGCTCTGGTCCATGGGGTCACGAGGAGTCGGACACGACTAAACAACAACATTACTCTCCTTGATATGAGCACTCAACTTCTCTTGGTGCAGCCTAGAACTTCATTAGCCTTTATTTGCTGCTGCATCACACTGTTGATTCATGTGAAGCTTATGATCTACTTAGACCACTCGATCCTTTTCACATGGGCTACTGGCAAGCTAGATATTCCCCATCTTATATCTGTACAGCTGGTAATTCCTGTCTTAAGTGTAAAACCTGACATTTGTCCCTAATGAAATTCATTGTGTTTGTTTGGGCCCAGTTCTCCAATCTGTTAAGGTCATCTTGAATCCTGATTCTGCCTTTTGTGACATTAGCTACCCTTCCCAGTTTGGTGTCGTCTACAAATTGGATAGGCATCCCCTCTATTCCTTCATTCAAGTAATTTATAAAGATGCTGAACATCAGTGGGCCCAGGACAAAACCGTGCAACATTCCACCTGTCCCTTTTTCCAGGATGATGAGAAACCCTTAGTGAGCACTCCTTGTAAGTCAACCACTTACAAATGCACCTAAACAATGATAGCTGTGTGCTGCATGCATGAACGCAGAACCAGCTCTCCCATTAGGCAGAGTGAAGCAGATACCTCAAGCCACAATTCTAGGACAGATGGCTGGGCATTATGGGAGTTGTAGTTTGCAGGGTGCTTCTGGTCAAGGGTGAAAGCCAGCTCCAGAGTCACAGTAGATGGCTTAATGAGGATGTCTACGCATTGTGCAGCAGCTGTGAAAAAGGCAGATTCCATGCTAGGGATCATTAGGAAAGAAATTGAAAATAAAACTGCTGATGTCATAATGCCCTTATACAAATCTATAGTGTGACTGCATTTGGAATACTGCATGCAGGCCTGTTCGTCTCATCCCAAAAAGGAAATTGCAGATTGGGAAAGGGTTCAGAAAAGAATGATCTAAATGACTGAAGGGATGAAGTGACTCCTCTATGAGAAAAGCCTGCAACGTTTAGGGCTTTTTAGTTTAGAGAAAAGATGGGTAAGAGATTACACGATTGCAGTTTATAGAATTGTGCATAGCCTGGAGAAAAGGAATAGTTTTTTTAAAAAAAGTCTCCCTGTCTCATTATGCTAGAACTCCTGGAATTCCGTGAAGCTGAATGTTGGAAGATTCAGGAGAGATATGGAACTTGCTTCCACAGGAGCCATTGTAAGAATGATTGAGGACAAAACTAAATACTTTGATAAATACATCAGTTGAATCTGAATGTATCTTTGAGCTCTGTAAATGACAGGCTTGGAAGAAAGGGTGCTTAATGCTTTCCAGTCTGTGGGGATAGGTTGCTTAACCCTTTCTTCCCACACCACAGCCATGGTGCAAATCCCTTTGCCTTCCTGAAGCTTCCCCAAAGAGGAAGCTTTCATTGGCAGCTGTTCAAAAAGGATTCACAAAACTTCATGCGGCACATTTAGTCGTTTCTTTAAAAGCATCACAGGACCAGTTAATATTTCAAAAAATCTCTTAAGCGGCGTGCCGTCTAAGAAACAAGCTATGTGTCATTAAAACAGTAAAACCAATAAAACGGTGATATAAAAAACGCATAGAAGCATTTAAAAGCAAATTAAACAGAACCACAAGGTCCAACCCCTTGAAACCCAGAGGATTCACATTAAATAGGGTCCAATATTTCTAGGGTCAAGGAAAGTCTGGGCAAAAAGATAAGCCTCCACAAGAGCAAAACACATGCAAAACATGCAGTGGTTGCTACTTCTCATGTGGCAGAGGGAACAGGAATTCCAGCATGCAAAGGCATTACCAGAAAATGCCCATTTGGGTGGCCACTGTGGCCAGTGGTCGGGGTGAGAGGTAGGGAGGGAACATGCGCATTCAACTACCTAACAGTGTCCCAGTAAATCACAGTGCAGAGTCGTTCTGTTGTCTGGAGAGGTCACATCCTGAGAAGCCGTTTTCAATGGAGCCCAGCGATGGGAGCATACAGCTGAACTGAGGCAGCACTAGGTATTGAAATTTTGCACCCCTAAAAATTATGCCTCTGGGGCAACCACCCTGTGCCCCCTCTCTGCCACACTATGCCATTGTACTGTGGTGTGTTGATATGAATTTCCCCCAGGTGATCTTGCTGAAGGTATTTGAAGGGACAGGCAGCCTTTTCAGACAACCCAGGAGTTGCTCAGGTCTTTATATGTTAACATGACTTTGCTCATAACTGGCCACCTGTCAGGAATTCTTGAGCTGTGAATCCTGCATTGCAGAGGGTTGGACTGGATGATCCTTGGGGGTCCCCTCCCCCTCTACAGTTCAGTGTGTTTGATTCAGTTATCTCTGTACTTCCTTCTGCACATGGGTGAGATGTCCAGCTGCAGAAGTCATGGCTAAATAATCCCCAACAGATATAATAGAATATTAAAGGTAAAGGTACCCCTGCCTGTACGGGCCAGTCTTGACAGACTCTAGGGTTGTGCGCCCATCTCACTCAAAGAGGCAAAGGGCCAGCGCTGTCCGAAGGCACTTCCGGGTCACGTGGCCAGCGTAACATCGCTGCTCTGGCGAGCCAGAGCCGCACACGGAAACGCCGTTTACCTTCCCGCTAGTAAGCGGTCCCTATTTATCTACTTGCACCCGGGGGTGCTTTCGAACTGCTAGGTTGGCAGGCGCTGGGACCGAACAGTGGGAGTGCACCCCGCCGCGGGGATTCGAACCGCCGACCTTTCGATCGGCAAGTCCTAGGCGCTGAGGCTTTAACCCACAGCGCCACCCGCGTCCCTATTAATAGAATATTAGAATGGTTGATTTGGAAGAGCCCCACAACAGTAATCTAGTCCACACCCCTGCAATGCAGGAATTGCAGCAGAAGAATCCATGATAAATGATCATACAACTTGCACTGAAAAACCTCCCATTAGTCATAGAACAGTAGAGTTGGAACGTACCCCCAATGGTCATCTAGCCCAACTCCCTGCAAAGCAGGAATCTCAGCTTAAAAAATCCCTGGCAGGTGGCCATCCGACTTCTGCTTAGAAACCTCCAATGAATCATAGCATCATAGAACTGTAGAGTTGGAAGGGACCCCAAGGGTCCTCTAGTCCAACCCCCCGGCAATGCAAGGATCACAGCTAAAGAGCCCCCAACTTGGGGTTTCTTTCCCTTGCTGCATAGAATGGGCCCTGAGTACAAAGGCAGCTTGAAGCACTTGTGATGCTTCTGCAGATGAGAATTTCTGTTCCCTTCTTCATCCTTTTCCAGATGCATCAGGATTTCCAGCTGCTTGCAACAAAAAAAGCTCTTTTTGTAAGGGCATAATTGGATAACTGTTGGGACGCGGGTGGCGCTGTGGGTAAAACCTCAGCGCCTAGGACTTGCCGATCACATGGTTGGCGGTTCAAATCCCTGTGGCAGGGTGAGCTCCCGTCGTTCGGTCCCAGCTCCTGCCCACCTAGCAATTCGAAAGCACCCTTAAGTGCAAGTAGATAAATAGGTACCGCTTTATAGCGGGAAGGTAAACGGCGTTTCCGTGTGCTGCGCTGGTGCTGGCTCGCCAGAGCAGCTTCGTCATACTGGCCACGTGACCCGGAAGTGTCTGCCGACAGCGCTGGCTCCCGGCCTCTAGAGTGAGATGAGCGCACAACCCTAGAGTCTGTCAAGACTGGCCCGTACGGGCAGGGGTACCTTTACCTTTACCTAATTGGATAATTAATAATAACAACCTTCTGAGGTCATCCTTTCCACCATCAAACAGCTCTTACCATCAGAAGGTTCTTCCTGACATTGAGTTGGAATCCTCTTTCTTGTAATGTGAAGCCATGGATTCAGATCCTGCCCTCTGTAGCTCTCCAGCAAGCTTAGGTGGCCATCTGTCAGGGATAATTGAGCTGCAAATCCTGCATTGCAGGGGTTGGACCAGATGACACATGATCTTCCATGCCACAGCCTTTCAGATATTTGGGGGTGTCTATCTTTGTCACCTCTCAGTTTCCTCTTCTCCAGGCTAAACCTGCACAACACACAGTTTCTATTCTTATCAACACTTATTTTTCTCTGCCCACACATAACAATCCTCAGGTGTTTTCTCCTAAGCACACACCTACTGCATACAAAAATTCCTCATTGCAAACTTTAATGGCCGGTCTCAGTTCTTCTAAAACTTGCATACATAGCACACTGACATCAGGGTAGTCACTGTGTGAGTCCAGACAGCAGTCTATTTCTCAGTTACCTGAAGTCAGAGATGAACTAGAGGAAGGGGAGCCCATTGGCCTTCCCTATCTGAAGGACGTCAATTGCATTTCCATATGCAGAGCTTTGACAATGTGAAAGCATCCTCCGCCATGCTGTGGCACAGCTGGACAGAACAGGCCACAGACCTATTTTTCATCTTCACACATTGCAGGTGTTGGCCTTGAGGCTCAGAGGTGTCCAGAAAGGAATGTGAGAATCTTTGGGTTGGATTAATCACACCATGGTGACATCCCCAGATGCTCACAGCAGGCTTGAATATCTGCTGGCAGATCCAGATGTCCCCCTGCTCTTCTGTCTTTTCATTTCATAGAATTGTAGAGCGGGAAGGGACCCCAAGGGTCATGTAGTCCAACCCCCTGCAATGCAGGAATTACACCTAAAGCATCCCAGACAGTCACCCAACCTCTGCTTAGAAACCTCCAAGGAAGGAGAGCCCACCACCTTTTGAGGGAGTCATTGCACCATCAAACAGCTCTTGCTGTCAGAAAGTTCTTCCTAAGGCTTACTCAGAATCACCTTTCTTGTAATTTGAATCTGGCAGTGTTGGCCTGTGAAGCGGGAGAAAACAAGCATACTCCACCATCCATGTTATATTTGAAGGTGGCTCTCGGTCTCCTATTCTCCAGGCTTAATTTCCCCATTTCTCTCATCCGCAAGATGGTGGGCATGGCAGGCTTGATAGACACTGGAGCTGTGTATGGTGGTGGCACATAAGCTGTCAGCTCAGTGTTTTGGTCCAGTGTTCCAGGGCTTGTGGGGAAGGGAGAAGGCCTGGGTAGAGCAGAGCTGCTTATGCCTGGCCATGTGCTTTCCCAGAAGTGAAGGATAGGGATGCAGAGCTGTGAGTCTGAATGTGGAGGAAGCAAAGTTGAAAGAATGCAGCTGTTGGCTATGATGGGGGAGAGCGAGGTCAGAGGGGGGAAGAAAGGGAGGAATGAACAGCTGCCAGAGTTTTAGGAACCTGCCCTTAGTGTGGGCAACAGCAACAAAGAACAGGAGGACAACAAGGAAACCATGGAGGACAGTATGGAGGAGGTGGAGGACAAAGTAGGTGTTGGAGGCTCAGAAACCAGGGAGTCAAGGGCTCCAGCAACAGTTACCCAAGAGGAGAAGAGCCTGCAGATTTATTATTCTGCAGAGAGATTGGAAGCACTGGCTGCAGAGACCAGAGGTAGAGTCCGGCAGGTGAACAAGCTTGGGAGGGGAAGCTTGGAGGAGTGTTTTCAGTGCCCGAAGGACAAAGAGCACCAAAAATAAACATTTGAGTGTTGAAGGAAAGGAGCATCTCCTGGAGTTGGGCCTGGCAGTGGTGAAGCATTTTTTCATGGAGCCCAGGGCACACATGCCAGGGGGACAGGGCGCAGAGGGCAAACAGACACCAGCCCCTGAGCTGCTTTGCGAGGCTGAAATGATTCCAGCTGTGATTCCTGCATTGCTGGGGGTTAAGCTAGATGACCCTTGGAAGTCTCTTCCAACTCTACAGTTCTATGATTCAATGGATTCAAATGTCCCCAGTTGCGTTCTTCCAGCTCAGTGCCCTGCCACCTCCCCTCCCCCCACCCCCAAACCACTTCTCATATTTTAAGTGGGTCTTTCTTTGTTTACGCTTGACAGCCCATTCCTCATGTTTGTGTTTTTGTGGTGCATTAACTATGTCATGTTTGAAAAAACAAAAAGGTCTAGTTACTAATGGAAGACATGCCGAAGGGGCCCCGCTCCGCCTTGGGGCGTGCTTTAGATTAGGGCTGCATGCCGTGCTGATTCAAATCCAGCCCCTGATGAAATTTGTCAAGATAATCCAATTGAGATCCTGGTTACCCTGCCCATTCCTTCCTGCTTTCATTCACTCGTATACGTGAGTCTGGCTTCACTTCACTTTGGAGCATGGACTTCTCTGCTGGTTGTTTTAGGTATTCATCAAAACTCTCTTCTCTGCAAAAAGAGAGGGCTTATAAACCCTTCTTCTTGTCCTGCAGCTTTAACCCGGAGAAAATCGCTCTTTAGCATTCAATCGGAGCAAAGAGCAATTCGGGTTTTCTCCACACTGATGTTTGTTTTCATTTAGAGCTAAAAAGTGGGATGGTTTTTTTCCTAGGCAAGGAGCAGGGCAAGGGGAAAAGTGCTCAGACTCATGCTTTTCAGGCATGTGACAAGCAGAAGTGTGGACGAGTGTAAACAGGGATGCAGATGGTCTCCTTCCAAGGTGAAGAAAAAAAAAAAGCTTGCCAAATATATGAGAAGATACCTGGAAGATAAAGCAAGTTTGCTTTCTGCTGCTCTGGAGGACCCAAACCAATGGATTCAAGTTGCAAAAAAAATGACTAAACATTAGGGAGGACTTTCTGGTGATAAAAGCCATTTAACAGTAGCATGGACTCCATCAGAAGTTTCTGGATTACACTTCATTGGCAAATGTTAAACATAGGTTAGACAAATTCAAGGAGCAGAGGGATATCAATGGCTACTAACTACAATGGCTATGCTCTGCCTCTATGCTCAGAGGTGGCAGTGATTCTGAATGCCAGTTGCTGGAAGCTGCAAGAAGGGAGAGTATGTTCTTATGCTCAAATCTTGATTGTGGGGTTCCCTTTGGGGCATCTGCTTGGCCACTCTGAGAAAAGGATGCTGGACTAGATGGGTCATTGGCTTTATCCAGCAAGCGTTTCTGATGAGCTTATGTTCCTAACTACAAATTAAAGCAAGAGCTGCCGATCAAGCATTTGTACTATCTAAATTCCCTGTATTCCTAAAAATGGCTTTCAAGTGTCATTTTCTTTGGAATCCCTTAAAGTTCCAGTAGGCACCTTCAAATAATGAAGCAAATGGTTGCTTTGTGCTTGCTGTTGACTTAGATTCATCTGCAGTAGAATATCTGTAAGTTGATCTTAGCTTCCAGAAATGCTTTGTGCTCAAATCCCTCCCTTCTCAATGCAAAAGTTTTCTGTCGATTTTCACCCCTCTTTCATTGATCTTCTCATTGCTCAAGGCCATTTGCTTCCAGAAAGCTGTGTTTAATTTTACGCCCCCTCATTACGTTCACAAATAAGCTTCTACCATATAAATTTCTCACTGTGAGTCTCAACATGGAACTTGATCCTCCTTCTCTGGGGGGAAAAAACAAACTCATTTGCAGAACAGCTATGTTCGGAGCAAGAGAAAGAACAAGGAAGTAGTAGGCCCTCTGCCTGGAAGAAGGAGGAGAAATGATATTGAGTGACAGAGAGAAGATGGAAATGCTCAACACCTACATTGCCTCTGTGTTCGCCCCAAAGCAAAACACAGGGTGGATGGCAATCTGGCAGGGATTCTTGAGCTGTGCATTGCAGGGGTTGGACTAGATGATCCTTGGGATCCTTTCCAACTCTTCAGGTCTATGATTCCCAAGCCTTTTTTCAGGGTGTGCTGGCAAAGCTTCTGAGAGCTACCAAGCCAAGCAAGTATCCAAACAGGCCTGTTGCCTGCCTCCTTCTTTATGGAGTCTTTGCCATTCTGCTTTGGATACATTCCACATATCCCCACTTTTCTCCTTATGTCCCCTGCTCTTCAAGATGAATATTTTCAAGTGTCCCTCTTTTAAGATTTTCCTAGGATTCACTTGGAGATGCAACCTGTGTTGGAACCTTAAAAGAGATGCATCAAAGAGCCGTTTTCTCCCCTGGATACATGAGTTGTCTACCTTCCATTTCAAAACAGACCACAAATCTAAACCTGTTGTCTGCCAGGATTTTGTTTTCAAGTGTGTTCTCCAGGGCTGCTGTTCAAGACCAAATCTTGATAGAATTGATATGATAATCATCTCCAAACATATGAAAGGCCATCCCATGAAAGATGGAGTGAGCTTGTTTTCTGCTGCTCCAGAGGGTAAAACCTGAACAAATGGATTCAAATGATAAGAAAGGAGATTCTGACTAAACATCAGGAAGAACTTTTCAACTGTAAGATCCACTTGATAGTGGAACAGACTCTCTCAGCAGGCAGTGGACTCTCCTTCCTTGGAGGTTTTTAAGCAGAGGTTGGATGGGCATCTTTCTAGGATAATTGAGCTGTGATTCCTGCATCGCAGAGGATTGGATTAGATGACCTTTGTGCATTTCTTCCAACCCTACAATTCTACACTTTTAAGTAAGAGAACACCTGTAAGTGGGTAGTAAAAAAACATAGCACAGACATGGCCCTGTTCCCTGCAGAGGGGAACCTTCAATCACCCACCTGCATCTGACTCACTGTTTCTTAATATCTATCTGGAGTTTTGGGCTGGATCTACATTGATCTTCTAAACGTTATAAAATATAATGTTCTATAACATTTACTGGCAGTTTCCCTTTGCCAGTGGCTCACTGCTCTGCAGCACCCTCTGTTGTCACATTTTAATAATTCATTGTTAAAGTTATAAACAACGAGT
Source organism: Podarcis tiliguerta (assembly GCF_965153285.1). Lineage (NCBI taxonomy): Eukaryota > Metazoa > Chordata > Lepidosauria > Squamata > Lacertidae > Podarcis > Podarcis tiliguerta. The sequence goes on along the minus strand of NC_139553.1, from coordinate 19,592,982 downwards.
GTAGATCTGCCCTTGGTGTACCTTGTCAGCCATCTGCTGATGACACACATCTCTCTTTCTCTTTTGCATCTGCAGGTGAGGCAGTGGATATACTGGACCTCTGTCTTGCCTTGGTAGTCGACTGGATGAGAGCCAACAAACTGAAGCTCAATGCAGATAAGATGGAGACATTGTCCCTCTGCTCTTGATGAGGTTGCACTCCATCTGAAGGAGCAGTTTTGTTGCTTGGGGGTACTCCAGGATCCTTTTCTGTCATTTGAGGTTCAGGTTGCCTTGGTGGAATGCCTTCCATCCCAGCTGAGCCCCTGTCTGGACAGGGTTAGGGAGAGACCGTGCAAAGTTGGCCCAGCTCATCTTCCCATTGAAATCTCCAGCACCAGCACCTTGTTACCATCTACACTCTGCAACTGCCTATTGACATCAAACAGGCACCTTCGCTGTACTCTTTCGGGCTGCTAAAAACATTCTTGTTTAGATGAGCCTGTCCAGATGCTTAGAAAGTTGATGAGAATTTCAACTTGTTTTTGGTATTTTAACATTTTGTATGTTTTAAACCATTGTTGCCAATTTTTTCTTGATCATTTTATGTCATCTTTCTATAAACTGTTTTGAGGTGTGTTTGTTTTTTCACAGTCACACAGTGCATAAATTTTATGAAAGAAATATACATAATAACTTCCACCAGGGTCCCTGGACTGAAAGGCGTATAGTCCTCCAGGTCGAGCTCAATGCTATGGCTTGTGGGTTGTTGGATGTGGCCTTAGAGAAAGTTTTCCAACTTTAGCTGATGTATCTGATTCTAGTCAGTGATTAACCTATAGATACCCGAAGTGAGTTGCCCTGAAGGGCAGTGGCAGCACATTCTTGGACATCACTCATTCTTTGCTGTCAATGCCTGAGGCAGGAAGCCGTCTCCATGGGCCTTCTCGGTCCGAAAGCAAAGAGATCATCACCACAGCTCTGGAGAGATGAAGTTCAAAGGCGTGTCAAGTCTGAAATCCTTGGAAGGAAGCATGTGGGCTCCTTCCTTTTTTCCGACAGGAGGACGGGAGCAGGGAAAGGAGCCTGAACGAGAAGGGCAATTGTTCCATTTCAAAGAATCGTAGAATCAGACAGCTGGAAGGTAACCTGAAGGATCATCTAGTCCAACCCCTTGCAGTGCAGAAATCACATTCAAAGAATTCATCACAGATGGGCATCTGAGCTCTGTTTAAAAATTCTCCACCTTCCGAGGGAGTAGGTTCCTTTGTCAAACAGTGCTTATCCTCAGAAAGTTCTTCCTGATGTTTAGTTGGAATCTGCATTCCTGTCATTTGAATTCGTTGGTTCAGGCCCTCCCCTTTGGTGCAGCAGACAACAAGCCCTTCGGCAATTTAAAGAAAGCTGTAATGTCACCTCTGTGTTCTCTTATCCAGGCTGAACATCTCCAACTCCCTTCACCATTCCCCATACAGGAGCAAAACAAGGTTTTATTTCATCTAGGTCAAAGACCCAGTTTGGCAGCTCCCATGTGCATTTGCACACACAGGCTGGGAGCCTCACTGGCACCCCTTTACCTGGGGCAAAAAACCCAGCTAGTTATCCCCACCTCCACCCCATAGCTATGGCACTGCCTCATAAGGCTTGGTTCCCAGACTCTTCATCATTTCCGTCAACCTCCTCTGAACACACTATACATATCTCATACTCTCCAAGGGTACTATTTTAAGTGGGACATCTTGGACTGACAGAAGCCACTCTGGTTTCTTTTTTTTTAATTTTTTTATTAAATTTTCCAACATGCATTTATAGTATCCAATCAAAATTTATCACATATTTTCTCTTTTAGACTTCCTTCAACCTCTCTGACAATCATCCATTATTCAAATTTTTAAATACACATTTCCTAATTTTATATTGCATTTTATAAACCTTCACACACTTAGTTTTCATCAATACAATAGTCCTCTATCATTTACAGAACTTCTTGAAATCCCACTAGCGTTATTTTCTGATCACATAGAAGCCACCCTGGTTTCTGATCCCAATTCAGGAAGTCCCATCTTGCCTCCCCGGGACCAAAAGACTATATTTTTTGGTCCTATACCAGCTGACTCTGCAAGTCAGTTGGCTCACACCAGAGCATGGAAGGACTCAAAAAGAAAAGGAAAACTTATCTGGACCCACACATCCCCACTCTTCTTCTTCCTTCCATTGTGGCACTTCCAGAGGCTGGCTTCCAGAAGTGCATCCACAGCACTGGAGGAGGAGGAGAAAGAAGAGGCCACACTGGTCAGTGCAGCATCCTCTGACCTAAACAGGTCAGTGTAGCTTCTCCATAGGCTGCACATGCCGGGGTGACATCTCCCAAAGCTGTGGAGGAGACGGTGGCCAGTAGACAAAGGTAGGAGGGGCAGGGGTTGGCAGGTGGGCAAACAATGGGGTCAACTGGATAGTGACCAAAATGTATGGGGATATATCTTTCATCAACTTGGGAGCCTGGAACTGGACACAGGACTCCCACTGGGGTTTGACCAAGTCAAAACAGAATGGTACTATGACTTCCCTTGATCTGGACACTGGATGTCCGTTGATGCAGCTTAGAATTAGGCCTTAAGGTTGTGGTCTACAAAACCCCCCAGATCCTTTCCATATGTGCTGCTGTCAAGCCAGGTGTCCCCCATCTTACATTTCTGCATCTGGTTATTCCTCCTTAAAATGAAGAACCCTACATTTGTCCCTATTGAAATTCATTGGTTAGTTCTGCAATCTGTTAAGGTCATATTGGATCCTGATTCTGTCTTCTGAGGTATGAAATGAACAGATGCAGCAGTTAGCTTCCAACTTGCATTTGCCCTTAATGAGAAAGAGGGTTCCCTCTGGAATGCTTAGACAAGACCTGGTTTTTTTAAGGGCTCTTTGAAACCTTTTTCTTCTTTCTAATGTAGATTTTTTCCCCCAAGTGAATCTCTAAGCACAACACTCCCTTTTTTGCAATTATTTATTCCACCTTTTATGTCATGAATTTTAAGGAGTAAAATGCTTCCAGTGGGAGATAAAAATGTACAGAATGAAGGCTGATGATCAACAGGAAATGTAACTGTGACCTCAAAAAATAGTTTTGTGGTACTCCCATATTTAACACAAGGCCTTAAGACATACCACAAATGTAACCCCCTGCCCCATGACCTGGCACTTTGCATTGCAAAACTTGCTCAGACATGCAGTCAAATAGCAGCAGGCAAGGTTTCAAAAATAACAGGTACCTGGAAAATCAGGTCAAGGGAAATCATAGCACCACTCTGATGACCAAGGGAAAATTTGTTTCGAGAGAAGAAGAAGTTCATGATGAAGACTGCTGCCCCACATCACAGAATCAGAAAATCACAGAATTGCAGAGTTGGAAGGGATACCAAGGGCCATCTAGTCCCACCACTTGCAGTGTAGGAATCACAACTAAAGAATTCTTGACAAACGGTTATCCAATTTCCATTGGAAAACTTCCAATGAACCATACAGTAGAATCACAGAAGAGTTGGTACTTGGAAGATACTGTAAGGGTTGTCTAGTCCAACCCCCTGCAATGAGGGATCACAGCTGAGAGATGTCCATCCAAGCTCTGTTTAAAATCCTCCAGTGCAGGTGAGTCAGGGCTCATCCACACTTAGCTTTGCTCTGCATTTCTAGGAACAGGTCCAAGCCTGAGTGCTTCCCCCCTGCCACAGCTTTCCACGTGAAAAACCTGCTTCTTACCCCTGAATCAGAGCAAATGGCAATCTGCAGGAAACCCAAATTGCTGTTTGCTCCAATTCAGCGGCAAAGATTAGTTTTTTTCTGGGGGAAGCAGTAAGGGGGGGGGAGAACTGGGATACGGACTGGGAAAACATGGGCCTGTGCCTAGAAAGTGCAGGACAAAAAGTTAGCATAGATAAGCCCTCATAGAGATGGAAGGGACCCTGGGGGTCATCTAGTCCAACCCCTTGCAATGCAGGTATCTCCACTAAAGCATCCATGACAGATGACCATCCAGCCTCTGCTTAGAAAACCTCCAATGAAGGAGAGTCCACAGCCTTAAGGTTCTCTGTGTGCTCTTACCTTGTGCACTGAAATGTTGACAATGTTTTTATGGACTTTCAAAACAAATAATCATCTGTAAACTTAAAGGGAACTGTGGCAAACTGAAGACCAGAAAAAGATTAGTGGGTGGGGGTGGTATCAGAAATTGACATGGTCAGATTTGTCCCCACATTTCAGCCTGGCTGTCTTTATAGTGGACACAAAGGTTAAACAGCCACTTTGAAGAGTGCACTTTTACGTAATGGATTCTTCCCATACCTCATTTTATTTGAGAAGTGCAGGGCAGTTAAACATCCCTTTGAAAAAGAGGTAATGCCTGAAGCAGACTTGTTAAAAAAAATAATGTCATGGTGGGTCATTCTTTGCAACCATTTTTTAAAAAATTGAACGACTACACTGCCACTTCTTTTTTCCTGCATGGATCTATTTTACATTTTTTAATTAGACTGTCTTGCAAAACAAACAAACCCTAAATACAAAATGAAACCAAACTCAAAAGGTTTAAAAGGTGTCACTACATCTTTCTTTGGAGGAGGGATTTGAAATGGACAGTGCAATCTTCTGCATGTCCAATGAGCAAAGAGAACCTAACACGAACCAGTTCCAAAGCGTTTCTCCCCCTGGACTCCCAAGGCTGTCTGCATTTTTATGTAAGTCTGGACTTCTCTGCAGCAGAGAAGGGAAGACTCTAGGCAGATGCCTCCAAGGATATTTCGCGACGCTGCCGATTACGAATGTGCTGACAGGTTCCTGGAATGGAGAACTACCCAAATTGATACTGCTCTAAGCTTCAGGGGATGAGAGCAGCCACTATATACCTTGCTTACAGCAGGGAAGGCTTTGCAAGCAAAGCAAAGCTATTAGAAGTGCTTTGGAATGTAAGTTCCTCTTGAAGTTAGCATCAAAGGGTTTTAGAGAGGGGAGGGACTCCCAAGTGCCATCTAGTCCAACCCCCTGCAGTGCAGGGTTACTCCTGGGCCAGTCCAGTAGTAGAACTGCAGACCTCACCAAAATTTGTAACTACATTATCTCCTAGGTTGTTTCCCTGATAACACGTGGCTGCTTTACTACCTAAGTACATTCCTTATCCAAAGTTTCTTCTAGGGGTTGTAAAGCTAAACAGACTACTGAGCCAATGACATCCCCTTCTGGGTGCCCAGGGCTAGTTATTTTATTTATCATTTCATGAAATTTATACACCTCTTGATTGTAAAACAACAACAACCTCAAAGTGGTTTATAAAAAGATTAAAACAAGACAATAAAGGGGAGGGGGAATACAACCATACTTTAAAACATACAAAATATTAAAATACCAAAAGCAGGTGAAAATTCACATCCACTTTCTAAGCATCAGGACAGGCTGGTCTAAAGAAGAATGTTTTTAGCAGGCACGAAAAGAAATGCAGCGAAGGCACCTGCTTTATATCAAGAGGCAGGGAATTCCAAAGTCTAGGTGCTGCCACACCAAACCTAAGGCTTTCAGTCTGGCTTCACTGGTTGGGAAGGGCTGGGACAGAGGAGAAATGTGCTTCAGTGCACATTTAAAGCCAGATCTATGGAATTTGCAATTTCCAAAACATCTGCAAAACAAAACACAGCAGTCCTTTGGAATTCGCCCTTATCTGAATTTCGCAATTTGGGTACGCTTGGCATAATTGCTTGAGCTGCCATTCAAAATGCAAGTGATCACCCTTTGTGTAGTGAGATCTGGAAGCTCTTATGCAGCAAGAAAAGAAAAAGCTGGATTTTCCCAATGAGCCTCAGATTTTGCCAGCTCTGTGGGAAGTAACAGGACCCTCTCTTTCCAATGCTTCTTTCCAGGGGCAGTTTCTCAGCACAGTGCTGCTTTCTGGGCCATTGCTCACCAGCATCAATCCATTAGGGCAAACTTTTTCCACAGGGGGCCAGTCCACTGTCCCTCAGACCTTGTGGGGGGCTGGACTATATTTTGGGGAAAAACAAAAACCCACTGACTCTCCCCTCCCTTCTCCACAGCACTGGATGAGCCCCGGTGGCTGCTTACCTGTGCCTTGCAAGCAGCAGGGGCTGGCAGTGGCAGCAGAGGAGGGACGATGAGTGGCACGAAAGGGGGGGCTCCAGAGAGGGCCTGCTCTGCTTTAAATGGCACTCAGCCTACCACGGCTCCTGTGCCTTGCAAGCGGCAGGGGCTGGAGGCGGTAGTGGAGGGATGATGAGTGTCATGAAATGCCTGGCTCCAGAGAAGGGCTGCTTAAAATGGTGCTTAGCCAACTGCAGCTCAACAAATCCCAGCCCCCTTCCTCCTCTAGGCAGGGCGGGAAGAAGCCAGGAGGAGGGAGGGAGGAGGCGCCACCATGGTGTGTGTGAGGGGCTGGTGTGGGGAATGGAGCAGCCTGAATGATCAGAATCTGCACACCAATCCATGCGGCGATTCCCGGACTGTCTGCAGACTGGATCCAGAAGGCAATTGGGCCGGATCCAGCCCCCAGGCCGTAGTTTGCTGACCCATGCATTAGGGCATCCACCACGACTGGCTTCCTTGTCCTTAAAATGATATGGGAATGAGATATTGGCACACAAATTCTTCCCAAGCATTGGAATTTTTTTGGGGAAATCACAGCCCTAAAAATCTGTTTCTCAGTTTACTAGACTCTCCAGACACTTTTAATATGATTCGTCATTCCTTTATTTCATATACAGTAGAACCATCAATTTCAAGACAGACCTCGTCACAAACCTGTCAAATCTGGAAAGGTAAGTGTCTGGCTCCATTTAATCAGTGGACTGAAGATATGACTACACTTGCAAGTTATGAACAGATTGCTTACAGACATAACCTTTGCATGGAAAATTAGAATGACATTTGGAATGCATTTATACAAAGTATTGCTGGTTAAAAATACTGGATAGTAATAATAATACTATACATTAGATAAGTATATATAGATTGTTTATTAGCTCTTATATTGATATACAGTGGTACCTCAGGTTACAGACACTTCAGGTTACAGACTCTGCTAACCCAGAAATAGCACCTCGGGTTAAGAAGTTTGCTTCAGGATGAAAACAGAAATTGCACAGCGGCAGCGGCAGCAGCAGCGGGAGGTCCCATTAGCTAAAGTGGTGCTTCAGGTTAAGAACAGTTTCAGGTTAAGAACAGACCTCCAGAACAAATTAAGTTCTTAACCCGAGGTACCACTGTAATATACGTTTTCTTTTCTTTTTTCACTTTTTATGTTGTAATAATAAAATAATAATAATAATAGTGTGTGTGTGTGTGTGTGTAATGTAGAAACTTTACCCCCCCCAAAAAAAAACCACACACACAAAAAAAACTTGCTTGTCATAGCTAGTTTGGGTGGAGTTTGCCTCTCAGCTCTGGAAAGCTTTGCCAGGAGATAGTGGAGGACAACATGAACTCATTTTTTGCTTACACAGGTGCAAATTTGAAGAGAAAATGTTGTTGCTTGTAAAGTGCTTTGCAATTCGTTTTTTTCTGAAAAAGCAGTGTGCTGATACAACATGGAATAGAATGTGTGGTATGCAGCATGGACAGCTCCCAGTTCACCGACCTTCTAAATCTTGCTCATTTCCGCCTCACAGGATATTGCAGAGTTGGAAATGGTTCAGAAAATGGCAACCAAAATAATCAAGGGGATGAAGAGTGACTCCGTTGTGAGGAAAGGCTGAAGTATTTGGGCCTTTTTAGTTTAGAGAAAAGGCTATAAAGAGGCAACATGCTAGAAATTTATAAAATGGCTGGGAGAAGGTGGAGAGAGAAAAGTTCTTCTCCTCTCATAACACTAGGACTCATGGACATCCAATAAAACTGAATGTTGGAAGACTCAGGGCAGATAAAACAAAAGTCTGTCTTCATGCATTGCAGAGTTAAACTATGGAACTCACTGCCACAGGAGGCAGTGCTGGCCAGCAACTTGGGTGCTTTTGAAAGAGGATTAGATAAATAGAGAAGAAGGCTGTTGGTGGATGAATGTTGGAAGATTCAGGACAGCGAAAAGTAAGTTCTTCTTTACACAGTGGATAGTTAACCAATGGAACTCACTCCCCAAGGAGGCAGTGATGGTCACCAACCTGGCTTTTTCTTCTTATTGTTATCATAGAATTATAGTTGGAGGAGACCGCTAGGGTCATCAAGTCCAACTCCTTGCAGGAATCTCAGGTAAAGCATCCATGACCGATGGCCAACCAACCAACTTTTACTTAGAAACCTCCAAGGGAGGAGAGTCTACCACCTTCTGAAGTAGTCTGTGCCACTGTTGAACAACTCTTGTTGGTCATAAGGACATAAGACATAAGTGAGCAGAATCTGAGCACATGAGCAACACTCTCCTCCTGTGGTTTTGTAGCAACTGGTATTCAGAAGCATTGCTGCCTCCAATCATGATGGAAGAGCACAGCTACCATGCCTAATATCATTCAATAGCCTCCCCCCAAACCATTAATAATTGGGGTTCCAACTCCAGGGAGACTTCTAAGTGTGTGCAGCTAGCTCCCTTCACCCTTTTCCTCAAGATATTTTGAGCAGGGGTAGGGGTTCCCTTCCAACTCTATGATTCGGTGGTTCTTTAGCTGTAATTTTGCCATTGGTGGGGGTTGGACTAGAAGACCCTTTAGGGCCCTCCCAGCTCTACAGTTCTATGGTTTTATTATCAGGCTTTTTCTTTGTTTTTTGAAAGGGTGTGTTTGAGGCAATCCATCCTGACCACTTTAAAAAATAAATGCAAGCAAATGTCCCTGCTTTTAAAATCTTCTTCTGCCATTAAAAGGCCAAGGAGCTTTTAGGACTAAGTGTGATTGCCCAACCATGAATTATGCAGAGTCCATTTGGATCTTCAAGACTTGGACATATCTATAATACATGCACATCAGTGAAGAAGGAGTCACTAATGCATGGATATGGAGCTTAAGACCCTATCACTTCCTCCTGGAAAGGAAAAGTGGGGGAGGAGAAGATGCTTAAGGAGTTCAAGCCAGAGTGAGCAGCCTTGGTTTAATAGCTTTTATTGATGTCTGTCAGACCTCAAATCAACTTTACCGTTGCTACTTTGACAAGATTAGTCTAGACAGTGGTGGACTTAGAGCTCTCAAATTTCAGCGGTGCTCTCTGCAACACTAAAATTCAATCCCCCCCCCTGCACCATACTTTATTCTACAACATTGTTGTGGTGCCCCTTGCAGCACAGTGCCCATCACCCTAAAACTGCCCCTGGTCTGGTTCTTTGAAAGCTAGAGGCAGCCCCTTTCCCTCAGGTCATAGGGAAGCCTTAAAAGTGTCTAGTCCAGGGTTTCCCAAACTTGGGTCTCCAGCTGTTTTTGGACGGCAACTCCATCCCTGACCACTGGTCCTGCTAGCTAGGGATGATGGGAGTTGTAGTTCAAAAACAGCTGGAGACCCAAGTTTGGGAAACCCTGGTCTAGAACATAAGAACTTCAGAAGAGCCTCATTGGCCCATCTAGCCCAACAGCCTGCACTCACAGGGGCCACTCATATGCCATCAGGGCAGGACCACAAGAGTACTCTCTCCTCCTGTGGTTTCCATGCAAAGGTAAGAAGAGCCTGTTGGATCAGAACAGCCCATCTAGTCCAACATCCAGTTCTCACAGTGGCCAACCAGCACCATATGATGGGTGAGATGGACCATTGGCCTGATCCAGCAGGCTCTTCTTATTTTCTTAACTGATGCTGCACTTCAGACCCTGCCCTCTCCAGAGCAAAGCTTGTGTGTGTACACAAGGGTGACCTTGGGGCCAGTCACTGCCTTTCAAGCCTGATCTACCTTACGGGGTTATTGTGGGGATTAAAAGAGGACTAGAGCCTGGGAGACTGGGGTTAAAAATCCCCACTTGGCCATGCAGCTCAATGGATGAGCTTGGGCCAGTCATTCAGTCTCAGACTAGCCTTCCTCACAACCTGGGCTTTTTTTCAGGCAGAACTCACTGGAACTCAGTTCCGGGCACTTCTCAGATTTGTTCATGCTGAGTTCCAGCACCTCTTTTTCTAAAAAAATGGCACTGCTCACAGAGTTATTGGTGTGGGGATTAAATGAGGAGGGGGAAAGCCATGTAAGCTGCCTTGAGCTCCACGGAGAAAAAGGCGGGATATAAATAAAATATAAATAAATAAATGCATCGCGCAAACAACTGTCCTCTTTTGGTGACAGATGGATTAGATACCTTCAATGGGACAAACATCAACTTTGTGGTGGATGAGTGGAGGAGATCCAATTCTTAAAATTAAACCAAACATTAATTTGTCTAATATTTGGTGACTTTTCCTTGTGGAGTGATCTCCCCTCTCTGCAACTGAACTCCACAGGTAGCATGTTCTTATTATTTTATCTTAATATTTATTTGTTAAAAGAAAAATCCTCAAAGTAGTTGTCAAAAAGATAAAACAAGAAAATCAAGGATAGAATTCAACAATATTTTATAAATATAAAGAAAGTTAAAATACTAAAACAGATTAAAACACACCTCAATTTTCTAAGCATCTGTACAGGCTTCTCTAAAGAAAAACATTTTTAGCAGGCGCTGAAAAGAATAGTTGCAGGCACCTGCCTGATATCAATAGGCAGGGAGTTCCAAAGTGTAGGTGCTGCCACACTAAATGTTCAAGCGCTTACAAATATGGAACAGGGATTATGTGGCACTTTCAGTAGTGCCAGTTCTGCCCCATTGAAGTAGTTGAGTGAGTGCATGCGGGGGTTGGGAGTGTAAAAAACGATCTCTTTCCTTTAGTGGTTGCATGTTTTGGAAAACCCAAGGGAATTCAAGTTACTTTGAAATACAAGCAGCAGCGAGCAACAAGGAAACCTTGTGTGGGTCTCTATAGGATGTTCTCTTCCTTCTCTTCCCAACAGATAGGAAGTTGCCCTTTTGCAGGAGCACATAGTCAAGCAATGGAACTCCCTCCCACAGGAGTTGAGGCAGTGATGGCCACCAGCTTGGATGGATTTAAAAGAGGATTAGACAAGTTCAGGGAGGAGAAGGAGGCTACTGATGGTGACTACCCATGATGGCTATACTTTACATCCATTGTAGAGCAGCAATGCTTCTGAATACAGTCATACCTCGGGTTGAATGTGCTTCAGGTTGAGCGCTTTTGGGTTGCGGTCCACGGCAACCCAGAAGTAACAGAGCGCATTATTTCCAGGTTTCGCTACTTGTGCATGCGCAGACGCTCAAAATGACTTCACACGCATGTGTGGAAGTGGCAAAACATGACCCGCGCACACAGAGACACGCCGTTGCGTCTTACGCTCCATTCAGGATGCGAACGGGGCTCCGGAACAGATCCCATTCACATTCCAGGTACCACTGTACCAGCTGCTGGAAATCGCAGGAGCGGAGAGGGCTCGTGCTCAGATTCAGCTTGCAGGTTTCCATTGGGGGCATCTGGTTGTCCCCTGGGAGGATGCGGGATTAGATGGGACATTGGCCTGATCCAGCAGCCTCTTCTAATGTTCTTATGTGTTAGTAATGTCCTCAGCGGAAGCTGTGGAACTTCACATTCCTACTACAGCAACGCTCTCTGAGCATCTGAGGCAGGCTGGCCCCTTGCAAGCCCTGCGCCACAATGTCTCTTAGCCAGGACAGGAACCTCACCTGGAAGCCCCAGAAACCTGGGGGTTCGGGGATTAGCACCTGCCCCTTCCATGACTGCCCCTAGGTGTTACTCGCACCGGTGATGCTGCAGCCCTTCTCGCCCTGCCAGAGGTGTGGGGGAACTGTTGGCCTTTGAGGTTGTCTGGTGGTTCCTTCCTGCATGGCTCAGAGGATTCGCGGTTAGGCTTGCCATACGTCAGGAAAATTCCTGACATGTCCTGGTTTTCGGGTGTAAAGATGGTGTCAGGGGGGAATTTTGCCCAATCGGCAAAATGCCAGGGAAAACCCAGATGTATGGCAACACAATGGAAAAAGCTTAAAATATTGGGGTCAACAACTTTGTCAGGAATTTTATTTTTTTACTCTCTTGTGGCCCCAGAGCCCTTCAGAGGCAAAAAATAAGGGGAGGGGGTTCCTGCTGCAGTCCCCTCAGGTCCTGGAGAAGGACTGGGGGGGGGGCACACCAGCCTCTCAAAAGGCAGTCGTGATTGGCTCTGCTCTCCTGCAGTTTGCTTCAGCCATTCTTTTGTTTTTTCTCCTCACCCCTTTCTCTCCCCTAGTGGGTCGTTTAGCTGCTTTGAGCTTAATGGCTGTTAGTCCCTTCCCTGCTGCGTCCAGGGCTAATTTTCCCACTCGTTAAGGAAGACAGAGGCTGGGAAAAAGGAAGGCCGTTTAAAGGCAAGAGAGAAGTTGAATTTGGAGAAATATGAAGGCAAAACAAAGTAAAGTGAAAAAGAATATAACGCTGAACTCCACCTAGCTCAGAGAGCAGGTGTGAAGTGGGTGGGTCTGGGGAGAGCAGGTTGCCCCTCCCACAAGGAGGATCTTCAATAACCCATCAGATGGGAGGAGCCATCCCTCTCTCCCTCTCTTTTGTAAATAAATTTTTTATTAGTTTTTCACAGTTACATTTTTACAAATAAAAACAAATACTTTTTCACAAACCTTCTCTTTGAGATTCTTTAAATCTCTGGACTTCCCTCCATACCCTCTTCTGGTTCCTTATATTAACCAATTTCTTCTGCATATCCACTCTTAAACCTTTTCCATTATTATTTCCATTAATTTTCTACTAGTTGTAAGCATTTACTTAAAAGCCTGCCAATGTATCAACTTGTTTACAATATTTTTGCACATAAACAATAAACGATTCCCACTCTTTTTAAAATTTCTCATCATGGTCTCTGAGCTTTGCCGTTAATTTTGCCATTTCTGCATAGTCCATTAGCTTGATCTGCCATTCTTCTTTCGTCGGTGTCTTTTCTTCCTTCCATTTTTGAGCTAACAGTATTCTTGCGGCTGCTGTAGCATACATAAATATTTTCTTCTGTTCTTTAGGTAGTTCAGTTCCTATCAATCCTAATAAGAAAGTTTCTGGTTTTTTAACAAAAGTTATTTTAAACATTTTCTTCAAGTCATTATAGATCATTTCCCAGAAGCTTTTAATGACCTTACATTCCCACCACATATGGTAGAACGTACCCTCCTTTTCTCTGCATTTCCAACACTTATTTGAACTTGTTCTATACATTTTAGCAAGTTTTACTGGAGTTAAGTACCATCGGTACATCATTTTCATATAGTTCTCTTTGAGTGAGAAACATGCAGTAAATTTCAAATCTGTCCTCCAAAGCCTTTCCTAGTCACTCATTTGTATATTATGTCTCACATCCTTTGTTCATTTTATCATTACACACTTAACCTCTTCCTCTTTGGTTTCCTATTCCAACAGCAAATTATATGTGTTCGACAGTAATTGTTTATTATCTTCTACAATTTCTCTTTGAACTCTTGATATTGTGTAGCTAAAACCTTTCTTTTTATCATTTTTAAATTTTTCATTTATTTGAAAATACTGAAACCAATCTGTTACCTCCTGTCTGATTTCCTCAGATTCTTTTAAGTTTAATTAGTTGTCCACTTCTGTTAACAGCTCTCTATATGTTGGCCACTTAGTCCTCATATTTACGGTACCTTTTTATAAGATATTGCTTCTACTGGGGATATCCACCATGGTGTTTTTGTTAAATCTATTAAATCTTTATATCTATCCCCTACCTTAAAAACTGCATTTCTTATTATATGGTTATGAAATCCTTTGTGGATTTTCACCTTCTGATACCGTAAATATGCATGCCAACCAAATATCATGCTCTTCCAAGTCTAACAGGTCTATATTCTTTAATTTAATCCAGTCCCGAATCCAGCATATGCAGGCTGCCTCAAAGTATAATTTTAAATCTGGTAGGGAGAAACCTCCTCTGTCTTTAATGTCAGTAAAAAGTTTTTATTTTATTCTCAGTTTCTTCCCTTTCCAGATAAATCTTGTAATATCCTTTTGCCATTTTTGAAGCAGAGGAGCCATTCAACTCTCAGCAATGCCCTCCATGAACCTATGGGGAATGGTGGCTCTCCTCAAATGCCATTCCAGCTCAAGCTATGGGGGGCGTGGGGGGCGTGGTACTGTGCCATCCTTGCAGAGGTAGCTTTGTATTTGAAGGGCAGTCTGGCACAAGTTAGGTTTCAATATAAAGAACTGTCAGGAGGTTGCAATTCTATTATTCTTTAACACATTGGAGATATATTCAGGCCGATGTGGGGTGGTCATTTGTGAGGGATCTCTGAGCTGTGTTTCCTGCATTGCAGGGGTTTGGATCAGATGATCCTCAGGGTCCTCCCAGCTCTACAGTTCTATCATTTCCTGGCCCTGATAATAATAATAATAATAGTTTTAAAAGATTTTGAGGGAATCTGGATTGACTCCAACAAATGTCAAAAACACTTTCTGGAAATTTCCCAGAAAAAAATGCAACTAAATGTGTGAAGAAGGCCCCCAAATCAAATTCCAGTTTTAACAGCTGAGACAGAACAAAATTGACAAGTGTTCACATATTACCAGGGGCTGGAAAGCCACAGGGCAGAAGTCAGGAATAAATACTGAGTTGTGCAGAGTGCCTGACATCACCAGCAGAAGCACAATAAGGAGAATATACATTTTTGGTGACCTCTCCTCTGAAGAAGGAAAAGAAAATACCACTGAAGCACATCCCCATGAGGGCTAGCCTTAACCTTGGCCCCACTTGACATACATCCATACAATGGACCAGCAAGTGACCCTGTACATAACCCTCCTTTCCTTTGCTCCTCAAAATGTTGACTTCTCCTTCATCTCATCCAAGGCTACTCTGATTCTGAGAGGCAGTGTTGTGTAGTGGTTAGAGTGCCTCTCAGCCTAACCTACCCCATAGGATTGTTGTGGACATCCAACAAGGAGAGTTTGATGATGGTTTCAATATATGTGTTATTTACATACTGTATTGTTATGAGAGTTTTTTTGGGGGGGAGGGTTGGCTGTATGCAAGATAATCTCAAGGTTGTGGGTTCAAGCCCCACACTGGACAAAAGATGCCTGCATTGCAGGGGGTTAGACCAAATGGCCCTCATGGTCCCTTGCGACTCTACAATTTTATTATTCTAAGAATATCCTTCTAACCTCTGGATCCACCAAGTGCTAGCTTCCTGTCTTGAGGTGATAGCCTGGGTGATGGGCCATTAAGGGAGACAAAGTAAAGGGGTTCTGTGTGAGATGGCAGATGGGTGCCCCCCTACATCCCTCAATTGGCTGGTAGTTTAAAAAAGCAAAGGGAAGAGTTGAGAGTTAAGAGTTGCAGTGATGTGTGCCATAAACAAGGCAGCAAGCTGGAGAAACAGTTTGAACAATGTTTGATTTCTGTTTGAGTCCAAGGCTGCCGTTATAGGAGAAGCAATACCCTTTGGGAGTGTTAATGCCGTGAATCCCTCCATTGCAAGCTCAGGTTGTATATACAGTGGTGCCTTGCAAGACGAAATTAATTCGTTCTGCGAGTCTCTTCGTCTAGCGGTTTTTTCGTCTTGCGAAGCAAGCCCATTAGCGGCTTAGCGGATTAGCGCTATTAGAGGTTTAGCGGCTATTAGCGGCTATTAAAGGCTTAAGGGATTAGCGGATTAGCTGCTAAAAGGCTATTAGCGGTTTAGCGGCTTAGAAAAAGGGGGTGGGGAGTGGAAAAAAATCTCAAGACTTGCAAGACATTTTTGTCTTGTGAAGCAAGCCCATAGGGAAATTCGTCCTGCGAAGCGCATCGAAAAACGGAAAACCCTTTCGTCTAGCGGGTTTTCCGTCTTGCGAGGCATTCGTCTTGCGGGGCACCACTGTACCTGTAAATAAGCCATATATCATAAAGACACCACAGTCTCTGCTGTGCCTTATTTCGAAGAAAGCATGAATCCTGCCTAAATGCCTGGAGCCCCTGGAATCTCACACCACTAGAAGATATTCTTGAAAGATGCTTTAAGTTACTTTTGTTTTTTGTTTTTAAAGTGAACAGTAAGTTCAAACAATAATCATAATAGGTGGAAATGTGGTGTGATTCCTCACAAACACTGTGTTTTCCAGTTGAGACTCAGAATCAGCTATGATACGTGAAATTGCTCAGGCGGGTGGAGCAATACTGCATTGTGGGAGCTCTCTGGGAGATGGTTATTCGATGGCGATGGAAAATGGTTCCTAAGTAGCCTCTACCAAGCCTGAAGATTGTATCCTCCTTGTTGCTTCTTCCCCTCACGCTCAGCTCTTGGACACGCTCCATTTCCCAAGCCTCTTTGCTCCCTCCTAACACTTTATAAAGCCTTCACGAGTTATTTCTGTTAACAAAAGCAAAGACGAAAGCAGCCCTTAGGGCAGGGGCTGGGTGGGGGTGAGAAAGCTGCTCATTGCATTTTTTGAGGCAGTGGGTTTCTGCCTACTGAGTTCCAAAGAAAGGCAATGGCAGACTCTAGCATTGCAGGGGGTTTGACTAGGTGACTCTTAGGGGTCCATTCCAATTCTACAATTCTGATTCTTTTATTCATTGGAGGTTTTTAACCAGAGTTCAGGCGGCCATCTGTCAGGGATTCATTAGCACTGATTCCTACATTGCAGGAAGTTGGAATACATGAACTTTGTGGGTCCCATTCAGCTCTTAAGATTGTATGGTTGCTTCATTTTTTCCTTCTTCTACATCATCTTAGAAGAGGAAGGGTTGCTTCTTTCGGCTTTAGCTCTGAGAGTCCTCCAATGTCCTCTTGCGGCCTCTTCCTCCTCCTCCTCACCATCGCTGAGGTTAAACCCTCCAAGCCTTAAAAAAAGTCATATTGCAAGACGTTGTGGTTTTGCTTTCCTGCCTGCCCCATTTGCTTTTTACAACTGTGGTTTTTCGTTCATCTTCCAACGAAACCCATTTTCACTTCCTTCCCCCCTGCCCCTCCAGATGCCAGAATAAATCTTCTGGGAAAGCCACTCTCTCCAACATCTCCCATCTTTGGCCCAGTTTATTTATGACAGAGCTCAGTCCTGGTAGGCAAGGAGTGAATTATCATTCCAGGTGACATCATGGACCCCATAGAGGGAGGGGGGATTCTCTGAAGATCACTAGGAAGAAAGCAGTCCTGAAGGGTATGATGGAGTGAGTGTGGAATATATTTCTTTGGACAGCTGGACGCAGAAGTGGGGGTCCTTACAGTCCACTTTCCTTGAGTATGGTTTCAATCTTCATCCAAGTATTTCTCCTTGCTAACTACTTGCTCAGACTTGCATTTTATGTGTTCCTCTTGTTTTATTTGTCTATCTTTTTTTTTTAAGAGCTTTTGCTTAAGTAAAAGGTGCAGAGTGTTGCTCACAGAACCCCAAGGATGCGATTTTTGCATTGCAGGGGGTTGGATTAGTTAATGTTTCAGGGGTCCCTTCCAACTCTAGAATTACTATGATCCTTTAGTTGTCATTCCTGCATTGCAGGGGGGTAGGACTAGATGGCCTTTGGGGTTTCCTTCCAACTCTAGAATTATATGATTCTATGCCAATGGTTGCTTTCTCTGTCAGCCCGCCAGGAGGGATGAGCTACAGCTCCCAAGAGCCCACTAAAAACCAAGCAGTGACATTTCAGGCCCTAGAGACTTCTCAGTGGAAGAGCAGAAGACTTGCAATGGGTGCCTAGGATCATAAATTCATGCCGCTTCCCCCTAGGGATGTGTCATTCCTGATCCCCTTTCACCATTTCACCCAGAACCAGCAGTGGTGATGAGACAGCTAATGAACGCTTTCTAATTTCTTCTATAAACGTCTAATAAAGCTCATTTATCATCTCTAATGGAGTACTTACTTTCAGCACAGAAGGGCAGGCAAGGAACCACACAGAGAATAATGGCCTGGTGAGGGAGAACTGCTAAATGTCAGGATTGCCACCCCGCAAGGGTGTCATCGCTCTTTATTTTAATCAACACAACAGCTGCTGCAGCTTCGAATGGCTTTCAGGGAGCAAACATAGCACTGGACTACTGCAATGTGCTCTGTGTGGGGCTTCCCTTGGGTTCAATCTGGAAGCTGCAGTCAGTGCTGAATTGTGCAGTGCAATTGCTCTCAGGACTGAGGCCTTGCTGTATACATAACCCCTGTGCTCAGAGATTAACACTGGTTGCTGATTTGCTACTGGGACAAGTTCAATGCACTACAGTGGACCCCACGGATATGAACTTACCGTATTTTTTGCTCTATAAGATGCACTACACCACAAGACGCACCTAGTTTTTGGAGGAGGAAAACAAGAAAAAAAATATTCTGAATCTCAGAAGCCAGAACAGCAAGAGGGATCGCTGCGCAGTGAAAGCAGCAATCCCTCTTGCTGTTCTGGCTTCTGGGATAGCTGCGCAGCCTGCATTCGCTCCATAAGACGCACACACATTTCCCCTTACTTTTTAGGAGGGAAAAAGTGAGTCTTATAGAGCAAAAAATAAGTACTTACCTTGCACTGCTTCTGCACACGTGCACATGCATAGCACGATAGAGTGCTTCTGCACAGAGTGCTTTTGTGCATGTGTGCGCGGCAAAACCCGGAAGTATATACTTCCGGGTTTGCCGTGCTTGTAACTTGAAATTACGTTACCCGAAAGTAACGTAGCCCGAGGTACCACTGTATTAGTATACAAAGCTCTTAACAGCTTAGGACCAGCTGATCTCAAAGAGTGGCTTACCCCATATAGGCCCACTTGACCTCTTCAGTCTGCAGAACTGGCACTGTTATGGGTGTCACTTAATCCCCATTCTGCACATATAAGAAATCCATGTTTAAGTGTGGCGGCACCTACACTTTGGAACCCCTTGCTTATTGAGCTTAGCTTTCCACTGTAATATTTTATTATTATTTCTTATTTATTAAATTTGTATACAGTGGAACCTTGGTTGTCGAATGTAATCCATTCCGGAAGACCGTTCAGCTTCCGAAACGTTCGACAACCGAGGCACAATGGGTGGTCGGCAAAATCCATTGGGGGGAAAATGGAGAAACGTGCTTCGGAAGCTGTTTGACTTCCAAAATGTGTTTGAAACAGAAGCACTGGCCTCTGGGTTGTTGGCGTTCGAAAGCTGAATGTTCAACTTCTGAAGCATTTGACAAGCAAGGTTCCACTGTACTGCCTTTCATCCATAGTTCACAGCATAAATATACAATATCAAAATACAACATACAAAAACATAAAATACATAAGAAGAAGAAGAACAAACTAAACCAATTGCCCTCTCCCCATCCTACTTCCTTCCACAAACACTTTTAAAAGGAAATAGGATGTTAGATAGCCAAAGGCCTGGTTGAAGAGAATGGCTCATTGCAATTCGCTATGGGGCTTTAGGTTGGATAATAATAGTAATAGTAGTGATGGTGATGGTGATGATGCAAGGCAGGATCAGGTAGGATGAGAGGAATCAAAACACTCACAGGCTCAAATCAGGGATATGGTAGTGGAAGTAAGCAATTTCTGGGTACCTGGGTGCATCTGCCATTATCCACTTCCCCATTTTCTGAGCTCCCTGAGTTTGTATTATTATTGATGTTTCAAAGGCTGCATGATTTATTGCGCAAATTAGCAGCTCTGCCACTTTTTAAAGAAAAATCAGGAAGGAAATCAGCAGAATTCCTTTCCTTGCAAGCAAATAAATTGAGCAAATTTTTCCAGGTAGGTTTGTCAAGCAATAATCGTGCATTTAGCTCTAAATGACATGACACTTTCTATGTAATAACCTTGATATTACCTGGAAATTGCTATGTAATTCAAAGCTCTAGAGTTGTCATATTGTCCAGGTGGTTGCCTGGTGATTTGCAGCCTATTCATGCAAAATTGCTCTTCACACAAAGGCAGCAGACTTTCCCCAGCTTGCCAAAGGGAGAAATCTCCAGAGGTAAATAATTAAGGGGCTAGAATATACTTGCAGATAAAATCTTGCTGCAGCTCCATTAGCTACAAAACTTAACAATTGTCGTCTTGCCTCCAACTGACGCTCTCACACCTGGACATTTAGCATGCTGATAATAAGCAAATGGTCTGATTCTGTTCTAAAGCATCTCAACTCCATGGACTGGATTTAACTTGTAGGCCTCCACACATTTTGGGTTACAATTACCATCCCATTAGCGGTGCCTGCTGAACCCACCGTGTGATGCATCAGCAACAAAGGCTAATGCAATTCTAGGCTCAGTTCCTCAGAACTGTAGTGGCAGATCAGGGGGTCTGTTTATTTCCCATACTCTGGTATATAGATAAAGAAAACCACAGGCTACACCTGCTAAATGCTAGGAGAATACTAGGGGTGGGGGAATGTCTGAAAGATTTATTCAGAGGGACAAAGAAATGACACATTAATTTTTGCTGACTCTGGCCCTTGCATTAGGGCTTGTGGGATGGCAGGAAAGGGATCTTACTAGATTGCAAATTTAACAATGTGATACTGCAGCAAAAAAAGAAAAACACACATCCCAGCTTGTCAATATCCTTTTTAAACTGGGGTGCCCAAAACTGTACAGAACTGTATAAAATCACTGTGAGAACAGGATGCTGGACCAATGGTCTATTGGGCTGATCCAGCAGGGGAGAGGGCTCTTGTGCTTGAATCCTGCTTGTTGGTTTTCCACATGCACCAGGTTGGCCATTGTGAGAACAGGATGTTGGCCTAATCCAGTAGGACTCTTCTGATGTTCTTATCTGACTGATCCAACTAATGGAGGGACCTGTGATGAAGCATGAGATAGGACAGAATTACTTACTATACTGATACTGCCTGAATAACACATTTTCTAAAGGCACGATCATTGAAAGCTGGAACTTTACAAACACAGAAAGCACTCACTGCAACATGTTTAAACCAAAAGGTGTTTTCTTCTTCTTCCCCATTTCTTTTTTCTGTTAGAGTTGATGGGATGGAGCTGGCTCAGCTTTCATTGCCATTCCTTCCATGTTTCTGTTCTCTTCTCCCTGCTTTTATGCAGCCAGCAAAGCAGAGAGCTCAGCTTTCTCCGTCCAGCCTCAAACACCCAAAGGTTTTGGGTCACATCTGGACCAGAAGAACAGCTGGAAGACTGTTCAGCCCTTCTTCCCTCAGTCTGAAAGGAATCGGTACTATTACTTCCCTTGACCTGGACACTATACTTATGTCAGTGCAGCCTAAAATAGCATTTAGTTTAATTCGCCTGCTTAGCTTGTGGTCTACTAAGACCTAGATCCTTTTCACATGCCCTACTAGCAATCCAGGTATCCCACATCTTACCTTTGTGCCACTGCTTCTTTTTGTCTTAGTGTAGAACCTTACATTTCTCCCCATTGAAATCCATTTTTTTTTCAGTTTGGGCCCAGTTTTCCAATCTCTTTAAGGCCATCTTGAATCCCAATTCTGTCTTCTGCAGCATTGACTATCCCTCCCAGGTGGTGTCATCTGCAAATTTGATGATCATCCCTTCTATTTCTTCATCCAAATCATTTATAAAGACATTGAACAACAACGGGCCCAGGACAGAACCTTGTGGCACCCAACTTGTCCCTTTATCCCAGGATGAGGAGGGACCTTTAGTGAGCTCTCTTTGGGTTCAGTTTGTCAACCAGCTACAAATCCACCTAAAGGTTACCTCATCCAGCCCTCATTATACCAGCATCTCTGCACTAATATCACAGGGGACTTAAAAATAAAATAAAAACAACATGGGGGAAATGGGGGCGGGGAATAAAAAGGGGGAAGGTATATTATAATATCACTATATATGCAAACATATGCTTGTCTAGTATATATGTATATAAATGTCATTATTATCCAAATACAAATATGGTTATTTATAACCTACTATTTTTTTATACATGTTTTTAAAATATTCTTATACTTGTCCATGCAAAGTCTAAGTCTATAAACAATCCATTTATAAGTCCTGAGTGTTGTCATATCCTGAATCCATTGACTGAAGGGGGCCATTGACTGAAGGGGTCAATATCAACCTTTTGGCCATAGTAAGGGCATGAAGCATCCATTTACATTGGCCAGTTGTCAAATTCCATATGGTAGGTAAGTAATTCAAAAGAATATTTCACTCTGAAAATTTTAACTTTTTACGCAGTCATGTTTATACAATCCAATGCTTTCTCCCAAAACTTAGTAAGTGAAGGGCATCGTAAAAACACGTTTCAAATAAGCTTTATCATTATTACATCTCCAACCACATGCTGTCTTAGACAGTTCTTTTCTACAGGTAGTGGAGTCCAATAAAGTCTAAATATTATTTTCTGTTGTATATGTTGTAATTCAAAGTTGATTGACACCTTTGCTATAGAAACTAAAACTCTTTCCCACTGTCTAGGTTGAATAGGAACCTCCAACTCTTTGTTTCTCTCATTTCTTAAAACCTGTGTATCAAATTGATTCACTGATAGCAAATATCTATAAAAGATTATCACAGGCATTTTAGTTTCAAAGGATTTGACCAATTGTTCTGCTATCCCAGAAGCTGTAAAAACTGCTGACCCAAAGAAAGCAGTTACCAAGTGTTGCAGGTGCAAATATTGCCCTTGTGCTGCATCTGAGAGATGATATTTATCTCTTAAAATAGCATTCATGTAAAATTAATCTTCCTCATCTATCAGCTGCTTCAAAGTCAGTATGCTCACTTCCACCCCACTTTTCCATATTGCCCCCAATGTTTAAAGTTGGGTTTCCCCACAAAGTCAATTTAGCATGGGAAAATTGATTGGACTTATTTTTATTGGACATTATATTCTATAATTTTCTAGCTGACAAAATTGTTTCAAGAGACTCCTTGTTACATTTTTCCAGGATGATGAGGAACCATGGACTTTCCTTCACTGGAGGAATAACCAACCCTTCCAACTCTACAATTCTATGATTTAATTGTGAGTAGGGGTGCCTACGTGAACAAAATATTTGAGGGGGGGGGACAAGGTAAGCCTCGGCCTGCATAACTGATCACATGATGCAGTGCAGAAACACCATTTGAATGGTAATACTAATTAACTTTGGAGGGGAATGGCCCTCTTGAATATTTTATTAGGAGACTGAAGTTGGTTCCTATGACTGTGAGTGAGTGAATGAGGAGTACAGTGGTACCTCGGTTTACGAACTTAATCCATTCCAGAAGTCTGTTCTTAAACCGAATCTGTTCTTAAACTGAGGGGCACTTTCCCTAATGAGGCCTCCTGCCGACAGTGCCCTTCCACCATTCAGCTTCCATTCTTAGACCAAGGTAAAGTTCGCATACTGGGACACTACTTCTGGTTTTGCAGAGTTCGTAAACCAAATAATTCGTAAACAGGGCTGTTCTTAAACCGAGGTAGCACTGTACCAGCCTGAAAGTTTCTGAAAACTTGTGAGGAACTTGCTGGAAGAAAGCAGAGAATCTTCATGGAGGAAATGTGATTTCTTCTTTTAAATAACTGCCTCATTACACAGGAATGTGTGAAAGTTGTTCAATCAAAGAGCATTCAAAGCTGTGCTTTTGTGCACACAGCTGGTGGGCTTGCAAATGTAAGTCATTTTTTATTATGCTTCCTTATTCTACTTTGGATCCCTCTGTGTCTCAAATTAAACATTGAGATATTGTGAAGAAGTGGGGGTTAGCGATAGTTCAGAAGCACATTATGCATTATTCGGATGCTTTCTGCACTCGACCACTTAAGATGCTCAGGTTAGCGATTGCATGCTTAAAAGATGCCCACCAAGATTATGAAGGGTCCGGAAATGTGAGTTAACAGTGTGATGCAACAGCAAAAAAAGGCTCATGCAATTATAGGCTTCATCAACAGACTTCCAGTGTCTAGATGCAAGGAAGTCAAAGTACTGCTCTATTATGCCTTGGCCAGACACCTTCTGGAGTCCTGTGTCAGTTCTGGGCACCCAAGTTTAAGGAGGATATTGACAACCTATAGGGTGGGCTGAGAAGAGTGACAAGGATGATCAATGGACACGAAACCAAGCCTTATAAAAAATGGATGAGGGAGTTGAGTGTGTTTAGCTTGGAGAAGAAAAGACTGAGAAAAGCTATGACAGACATCTTTAAATATTTGAAGGGTGGTACATGGAAGATGGAGCAAGCTCCCCCCCCCCCCCCGCTACCCCAGATGGCAGAACCAAACCAACAAGTTCAAATTACAAGAAGGAAGATTCTGATTAAACCTTAGGAAGAACTTTCTGAGGGTAAGAGCTGTTTTTTGACAGTGGAATGTGGGGCTTCTCCTTCATTGGAGGCTTTGAAGCAGAGGTTATACGGTCATCTGTCAGGGATTTTTGAGCTATGATTCCTGCATTGCAGGGGGTGGACTAGAAGACCCTTGGGGGTCCCAGCACTACGATTCTTTCATCTTATCACAGAACCATGCCTCCACACCTTCCTCCACACCCTTTTAATCTTACAGCCCAGGATTTTCAAATCCATCCCACTTCAAAACTCTTCTCAATTCTGCCCCCTCTCCAAGTGCTAATCCTGCTAGCATTAACTGCCTTCAGACCCAAAAACAGAGATTGTGGGCCGGTGGTTGGGAGTGTCACTCTCCAGGCATAATGGATACCAGCAAGGTTTGCAGACTTAACCCCACCCCCACCCCCTTTCCATCTTTCCTACCCATTCCACACAGTTCATTTGTAATGTGGGGTGAAATGTTGAGATGGCAGTTTATCATGAATCCCCAGACATGCAGGGCTGGCGAGGCAGTTGTGAGGGAGCCCGAACTCTTTGGCAGGATGATATAGGAGCTGAACTTGGAACAAAGAGAGGCCCCCACCCCACTGTTGAATGAATATGTGCTAGGGATGAATGGGAGCAACACTTTTGAAAGGGGTGGGGTGGGCAGTAAAGACAGGTCTGATAAGCTGCATAAAATAAAACAATTAAGACACCCTTGCAGATGATGAAGGAGAAGACAGAGGTGGAGCAAATGGCAGAGATTTGACAACCTTCCTCACTCCTCCTCTGCTTTAATCATAGAATTGTAGAGTTGGAAGTTTCCTCAAGGACCATCTAGTCCAACCCCGTGCAGTGCAGGAATCACAGCTAAAGAATTCCTCACATAAAGTCAGTCAACTTTTGTTTTAAAAAATCCACTATTTACCACCCAATTTGGAAACCACTGTTCTAAATGGTTTTGAATATTGTGCAGCACTGTGTTTTATCTGTTTTAACCCACCCTGGGACCTTGAGGTTAAGGGTCTGGGATAACCAGCCTCATTTAACCAACATTCTTATGTCTAATTATTGCACGAAGGGATTAGAACTGTGGTTGTAGGCTTACGGTGTATCATCGTGGGAGGGAATCAAGTCTTCGTTCACATCCAGTCTACCTGATGAACTCAGTGCATGAAGAATTCACATGGCTATCACAGGCCATGCTTGAGTTTCTAAACCCGTATTTTAGGAACCTTCTCCACTTTGCGATCAAGCCAAATTTTACTGCCCGTGCAATTTTTCTGACTGATGGGAGGGAAAAGCACATGAATCTGATCTTTGAAGAGTTTGTAAGGAAACCAGTTTTTAATTTACCAGATGTGTGGTCTTTTCTTATGGGAGGGGGAAGACAGAAGTTTTGGAACAGAAAGAGGCATATTTTAAAGGTCCAACAGACAGTGCAATTTGGAGTGAATTCAAAAGAAAAAGCTACCAAGCCTGTGGTAAGTCTTCTGGAAAAATAATGGAAGAAGTGGAAATGGAGGGAACTCCCCCCACCCACCCACACAAAATTAGGATGGACAATTTCAGAAGGGGCTTAATTGATCAAGTAGTACTTGCCCCAAACTTGGATCTTGGTATCCAGGAATTCTGTTTTATGTCTATTTTTTCATGAACCAACAAATAATAATAATAATAATAATAATAATAATAATAATAATAGGGAAAGCTCTTCTTATAGAGCCACAATGATCAGGTTTCTTCCCCACTCCACCCCATCCAGTATTAAGCTACTCATGTTTCTAAATACTGTAAGAACATAAGAAGAGCCAATGGCCCATCTATGACATCTGTCCTGTTTTCACAGTAGGTGGCTACCACTATGCCCTACAGGAGCATGTTCTACAGCTCAACTATGTGCTGTAGGAAGAAGGACTTTCTATTATCTGTCCTGAATCTTCCAAATTAATAGAATCATAGAATTATAGAGTTGGAAGGCACCCCAAGACTCATCTAGTCCAACCCCCTGCTCTGAAGGAAAGTCAGCTAAAGATTCCCTGACAGATGGCCACCCAACCTCTGCTTAAAAACCTCCAATGAAGGAGAGCCCACCACCTCCCAAGGGAGACCATTCTGCTGTCGAACAGCTCTGTCAGAAAGTTTTTCCTGATGTCTAGTCAGAATCTCCTTTCTTGGAGCTTGAAGCCATTGGTTCGAGTCCTAGCTTCCAGAACAGGAGAAAACAAGCTTGCTCCATCTTCCATGTGACAGCCCTTTAGATATTTGAAGATGGCTTTCTCGGGCTCCATGATCACTGCAGATGGTGACAGCAGTCACAAAATTAAAAGACACCTGCTTCTTGGGAGAAAAGTGATGACAAACCTACACAGCATCTTAAAAAGCAGAGACATCACCTTGCCAACAAAGGTCCGTATAGTTAAAGCTATGGTTTTCCCAGTAGTGATGTACGGAAGTGAGAGCTGGACCATAAAGAAGGCTGATCGCTGAAGAATTGATGCTTTGAGTTATGGTGCTGGAGGAGACTCTTGAGAGTCCCATGGACTGTAAGAAGATCAAACGTATCCATTCTTAAGGAAATCAGCCCTGAGTGCTCACTGGAAGGACAAATCCTGAAGCTGAGGCTCCAATACTTTGGCCACCTCATGAGACGAGAAGACTCCCTGGAAAAGACCCTGATGTTGGGAAAGATGGAGGGCACAAGGAGAAGGGGATGACAGAGGACGAGATGGTTGGACAGTATTCTCGAAGCTACTAACATGAGTTTGACCAAGCTGAGGCAGTGGAAGACAGAAGTGCCTGGTGTGCTTTCATCCACGGGGTCATGAAGAGTTGTACACAACTAAACGACTAAACGACAACAACAACAACAATCATATCACCTCTCAGTCTCCTGTTTTCCATGCTAAACATACCCAGCTCCTTCAACAGTTTCTCATAAGCCTTGGCATCTAGACCCTTGATCATCCTATTTGCCTTTCTCTGCACATATTCCAGCTTGTCAATATCCTTAAATTGTGGCACCCAGAATTGTTATCAAGGGAATGGAGCAACTCTGCTATAGAGAAAGGTTGCAGCATTTGGGACATTTTACTTTAGAGAAAAGGCGAGGTTGAGATTGTGTAATAGAAGCTTATTAAATTATGAAGCAAATCAGTCTCTTAAGTTTAAGTCAAGAAATAGTATTCTTTATGAAATTGAGTATCAATATACGTATCAAGGCTTTGAGGTTAGACCACTGAAGAAGCCCGGAAAGCTACCTTGGGAGTGTGATATCTGAAAGCCCCAGTAAAAAGGTCCCACCGGGGCGAACAGCGGCCTTACTTGGACTGCCAGGGCGAAACAGGTGCAAAACGCCTGTCTATAACTTCATTAACATCCATCTACAACTTCACTAGGGATGCAGGTGGCGCTGTGGGTAAAAGCCTCAGCGCCTAGGGCTTGCCGATCGTAAGGTCGGCGGTTCGAATCCCCGTGGCGGGGTGCGCTCCCGTTGTTCGGTCCCAGCACCTGCCAACCTAGCAGTTCGAAAGCACATCAAAGTGCAAGTAGATAAATAGGGACCGCTTACTAGCGGGAAGGTAAACGGCGTTTCTGTGTGCGGCTCTGGCTCGCCAGAGCAGCTTCGTCATGCTGGCCACGTGACCCGGAAGTGTCTCCGGACAGCGCTGGCCCCCGGCCTCTTGAGTGAGATGGGCGCACAACCCTAGAGTCTGTCAAGACTGGCCCATACGGGCAGGGGTACCTTTACCTTTACCTTACAACTTCACTAGCATCTCTCAGTATTGTGAACAACACTGAACTTACCCTTTGTTGGTATCTTCATGAACTTACCTAAAAAGATAAAGAAAACAAAAGACTGAGTTAAGCATTTGAAAAATCCATTGAAACCAGACATTATAAGTTCATCTTAGGTTGGGTAGTTCGTAAGTCTCTGTGGCTTTGAACAAGGTTTTGTATTTTTTCTCAGAAGATTGATAAAGAATGTATAATTATTTTGACAATTATTGTATGTATATTAGTCGCCAACGTGTTGCATGAGTCGTACTACTATTAAATTATGCATGGCATGAAGAAAGTGGATAGAGAAAAGTTTCTCTCCCTCTCTCCTAACACTCAAACTTGTGGACATCCAACAAAGCTGAATGTTGGAAGATTCAGGACACATAAAAGAAAGGAGTTTTTAGTAAAATTGTGGGTGGCTTTTAAAGATGATTAGACAAGTTCATGGAAGAGAGGGCTATTGATGGCTACTAGCCAGGATGGCTATGTTCTGCCTGCAAAATGGGGCAATGCTTCTGAATATGGGTTGCTAGGAACCACAGGAGGGGAAAGGGCTCTTGGGCTGAGGTCCTGCTTGCAGGTTTTCCATTTGGGCATCTGGTGTGCCACTGTGAGGACAGAGTGCTGGACTAGATGGGCCATTGGCCTGATCCAGCAGGCTCTGCTTATGCTCTTACGCTCTTCTAGTGAGTCCTCCAATTCCTGGCGCAGGATCGACAATGTCATGGGGCAGCTTATGAGCTGGGGAAAATGGAATGGAAGAGGAGGAGGGTGGGAAGAGAGGGGAAAACGAAACAAAGGCAACATTGTTATCTCTTCAAAAACAAGAAAGCCCTGCCTGCTTTTTCCAAGTGGAATGACTAGCTGGGATTGTGGTTTGGTTTCGAAAATATGTGTTTAAAAGAATCTATGTCTGGGAAAGGAAACACCAGAGTGAGAGGAGGCTCTCCTCAGTTACTCAAGAATGGGCTGACTTTGCATAGAATCATGAAACTGAAGAGTTGGAAGGGACCCTGGGGGTCATCTAGTCCAACCCCCTACAATGTGAGTAGAGAAAGGAGGGGGAGTTGATCCTCTCACAATAGAAACAAAGCAAACAAAAGACTGGTGGTGAAAGCTTCTCCCTCCCCCTGAGCCTAAGGGGTGGCTGGGGGAATCTGAAAGTCTGAAAAATCACTCCAAAAGCTCAAAAAATCTCTGCAAAATACTTTCACAACTCTGGGATTTATTCCTGCTCTGGGCCATCGTAACATTATGCTGGGAAATAACTGTGGAATACCAGTTGATCCTGGTATTCCCATGAGTGTGAGAAACTGCAAAAGGAAAACAGCTGACTGTCTGAATTAAAAGGGGGGGCTTGATGCACTCTCTAACCCGAAAACCAAACAACCAACCAGCAGAATTTAAAACTGAAATATGTGTGTTTGCAAAGCATTGGAAATATAGGTTACTAGACCTTTAAAATGTCCCAGCATTCAGCATTTCTAATTTGCTCCCCTGCCTGTACCCGTCTTGGAATGAATAGAGCACAACCTTAAGTAAGTTTAAACACTTTACTTACAGTAATGAGAGGTCTCACTCATGCATCATTCAGTGCTGCAGAAAAAACAACAGAGGCAAGGGATTATTGGTCACAAAATACAAAGTTGGTCTCAAACATGAGATCTGAATCTGAAGCCTCAGCCTCAGACGTCTGCTCAGTTACATGGTTCAAAAACGAACTTCCATTTTTTAACTTAGTATTAGTGTGAGTCCTGTTGGCAAAATTGTCACGCTCACTTCTGTAGGATTTTGGGAATAGGTAGGGATTCTTCCACTTCACATCAAAGCGTGTATGCATAGTAAGATTTGCTGCCTGTTTAAATTGCAATTTTACTGTCTGAAACAGCATTTATGTATTCTGCCACTTTCATTTCGTATAATAAATGAAGCTTTCTTTGTTAATCTGTCTCTCAGGAATCTTAATGTATAGCTATTTGTTTACCTCTAAAAATTACTGGGTCTAGCAGTTAAGAGATCATTAGGATCGCCAGACCAGAACAAAAAGTATCGGGTGCCAGGAGTTTTATTTAGGAAGGAATGGAGGCAAACACATATTCATAAGCGGACACACGTTATAACTCTAGTGATAGATCCCAGACCTCTCATTAGTGTGTGTGTGCATACACATGAATGCTTGGCATGCATGCGAGTTCAGACACATACTCTAACATATAAGGCTACCGATAGCTACCAGCCATGATGGCTCGGCTCTGCATTCACAGTTGGATGCAGCAATGTTGCTGGAAACCATAGGAGGTGAGAGGGCATCTGGTTGTCCACTGAGAGGACAGGATGCTGCACTAATTGGGCCATTGATTCAGCAGGCTCTTTTGATGTTTTTTTATGGAATTCAAAATGACACTTGTTGAGTTTTTTTCGAGGAATCTGTGTGGGTAAGATTTCTTTCTGGCCTGCTCTTGATACCATGTCTGCTTTCAAAGGAAAAAGTTAGAAATTCCTCATTGTTGTGAGGCTATTGGGGCATTATTTCCCTCCGCTAGGGGACCAGAGGGGGGAGGATGATTTGGCAATTAAAGTAATGGAGCCTGACCTTCCGGACCACAATGTGTTGCTTTAAGACCAAATATTCACCCCATCGGCTACGCTAACAAAGATTTTGAGGTAGTTTACGAGGCAGCCCACGAGCTCAGCTCAGGAAGCAAAGGAAATCCAGAAATGGCCACTTGGTGATCTTTTTTTCCTAATCTCTGGGTTCTGAGTTTTGATGCCAAGACAAAGGAACAAATTGTATCCAAAGATGTTTGACCACAATAGGGTTGAAGTCAGAGGGATGTGAAAGAGGGACACTGAGGCAAGAGGTCAGGATTCGCTTAGATACACCCATGCTTCCCTGGTGCTCTCTTTCATAGGCTCATAGAGTTTCAGGCTTGGAAGGGACCAATCCCCTGCAAAGCAGAAATCAAAGCTAAAGATTCCCTTGCAGGTGGCCACCCAACCTCTGCTTAGAAACCTCTAATGAAGGAAGGTCTACCACTTTCCAAGAGAATTCGTTCTACTGTCCAACAGCACTAACCATCAGAATGTCCTTTCTAAGGTTTAGTCAGAATTTCCTTTCTTGTCATTCAAATCCATTGGTTCAGATCCTCACCTCTGGAGCAGCAGAAAACAGGCTTCCTCCATATTCAATGTGGCAGCTCTTCAGATACTTGTGCTTCCTTTCAGTCTTCCTCCTCTTCTCCTCTTCAGGACTCAGCTGGAGCAAGTGGCAATCAGGTTTTCTATGGATTGCCTTTCACCCCCAATTTAAAACTAAAGAGCAGATTTTCCCTGGGAAAGGAGTGAGGCAAGGAGAAAACTGCTTGGACTTGAAAACATGGGTGAAACAGAAAGCTGCTTGAACCTGTGCTTTCTAGGCATAGGACAAGTGAAGGTGTGGACAAGCCCCCAGTTTCCTCTTCTCCATGCCAATGTCTCCCTATTTATTTGAGGAAAGCTTGGCAAGGAAACCTTCTATGTCTCCATGATCTATTAATTGCAGCCCTTTTTCATCCTTGGGTTCATCCTGACAAACTGCCACAACTTCAATCAACCACTCTGGAACATAGAATTTCTCCTACATATCTCATTTCTCAATCTTAAGTGCTATGTTCCCATCTCTGAAATAGACAGATGCTTTTGGAAAGTCTTAATCCCTTGATTACATTTTAATATATTTTTCATCTTTGCTGGAAGCTGCACAGAGTGGCTTGGGAAACCCAGCCAGATGGGTGGGGTACAAATAATTTTTATTATTATTATTATTATTATTATTATTAATGATCATGGAATTGTGGAGTTGCAAGGGTCTAGTCCAACCCTCTGCAATGCAGGAATCTTTTTGCTGAATGTGAGACTCAAACTCATGACCCTGAGAGATTAAGAGTCCTATGCTCTAACAACTGAGCTATCCTTGAGGGTCAGCATTGTGAGGCATTCCTCTCACCCAGACAACAAAGGGGCATGGAGAGAAATCAGGACTCTCGGGTTTCTTGGGGACATCCACTTATTCTGCCACTTCTCTGTGATTTCCAGGTGCTTGTTATCTATTTTGCAAGGCATTGGACTAGATGACCTATGTGGTCCCTTCTAGTTCTACAATTCTATGATACTATCATTTAGCTCCTGCCACACATTAGGAGTGCATACTGGTAAGTACTGCCAGAAAAATCCCACTGGTTATTGCTATTAGAAATATCAGATGCTTTAACTCAAATTAAAGTCAGGTCGAATATCTCAAATGCAAAACAAAAAAACAACAACCCCACAGATGGAAAGAGGTCCCTTCGACTTGTTGGTGTGGGGTGGGTGAAATAAATAGGAGTGGGGAGCCATTGCAAACCCTGTGAATGCTCCCGCATTGGAGGCAAAGCTGAACTTGAGAACTTTGAAGTCATAATTGGGTTGGGCTAATGCAAAGCGTGAAGACCACTGGGGGTGGGGAGCAGGCTGTAGTAGTCATAGCCAAAGCACAAACATATGTTTCTCTTCCCTCTCCCCTCCCCCTCTACATATCGAGAGCTTATACACATTGCATGAGCATACACTTCGGAAATGCTAGTGGGGCGGCATTTAGAGGGCTATTCACATAAAAAGCTGAAACCCTGCAGTAGAATCATAGAACAACAGTAGATGGGTGCATGTTCAGAACCAGCAAAACTCTTCTGATGTGTTGATGCAAAGATCCCAGATTCAATAATATTTTTAAAAAAGCAATAAGGAGTAAGTCCTTTGAAGGGAATGCTTCTGTCTTCCTTACAGATGCTCTCCTCTCAAGACCCTCATTTTCCTCGACAGAATTCTCCCACTCCCTGTAACCATGGGAGTGGGACACAGCTACAGCATCCCTGAATTCTCATTCACAGCTCACATATGAACATAAGAAGAACCCTGCTGCATCAGGTTAATGTCCCATCTACTCCAGTATCCTGTTCTCACAGTGGCCAACCAAAAAGGAAACCAGCAAGCAGGACTGGAACACAAGAGTGCTTTCCTTTCCTGTGGTTTCTGGCAACTGGTATTTGGAAGTATTGCTGCCTTGAACTGTGAGAGTGAAGCTTAGCTGTCCTGGCTCATAGCCATCAATACCATTGTCCTCCTCCATGATTGTTTTCCTCAATCCTCTTTTTAAGCCATCCAAGTTGGTGGCTGCCACTGCTTCCTGTGGGAGGGAGTTCCATAGCTTAACTAAGAAGTCCTTCCTTTTATCTGTCCTGAACCTTCCAACATTCAGCTTCATTGAACACCCACAAGTTCTAGTGTTATTAGAGAGCCTCTATTACCTTTTTTCAGGTCATCCACCTTTGCCTCAAGGGAACAGACCAATCTTTGGAGAAGCAGGACCTCACTGCACCTCACTGGCATACCCTTCAGGCAGCTTTCTTTTCCAGAGGTAGGAGCAGGAGAGGGAGTGGGTGGGATGGATGCCCTGAAAGTGGGAGGAGAACAAAACCCCTCAACAGTCCACAGAATATCTCAGAAAACTTGGAAGCTGCCTTACCTTGAATCAGACCTATTAGTCCAGCTAGCTCAGTACTGACTGGCAATGGCTCTCTGGTTTTTCAGGCAGAGCTGTCTCTTAGACCCACCTGGAGATGCCATGTGATTGTCCCTGAGATTTTCTGCATGCAAAGCAGATGGTCTTCCATAAACATTACAAATCAGTGAGATATTTCAGGCTACAAACCCAATGATGCAGGGTGACATTTCAGACTAGAAAGCCCATGATGCTGGGAAAGAATTCAGATTGCAAACCCCATGGTGCAAGGAGCGATTTTAGACTATGCACCCATTATGCAAGGAGAACTTTCACACAACAAACCCCATAATGCAGGGAGAGATTCTAGACTGCAAACTCCCCAACGCAGGGCAGGATTTCAGAGTACGCACCCAATGATACAGGGAGAGACTTCAGACAATGAACACCATGATGAATGGAAATATTTCCATGATGCAGTGTTTTCGCAAAGCAAAAGGACTCATTACTGGAAACGTCCAGCCCCTAGCAATTGTAAAGAAATAAGATAGGAAAAGGAAGTTTTCTCCCATAAGGTTTGTAGCATTACAGATTTGGGTCCAGTTGCCTCAAAGTTTCCAAAGATCATTTCCACATTTTCCCAAGGAGTCATTTAGTTAAAGGTTGTCTTCAATACTTCATAAAATTACATTTGTTTTGCTTCTATAATATAACATAGGAATAAAGGAAGCTGCCTTATAATGATCATTGGCCCATCTTGCTCAGTACTGTCCACAGTGACTGGCAACACCCTCTCTAGGGTCTCTGGTGGGGGTCTCTGTCATTGTGAATTGAACCTAGGACCTTCTATTCCAACCTTTCTGCAAAGCGGGCTCATGTGTCACCAATATGTTCCATACATACCTACCAAAGACAAGGAACACTGGGATCTTCAATGTATCTGTAAAACCTCAATGAGCTCAGCTCCACTCATCCTGGACATAGACCCTAGAAATGTGATGTTGGTGGTTCAGTTCCCAGTATCTATCTATCTATCTATCTATCTATCTATCTATCTATCTATCTATCTAGAAATGGGCATACAAAGATGCTGAATGTTGAAAGATTCAGGGCAAATCAAAGAATGAACTTCTTAGTTAAACTATGGAACTCACTCCTGCAGGAGGTGGTGATGGCAATCAACTTGGATGGCTTTAAAAGAGGACAGGACAAATTCACGGAGGAGGAAAATAATATTCATGGCTACCAGTCACTATAGCTGTGCTCTGCCCTCCACGGTTGGAGGTAGCAATACTTCGGAATGCCTGTTTCTGGAAGCCACAGGACGGGAGCGGGTCCTTGTGCTCATGTTCTGCTTGCAGGTTCCCACGGATCAAGTATAGATCAGTTTCTGATGTTGGTGACACATTCAGAACACACTGGGATGTGTCAAGTGGTAGATCCCCAAGAGAGCCAGGATAAAATAATGTCATGCAAAAAACGGCTCTTTCGTAGCTGTGCTTGCCAAGGAGCCCTGCAGTTGGAAACCTTGAAGGAAATTGTTGGCATGTTTTTTGATCCCAGATCAGAGTCCAGGAGGTGACCCGCCTATGTTTGGGACTCTGCAGAATATCTGGAAAGGACAGCATGATGTTCAGAGGCACTAAAAGTAGACAAACAAACCACCAATTTCTCCAGATTTATTATTGATTGTAGCTGTAGTGGAACATCCCCATCTCCTCAAGAGAAAACTGGTGGGCAAAACTGCATAGTTTTGTTTTTATAAGGAAAGGAGAGAACATTACCGATGGAGGCTGCTTCTGAACTCCATCAAGATTTGTGGCTTTGGGAACCATCCCAAAACCAAGAAATTGGAGATGGACTTCTTGCTTTGAGCTGTTCAGGGTCATTCAGGGCCATTGGTCTGCTCCTCCAAGCTGTGCAAGTATTTGGTGGTTTCTAGGAGATGGGCTCAGATTCAAACTCCTCATCTTGACATTTAAGAGAGTCTTATTCTACCTCCCTCTCTCCCTCCCTCCCTCCCTCCCTCCCTCTCCCTCTCTCTCTCTCACACACACACACACACATACACATACACACACATCTTTTGTTCCCTGAAACTGTTCGTGCCCAGGTCTGAGAGGTAAGTAAAGTGAGCAAAGTAACTCATTTCTTATCATGTGAGCACACCATGCTACCTTTATTTATGTACAGTATATATAGTTCATTTTCTAGATGACACATCCTGTGGACAAAGCTTCCTCTATAATATGATGCAAGTGGAATTAAAATATCTGATTAATGCATTTATGTAAAGAAAATGAGAGGGAATTAAAATGTAAGAGCATAAGAAGAACCTTCAAGCACAAGGGTGCTCTCCCCTCCCGTGGTTTCCAGCAACTGGCATTAAGAAGCCTGAATACCTTCAACTGTGGACAGCAGATCATATCCATCCTGGCTAGTAGCCACCAATAGCCCTCTCCTCCTCCATGAATCAGTCTAATCCTCTTTTAAGGCCATCCAAATTGGTGGCCATCATAGCTACATGACTATGTGCTACATGAAGGACTTTCTTTCATGTGTCCTGAATCTTCAAATATTCAGTTCCCACAAGTTCTAGAGTTACGAGAGAGTGGGAAAACTTTCCTCTGTCCACTTTCTTCCATGCCACGCATAGTTGTATAATCTTCTATCATGTTGCCTCTCAGTTGCCTTTTCTCCAGATTGAAAAGTCCCAAATGCTGCAATCTTTCCTCATCAGGGAGCTGTTTCATCCCCTTTTTCATTTGAGTTGCCTTTTTTTGTGAACTTTTTCCAAACTCTGCAATCTCCTTTTTCAGGTGAGGCTACCAGAACTGTACATGCTACTTCAAATGTGGCAGCACTGTGGGTTTGTATAAGGACATTATGATATGGGCAGCTTTATTTTCAATTCGTTTCTTAATGATCCCTACCATGGGATTTGCCTTTTTCACAGCTACCACACACTTCACCAAGCTATCTACCACCAGCCCAAGGTCTCGCTCCTGGTCCGTCACCTCCAGTTCAGACCCCATGAGGGTATATGCGAATTTAAGATCTTTTTGGTCTGACATGCATCAGTTTACACCAAAATGCATTTTGCATTTTACCACCCATTCTTTCCCTTTTGAAGCTCATCGCCA
Source organism: Podarcis tiliguerta (assembly GCF_965153285.1). Lineage (NCBI taxonomy): Eukaryota > Metazoa > Chordata > Lepidosauria > Squamata > Lacertidae > Podarcis > Podarcis tiliguerta. The sequence continues at coordinate 19,556,366 of NC_139553.1, read as the reverse complement.
TCTCTTATTGTTTTCATAGAATCATAGACTTCCCAGTTTGGAAGGGATTCCTAAGGGCCATTTAGACCATCTAGTCCAATCCCCTGCACTGCTGGGACCACGTCATAATAGAATTGTAGAGTTGGAAGGATCCCAAAGGGTGATCTAGTCCAGCCTCCTGCAATGCAGAGTTTTAATGACCCTGAACAATTTAGCATCATCAGCAAACTGCTCCTGACCCCCATTTTTGATGGAGTAGAGAGTTATATTTTTGACATTTCAAAGGAATCAGAGTCTTTTTCCCCATTGCCCAGTTTCTTGCTGTATTCCAGAAGGCTTCATTCTACACACAGACACTTCCACAGATAAGGTGTCTTAATAATGGAGATCAACAGCTCTTTTAAAAGGCCAGCTTAATTGGTTGCAAACTCCCCAAGCGCCCACCTCAGCTATTTTCTCCAGCACACAGAGAGACGGAGAATGGCTCACATTAACTGTTGAGATTGCTTTGTGTGCATAGGCATCAGTCCCGCTGGCCACAGAGCTCATAAAGGGACTTCAATTCCCACTGCTGTTCAGGGTGGAACTCCCTGCCTGATGATATGCCTCCCCGGCATCCAAAGAAAGATGTATTTCCACAGTTTTGATTGAATTTTTGTTAATGTTATTTGTTGTGACAGCAGTGCATGTGAAAAGGATCTAGTGCTCTTATGAAACCACATACTTCACATGTATTAATGGTGTGATGCAGCAGCAAAAAAAGGCTAATGCAATTCTCAGCTGCATCAACAGAAGTTCAGCACCTGGATCGAGGAACATCATAGTACCACTATTCTGCCTTGGTCATACGTACCTGGAGTCCTGTGTCCAGTTCTGGGAACCATGGTTGAAGAAGGATATGGACAAGCTGGAACATGTGCAGAGCAAGGGTGACCAAGTACGTTTCTGAGCACAATCCAAAGTGTTGGTGCAGACCTTTAAAGCCCAAATGGCCTCGGTCCTGTATACCTGAAGGAGTGTCTCCACCCCCATCGTTCTGCCCAGACACTGAGATCCAGCGCCGAGGGCCTTCTGGCAGTTCCCTCATTGTGAGAAGTGAGGTTACAGGGAACCAGACAGAGGGCCTTCTCGGTAGTGGCGCCCACCCTGTGGAACGACCTCCCTTCAGATGTGAAGGAAATAAGCAGCTATCCTATCTTTAAAATACATCTGAAGGCAGCCTGTTTAGGGAAATTTTTAATATTTAATGCTGTTTTGTTTTTAACACTTGATTGGGAGCCGCCCAGAGTGGCCAGGGAAACTCAGCCAGATGGGCAGGGTATAAATAATTTATTTATTTATTTATTTATTTATTTATTATTATTATTATTATATGATCAGGGATCTGAAAATGAACCTTGTGAAGGCTGGTTGAGAGAGCTTGGGATGTTGAGCTTGGAGAAGAGGAGACCAAGAGGTGACATGAGAACCATCTTTAGATATCTGAAGAGCTGTCACATGGAAGATGTATGGGAGGAAATTAAATATATGAGTCCGTGTGGACCCACATGTCCGTGTGTAAGTAAATAACAAAAGTGCCTGGATTTTGCACAGTTGTTGTTGGAATCTGACTGTCTCAAGAAACAATGGAGGTTCCAATTGGGGAGTGTAGCCAAACCACTGCATTAGCAGCACCAAAGTGACTCTCTGGGGTGCAAGCCTGGGCAGTATGTATGGAAGTCCTCGGCTGTCCAGACAACAAGACCTTCCTCTCAGCCCCTCTGATGTGGTCCAGAGGAAAACAGAGCAATATGTTTGGCACCAGCTTGGCTGCAGAAGTTACCCAAGGGAGACATACAAGGCGCCATCCCATCATCTTAGGGATTCTACTCCAGACTTGTGTAGGGTTTACTCCTTAGCCCTTTCTTCTCCCAAGGTAAGCAACAAGGCAGTGGAGGTTTAGGATCAGAGTTTTCCTTCTATACTGTATGGGCTTCCTTCCCAGGTTGATGAGCCCAGTCAGCCCCTCACTTCTCTACACCATGTGCAGAAACTGTCTTCCTGACCGTTTGACCCACTATTGGTCTCATCTGCACAATCTGCCAGAGCCTGTCTCTGCATGCAGAGGAAGTCCCTAACTCATCAAGGATTTGAGACCCATTGGCTACCTGGTTTAGCAGGTCAGTCGAAGCTGCTGTCACTTGCTGACAGCTTTTGGGAGCCACAGGTGAGAGCTGAGTGCAGGGTGGGGACCAAAGGTGAATAAACTACCCTAGAAGGAGCATGACATGTCCGACATCAGTAGTACTCTCCCTCCCCTAACACCCTATACACCCCAGTAAAGCACTCCAGTAGCACAAAAATAAGCAACACTGTGAAGCATTGGGAATATAACTGGTTAGACTTGTTTTTAATCTCCTCCTTCTACCCCTTTTGTGAGGAACAGATCACACACTGCTAAATAAGTTTAAAATGCTTACAGATTCAAGGTCTGATACATGTGTTGTTCCATGCAGTCGCAAGGAGAAACACAGGCAAAATATTCTTGGGTAGAAAGTACAGAATATAGTTCTAAAACCTGTGCTGTGAGCTCAGGAATAAGCTTACACAAGTCATCCTTCATTGGTTACAAGATGATGAGGGGGGGGGGGAGTAGAAAGGCTTCACTTCCTCCCTCTCCAAGGAGGGGGATGCATGACCTAGCAGTGTCTATCTACCAATATAGTCCTCAGGTCCTTTACCCCTTCATGCACCAACTAGCTGCAGGATGAAGCAAGCTTGTTTCTTGCTGTTACAGAAGGCAAGACCTGAACCAATGGATTCTAATGACAAGAAAGGAGATTCCTAGTGAACATTAGGAATTTTGTTATGAGGGTGAGAGCTGTTTGACAGTAGAACGGACTCCCTCAGAAGGTGGTGGACTCTCTCTAGTTGGAGGTTTTAAAGCAGAAGTTAGATGGCCATCTGTCAGGGATTGTTGAGCTGTGATTCCTGCACTGCAAGGGGCTGGTCTAGATGACCCTCGGGGTCCCTTGAAACTGTACAATTCTGTGAGTCTATAACCCAACATGAATCCTAATTGCCTCAAGAGGGGCCCGCAAATAGAAGGGAAACCCAAAAGGAGGCCATGGAAGTCTGAGTCTTCCACTTATTAGTCTCATTACACACGCAGGTGAGGTCATGTTCCATTTTCTCCCATACCTCCTGTGATCTCCACTAATTAATTGCCTTCTCCCTCCCCCTTCCCTGACAAATCCTTTTCTTCTGCCTTAATTGGAACAAAGACATCTGGCAAAGATTTGCTCATGGCGGTCTTCATCTCTAAGCTATAGACACATTCTGATTGTTTGGGGAGTTAAAAAGGGGAAACTCCCCTGAATACAGATTCTGTGGGATCTCTCCAAAGCTGTTGAATGGTCACATGATCCCTGAATCTCTGATGCTGCCGCTACATGTGCCAAACTGAGAAGCTGGACCTATGGCTATCGGGGTTTCAGGATTGCTATTGGACTCCCACTTGGCTCTCAAAATCATAGAATTACAGAGTTGGAACGTACACCTTGGGGTCATCCAGTCTAACCCCATACAATGCAGGAATAACAGCTGAAGAATCACTGTCATGTGGCCATCCAACCTCTGTTGGAAAACCTCCAATGAATAATAGAATTGTAGGCTTCTGCATAAGTCCCCTACGCTAAAAATTCCAGCTCGATTGCATGAATTCCCTTTTTTTTTTTATCAGCAGTTCTCCACCCCCACCAGTCTTTTAATTTGGCCCCTATTTCAGCTTCTCTTTAATACCACCAGGAAAGCTGTCAGTGCCTGACACATTTACTATGCTTCCCCCCTTTTTTTCAGGGTGCATCTAGGGTTATGTAGATTTATGGTAAAATATTCATGAATCTTCCTTCCACATTCATTTTTATTTATTTCCAAATGTAAAGCCTTTGTTCCCTGCTCAGTCCATAAACCTGACAGCATGTTGCCAACTTCTGATTGAATGTTTTAATATCTCTTCTTATTCCCTCTACCAATGGGTTCCTCGCTCTTTCCTCTGACACTGGAAACAAATGACAGTTTTTAAAAGAGAGTTGAGCATGGCACACTAGAGGCGTCTGTCCTCTTCCTCAGAGCCACTCATGTCCTTTATTACGTTACCAACTCTTCTGATCAAATCAACATCACGAAAACATATAAAATATATGCTCATTGATGACTCTCCCTTTGAGTGGCATGGAAGAGGTCTTCTCAGACTCCCAAATTTCCACACTGGTGGCCCATCTAATCCAACATCCTGTTCTCACAGTGGCCAACCAGGTGCCCATTATGGGAAGCCCACAAAAGCCCTCTCCCCTCCTGTGATTTCCAGCATCCAGAAGCATGGCTGCCTCTTACTATAGAGGCAGAGCCAAACCAACATGGCTAGCAGCCATTGACAGCCTACTCCATGAATTTGCTCCATCTTCTTTTAAAGCCATTCAAATTGGTGACCATCACTGCCTCCTAGGTGAATAAATTCCATAGTTGTAAGTATTTACTGCATGGAGAAGGATTCCCTTACCCTGGTTTCTCCTAAGCTCTAGTCTGACACTCTAACCAGTACACCACACTGTGAAATCAACAGCAGCCAAAGTGGTTCTTGCTTCAACTGCTGGAGAGCTCACCTTGACAGCTCCATTGCTCATTGATGACCCTCCCTTTGAGTGGCATGGAAGAGGTCTTCTCCAACTCCCAAATTTCCACACTTTTGTGACTAGCAAGGGTCAAATTCCAGGGTTCAGCAAGATCAGGGCCAGGATAAGGGAGGTGCTTCACACTGGTGGGTGGAGGGGAGGCAGTAAAGGTGTCAGAAGCCTAGATGGGGGAGGAGCCATCCATCTCAGGAAGGGCATTCGGGAGACAAGAGAAGGAAGGAGAGAAGGAGAAAGATGGCAGGAGGGAATGGTAGACACAGCCAATTCCAGTTACAAACTCATAGAACTGTAGAGTTGGAAGGGCTCCAAAAGTCATCTAGTCGTACCCCATGCAATGCAGAAATCACTGTTAATCAGTCTCCTCTCTCTCCGCCTTACCCTGCAGGACAGGGGTCAACTACAAGCTACAGGGAGGATGGTGCTGCATTGTAAATGGATAGATAGATAGATGATAGATACGGTAGATAGATGGTAGATAGATAGATGATAGATAGATATAGACAGATATTAAATACCCAAATGTGTGGTAGCAGGGTATTTTATCATAAAATATACAAAGCAAACCAACAATAAATAATAAAAGAAAGAAATTGTGACACACCAATACAAATCAAGGCATCCATATTTCCCTAGCTGTCATGGGTGGCGAATGCTGAGCTTTCTGAAAGAGCTGCTTGCCAGTGGAACAGACTCATTCAGAAGGTGGCAGACTCTTCTTCGGAGGCTTTTAAGCAGAGACTGGATAGCCATCTTTCAGGGATCCTTTAGCCATGTTTCCTGCACTGCAGGGGTTGGACTACATGACCTCTGTGGATACCTTCCAGTTCTACAATTCTAAGCCCAATGAGGCAGTTGGGCAGGAAGCCCATTGCAACTCCCTCTGACCTCCATTAAGCAACTGGCATTTCTGCTCGGTGCAGTTTGACATCTCCCAGATGGGACAGGGCAGTTATTTATGGTAATGAGATGCTGGTTTGATGATTGGAAACATCTTGACAGAGGGTTTGTAGGGGACAAGGGTATAAGCAATATGGATTTGGAGCACACAGTAGCTGTGAAACCTCAATCAACATGGTTCTCATCAATGACCCTACAACTCACGGACCTAAAAGGCTCTCATTTGGACCAATAACAGCTGGTTCCCACCTTGTCCATTCCTGAGGACCAAACAGGCTTTGAGAAAATCCCCATCATATATACCTTTCTCAAAGACTTAGCTAACAGCCAAGAGGAGTTAACTCAGGGTCTTATCTGCCCATGGAGCACATTTATTCAGAGGTTCAAAAGCCTTTGGTTTCCTTCATGCTTTATATCAAAGCAAGGGGTCCTTTTCAGATGTCAAAAGCATTTTATCACCTAATTGTTGGAGGGATTGCGATAAACTTGGTACATATTATCATTTACAGTGGGGATGTAAGTTGGTGCAAGATCTTTGGAATTTAATTTTGATGAAAATGATAAATATTACTAAAGAAATCATTGCTTGTTCTCCAAATTTAATACTTTTGAATATACCAATGTAGATATAGTATCAAAAGAAGTGGTCACATATATGATCTTGGCAGCTTGAACAGTCTTTGCAACCCAGTTGAAAACAGCCCTAAATCTTATACTGCATGCTTGGTACAACTCACTGTGCAACAGATCAAATTGTGGAGAAAATTATGCATAATTTCAGATTTCAACAAGGACTACTAGAACCTTCAAATGCTTACTATAGGATTTGGCATTCCTTTATTACATACACAGTGCAAGCATCATTTCCAAGACAAGCATCATCACAATCCTGACAAATCTGGAAATCTCCTTCCTGTATAGCAAGGAGTTGGGCTAGATGACCCTTTGGGTTCTTTCCATCTCTATGATTCTATGGTTTTTTACTTGCACTTCATAATATGCAATTGCACTCATTTTATGTGCCCATTTTATAGTTCTGGTCTTTTAGCTTTTAATTTGTATGCATTGTTATAACTGTCTCGTCTGTTTTATAAATGTACATTATAAAATCAAATAACAAAACTTTTTTTTTAAAGCAAGATGTTCTGCAGCAGCAAAATCATTCATTCACAAAACAGGACCACTCAAAAAAGGCAGGATTCTGAAAAAAGAATTATTGATTTCACGTATACACTGATGGGGTCTGAACTGTCAGTGACTGGCCAGGAATGAGACCTTGAGGGGGATAGTGGACTGTTCACTGAAGACATTGATCCAGTGTGTGTGACTGCCATGAAAGAGGCTGGTTCAGTGCTAGGGATTAAGAGGAAAAGAACTGAAAATATAACTGCCAGTGTCGTAATGCTGTTATACAAACCTAGGATGCATTTGGAATACTGTGTACAATTCTGGTCACATCACCTCAAAAAGGATATTGTAGAGTTGGAAAAGGTTCAGAAAAGGGCAACCAAAATGATGAAAGGGATGGAGTAATTCCCTTGGGAGGAAAGGTTGCAACATTTGGGACCTTTTAGTCTGGAGAAAAGGTGGGGAAGAGGTGACATGGTAGAAGTTTATAAAATCATGAATGCCATGCAGAAGGTAGATAAAGAAACACTTTTCTCCCTCTGTCATAAGATGGACTCATGGACATCCTAGAAATCTGAAAGTTGAAAGATTCAGGACAGGGAAAAGTTATGTCCTTCACACAGCTCATAGTTCAGCTCTGGAACTTGCTCCTGAAAGAGGTAGTGACAGCCACCAGCCTGGACAGCTTTAAAAAAAGGATAGACTACCGGTAATTCATGGAGGAGAGGACTATTGATGGCTACAAGCCACAATGGTTATGTTCTACCCTCCATATCTGGAGGTAGCCATGCTTCTGAATATCAGTTTCTGGAAACAACAGGAGGGCTGAGTGCTCTAGTACTCTAATCCTGCTTTTGGGTTTCCCATCGGTATCTGGTTGACCATTGTGAGAACAGGGTGTTGGACTAGGTGGGCCACTGGCCCAGTGAAGGAAAGGCCACCGCCTTCCAGCATCATAGACTCACAGGATTGCAGAGTTGGAAGTGTGTCCCTATGGATCATCTAGCTCAACCTCCAACAATGCATCAGATGGGAGCTAGGACTCAGGATCATCCTACAGAGCTGTCTCCATGCTGCCTACAGGGACTCTCCCCACCAGACTCTGGGGCCTAGAGGCTGCCCCCTAGCCCAAGAGCAGATTGTGAGGTGCTGAAGCAGTAAGAGAACAATAAAAGCATGCTTTTCTAAAGGACAGTGCTCATCACAAGAAGGGAATATGTTTACTCCTGCTGTGCAGAATCTCCTCCTTCCTTTAATCTTTGATCAGGAAACAAGATGATTTTAATTAAAAAGCTCTCCAGCTAATGCCTTCATTTCCTGGACTGCCTTCATTTCCAAAAGGAGGCAAAGGGGGGTAACTATTGTGTCACCATCTTGTTGAATAAATTCAAATAAATAAAGGGGACAGGTTGGGGACACACCTTAGGAAGGCAGTAGAAGGATGGCGAGTCTTGAAGCTGGGAGGAATCATAGAACTGTAGAGTTGGAAGGGACGCTAAAATGTAATCTAGCCCAACCCCATGCAATGCAATAATCACAACTAAGGGCCTCATATCCAAGATGGAACATCTTGTAATGAGACTTTCTCATTACAGAGGATGCTCTTCATCTTCAAAGCCAGGGATGAATATTAAAGCTCCCCGGTGGTGTTTGCCATTAACTACAAAGCAGATCAAGATCAAACTTTTCATTAATTGACTTAACCACGCGCCCTCCATGGCAGGTGGGAACAAATCAGCTGGTCTGGATCCAAGTGGGATGTGTTTTATATAATTCACCTGGGGGGAGATTCTTCTTCTTAGTTCTTTTCCATATTTTGGCCTCGACTCACTGCTTCAGAAAGTAGGGGAGACATGAGGATACACATGTTTAACTAAATAAATAACTGAGGGCTGAGATGAAACGGTTAAGCAGCTAAGGAAATGAATTTCAGGGACATACGTAAGGCAGGAATAACCAGTGGCACATATATAGGATGGGGGACACCTGGCTTGACAGCTGTACATGTGAAAAGGATCCAGGGATCTTAGGAGACCACAGGCTTAACATGAATTAACACTGTGAAGCATCAGGGGGGAAGCTAATGAAATTTTAGGCTGCATCAACAGAAGTCTAGTCTCCAAATCAAGGGAAGGAATAGCACCACTCTGTTCTGCTTTGGTGACACCCTGCCTGGAGTCCTGTGTCCAGTTCTGGGTACCACAATTTAAGAATGATATTGACAAGCTGGAAGGTGTGCAGAGGAGGGTGACCAAGATGATGGTCTGGAAACCAAACCTTAGGAGGAATGGTTGAGGGAGTTTGGGGTGTTTAGCATGGAGAAGAGGAGACTGAGAGGTGATCTGCTGGCTATTTCCAAATGTCTGAAGAGCCATTGCATGGAAGATGGTCGGCTGCTCAAGAGGGGAGGGCCTGAACTGATGGATTCAAATGGCCAGAAAGGAAGGACTCTCTCACCTCCCCACCCCGAGTTCAAACTTGCTAACATCTTTAATTAAATTGCTTTGGAAGTAGTTTACATTCCAAGATAAACATTTTCCAAACCAAGGTTCACAGAATCAGATTGCATTAATGCCAACCTTAGAAACAGATCTCTTTAGATGCCAAAAAGAATCAAGAAAGCTACCATCATCATCCAGAAGAGACCCATGGTTTCAGACAGGGCAAATCCCACAATAGCATATGAAAATAGCTGCTGCTTCGGAAAAGCATTTCTGACATAGCCAATAATTAACACTCCTGAAGATTGTTCCTTTTTTAAAAATTACTTTTTTATTCAAAATTAAAACAAAACATATTATCCAGAAACATATCATCCTTATTTCCCCCCTTTTTTCCTCTCTCCCCCCACAGAACCCACCCACCCCCACCCCCCGACTTCCCTCAGTTCCATTCTTTGATTTCTCTAAAAATGCTGTTTTCTGCATGTTACACAGTTGTATAGATCCTCAAACTATTTAAGTAATAATTATCAATAAAAAGTTTGTGAATGTTTATTCAAAACCAGCCAAGGAGTCCAGTTCGCTTTGTTTCATCTTCAAATACTTTGTAAAGGGTTCCCATTCATTTTTAAAGTCACAGTTATCCTTGTCCCATAGCTTGTATGTCAGTTTTGCCAGTCCTGAAGACTGTTCCAACACCAGCAGTGGAACCGATCACTCCAACTGCGGCAGCACCAATAAATTTGGCAGCCGTGCCAATGTCTCTGCTGAAAGCACTAGCTTGAAACTCCCTTAGTGTTAGTTGACTGTCTGCACCAGTAAGGAAAGTTGTGCTGTCCTCTTCAGTCCTGGCTTCTGGCCTAGACAACACCGTTGAAGAAATCGGTCTGTATAGATGTATAGATGTTCTGAACCATAGGCCCAACGGAGGACTTGTGGGAGTCACTGAGTGCAGGTATACCAAAGATGGATGTCCCAAACACCAGTGATCAGTTCTAGTGCTTTACTACAGAAAGGTGCAGACTTACAGTACAGCCTGCCAGGTCTCCTAGCCATTACACATGTATGATGGACACCGCAGCAAGGCTTGTCCGTGCCCAAGCTACTGTGGATACATTATTTATACACAAAGCTGCATAAATCACTTTATCTATGAGTTCCCATCGCTTCATCTGGCCAGATGACGGCATAGGTGGCAAATACTCAAAGCTTAGAGATAGCTCCCCTTTCTGGGCTCAGAGCCCAGCACCCCAAACCCCGCAGATAAGGATAACATCAAAGCAAGCCAATTAACTTATATCAAAGCAAGAGAGTACAAACATATATGAGCTCATTGCTACAACAACTACCAATTAATTGTGGGGTTATCTTGAGTACCAAGATGGCGTTAGCAAAGCTTCCGGAACAGATCACCTTTGGTTCAACACAATAGAATTCTTGATCCAGTACACATCAAAGAGAAGGACCCAGTGGCAAGCTTGACACAGGCAAACATGAATTCGGGCAAGCGGGCAGAGCAATGGGGGGCTACATAGTCTGGGAGGACCCAAGGCTGAACCATCTCGCTTGCAGCAGGGGAGGAGAAAGGAAAGTTTTAGGAGTCTGGCCAGCTGTGATCTCAGAGTGGGAGGGCTGAGATGTCCAATGGAGATGGATGCCAGTGGGGGTGGTGGGGGTGGATGGATCTACCTCAGAAAGGCTTCTGAGGTAAGCCATTTGACAGTGTAACAAACTCCCTCGGAAGGCGGTGGCCCCCCTTCACTGGAGGTTTTCAAACAGTGCTCAGATGGCCATTTGCAAAAGGTTTCTTTAGCTGTGGTTGCTGCATTGCAGAGGGTTGGGATTGATGACCTTTGGAGTACCCTCAAACTCTACAATTCTGTGATTCTATTCAGGAGGAGATTCACTGGGTAATCTCTGTCCACCTGTCAGCACACTGTAAATGAATCAAGCTGTAGTTAGACGAATAGCGGGGAATTTCTCCTCCAGTGAAACATGCTTGGATGGCACAGAAGGCCACTTTGCACTGGCTCATGCACTTGGTGTCTGCATTTCAGTGATGTTTGGACTCTGAGCTCTCATGTTGCCTCATCTGAACTTAGCTTTGTGCTAAGCAGAATCGGAACCCCTTCGACTTTTTGGCATCTTTACTCTGGAAACCACTGGCTCAGCCTCCACAAGACATGCCAGCTTATGAAAAAGTATTTGGTCTTGGCAGAAACTCAGAAGCTTCAAGAGCTGTCACCTTCGGGGGGGGGGGCAAGGAGAGAGAGAAGGAAGTTAACATAAAGAATCATAGAACTGTGCAGTTGAAAGGACCCTGATAGTCATATACCCCAACCCTTTGCAATGCAGTAATCTTCACTAAAGCATCCATGACAGGTGGCCATCCAGCCTCTTCTTTAAAACCTCCAAGGAAGGAAAGTCCACCACCTCCCTAGGGAGATGTTCCATTGTTGAACAGCTCTTACGCCCAAAAAGTTATTCCTAATGTTTAGTTAGAACCTCTTTTCTTGAAATTTGAATCCACAGGTTCAGGTCCTAGCCTCTGGAGCAGGGGAAAACAAACTTGCTCCATTCTCCATGCCACAGCCCTTTACATATCTGAAGATGGCTTTCATATCTCCTCTCCTTTTCTAGGCTAAATGTCCCCAACTCCCTCAACTATCCCTCATAAGGCTTGGTTTCCCGACCTGTGATCATCTTGGTTGCCCTCCTCTGCACACATTCCAGCTTGTCAATATCCTTCCTAAATTGTAGCACCCAGAACTGGAGACAGGACTCTAGGTAGGGCCTGACCAAGGCAGAAAAGAGTGGTACTATTGTTTTCCTTAATCAGGACACTAACTACTGTTGATGCACTTAGAACAGCATTAGCTTTTTTGCTGCTGCATCACACTGTTGACTCATATGAAAGTTGTGGTCTACTTAGACCCCTAGATTCTTTTCACAATTACTACTGGCAAGCCAGCTGTCCCCCATCTTACATTTGTGCAACTGGTTCTTCCTGCCAAAGTGTCGAACCTGACATTTGTCCCTATTGAAATTCATTAAGTCAGTTTTCTCACAGCTCTCCAATCCTTTGAGGTCATCTTGAATCCTGATTCTGTCTTCAGTGGCACTGGCTACCCCTCCCAGTTGGCATCATCAGCAAATTTTATGTTCTTATCTTTCCTATACCACTGCAAAGTGATGAGCAACCATATTGCCCACCCCCCAAAAACCTAGCATGCAGAATTGCATATTTAAATATCATCTCCCACCCCCTTTAAGCTTGTTAAATGCAGAAGAGGAGGGTGTCTGTTCTCACATTCTTCCTGGGAAGAGGAACCAATAGAACGACTCCTGGCCACTACCTGTAAGAACATAAGAAGAGCCTGCTGAATCAGGTCAATGGCCCATCTACACCAGCATTCACTAGATGCTTGCAGGAAACCAGCAGGAAGCATTCAAGCAGAATAACATAACATAAGCAGAACCCTGCTGGGTGAGACCAGTGGCACATCCTACCCAGCATCCTATCCACACCAGATGCCTCAATGGGAAACCCGCAAACAGGAACACAAGATCACCCTCCCCTGCTGCAGTTCCCAGCAACTGGTACTGATGATGTACCCAGGGCTCCAAACATCCCAAGGAAGCATCTGAACCACGCCTGTCCTAATGGTTTCTCCAGAGACACAGAAACGGATATTTCTCATTTATAAGGGGAGGTGGTGCAGCTCTGCAGACATTAACTAGGGATGAGCAAATACCTTTTGGTTGTTTAAGACTTCAGTGGAAATCAGGATCCAAAAAGGAAAGCATAATTGCACGTTAACTGCATTTATGAGTGGGTTTTTTTGCAGGGGAGGGAAGTGTTTTTTATAGAATGTTATCCATATAACCCAGATAATAAAACAGAACTTTGGGACATATACATTTAAAAACTCAACTGAAGCAAACCAAGGCTTGTATGGGATGTTGCATTCACCAGAATAAATGGTAAAGCAGGTTATCTGAATATTTGTGATGAGATGCAGACAGGTAAGTGGAGAGTGCCATCACAAGAAATGAGAGGGCAAGAGGTGTGGTGCACACAACCAACCGAAAAGATATACAGAAACATAAACCCAGTGTTTTTTTTCTGGGGAGATGCAGGGGTATGCATACCCCTAAACATTTTGTGAATCTAAGTTTGGCCTCATTGTGGGGGAGTACCGTATTTTTCGCCCTATAGGACGCACTTTCCCCCCTCCAAAAATGAAGGGGAAATGTGTGTGTGTCCTATGGGGCGAATGCAGGCTTTTACTGAAGCCTGGAGAGCGAGAGGGGTCAGTGCGCACCGACCCCTCTCGCTCTCCAGGCTTCAGGAAGCTCTGCGCAACCCTTGGGAGACCGGCGTGACTTCGCGCTGGTCTCCCAAGGGTTGCGCAGAGCTGCCTGAATTCCCGGGCTTCGCGCAGCTCTGCGCAACCTAGGGAGCCCGGCGCGAAGTCGTGCCAGTCTCCCAAGGGTTGCGCAGAGCTGCCTGCATTACGAAGCCTGGGGCGCGCTGAAGAGCGTGCCCGGGCTTCGCGCAGCTCTCCGCAAGCCTGGGGAGACTGGTGCGACTTTCCGCCGGGCTCCCTAGGCTTGCGGATAGCTGGCTGTTCTGGGAGCTGGGGTCGGGGGAAGCTCGAGCTTCCCCCGCGCCAGCCCCGCGCCTGGGGGGGAAATTAATTATTTTTTCTTTATTTCCCCCCACCCCCAAAAAACTAGGTGCGTCCTATGGGGCGGTGCCCCCTATGGGGTGAAAAATATGGTATGTAAATATGAGTAGGAAAATGAGAGTACCCCTAAACATTTTTTTAAGAAAAAAAGCACTGCATAAACCTATACCTGAAGTACAAAGAGCACCAAGAATAAAAAGACTGTATGTTACATCAAGAAAAGTTTCCAACTAATTCGATTTTAAAGGTAAAGGTATCCCTGACTGTTAGGTCCAGTTGCAGACGACTCTGGGGTTGCAGCACTCATCTCGCTCTATAGGCTGAGGGAGCCGGCGTTTGTCCGCAGACAGCTTCCGGGCCATGTGACCAACTCTGGGGTTGCGGCATTCATCTTGCTTTATTGGCTGAGGGAGCCGGCGTACAGCTTCCGGGTCATGTGGCCAGCATAACTAAGCTGCTTCTGGCGAACCAGAGCAGCGCATGGAAATGCCATTTACCTTCCCGCTTGAGCAGAACCTATTTATCTACTTGCACGTTGACGTGCTTTCGAACTGCTAGGTTGGCAGGAGCAGAGACGAGAGCTCACCCCGTCACAGGGATTCAAACCGCCGACCTTCTGATCGGCAAGTCATAGGCTCTGTGGTTTAACCGAAAGCGCCACCCACATCCCTTTCTCCACCATAATTTCAATGTTTTTCATCTTTGGGGCAAAGCTTCTGGGACAAGTGAAAAAGGGAGATACTTTATTATTTATTTAATTGCATTTATACCCGCTTTTTTTACTGGAAGAAGCTCAAGGTGTTTCCCTCCATCCTTGTTTGATCCCCACAACCACCCTGTGGGGTAGGTTAGGCTGAGAGGCAGAGACTGGCTTTCCAGTAAGCATCATGGCTGATAATGTCAGACAGAACCGGAGATGAGGCGTCTTTAGAGAAGCCAAGGAGAAGCCAGGACCCAAGGTAGAGGAAAGTACTCTTTGGTGAAAGAACCCCAGCAGACATTTATCATGGCAAAACATGTAGCAAAGAAAGGTACTGGAAATCTAGTCTGTAAAACCTTAAATATGTATCCTTTTGATAGTTCTCTCCAAAGTATCCCACTCCTGTAGCACAAAGACAGACTTACAAAATTCTCCAAAGGTCAGATTCATATATAATTTTCCATACAGCAATGAAAAAAAGTTACACAAGCAGTAAAACGTTGATTGCTTACAGAATGACAAAAGTTCCTAAGCTGTTGGTAAACAAAAAACATTAATTTCAGACTCCATTCTTGTCTAAAACAAAAGAGGCTGGTTAAAGCCATGTGGCTGGAGGGAGCAGCTCAGAACTTTTCACACATTAAGTTCACATGTAGAGTGAGTTCAGCAAAAGACTTGAGGCCCATTTCCTTCCAAGATGAGGGGAAATGACATAGGCTATGCCTGGCAGGGCAGCTCACTCCATAGCATTAACCCTGTCATGCAATTATTAGACTCAAGCATGTTGGTTATATGAGGCTAGCTGCCCTACAAGTCCAGCTGCCTTGAAGTCTAGAAAGAGAGGGCTAGTACCCAGGATAGCTATGCTCTGCCTCCATGGTCAGAGGTAGCAATGCTTCTGAACAGCAGTTGTTTGAAGCAAGCCACAGGAGGGGAGACACCTCTTTGTGCTCAGATCCCACTTGTTGGTTTCTAGACATATTGTCAGCTACTCTGGAAGCAGATGCTGGAGTAAATGCTCCCCATTATCGGCCAGATTCAAGGGGCAGGTCCCAGAGACGGTGCATCCATCAAGCTAGCTGAGTATTTTATTTAAAAATTGAGGCAGAAAATCTGTCTAATGCCTCAACTGCAGGACTGTCCATCAAGCTGCGACAGTCAAAGCAAAGGAGATTGTGAAGGAAATATTAAACAAATGTATTGAGCGAGCATTAATGTGTTGCTTTGCAGCAAAAAAAAATCTTTCCTTGCTAGAAACTGTCTTAAAAGGAAGCCACAAGGGAGTCACCTTCCTGTATAACTCCAAAATGGAATTCTGTTATAAAGATTCAGTGTCGGCCTTCATAACACCTGTGTGAATAGATCTTTCCAGGCTGTGATTTAGCTGTGATTCCTGCATTTCAGGGGTTCGACTAGATGGCCCTTGGTGGTCCCTCCCAATGCTACAATTCTACCCTTCTATCATTCATTGGATATTTTTCAGCAGAAGTTGGATGGTCATCTGCCAGGGATTCTTTAGCTGTTGTCCCTGCATTGCACTGAGCCGGGAAAGCATTCAATGACAGAAATGCAGTGACGGTTGGAGGTCAGTGCCTTCTGCTATTTACTTCTTCCTCATTTCTTCCTTAAAATCATAGAATTGTAGAGTTGGAAGGGACCCCCAAGGGTAGTCGAACCCATTGCCATGCAGGAATTCAGAGCTGAAGAATCCCTGGCAGTTTGCCACTTGACCTCCTTTGAAAAAATTCCAGTGAAGGGAAGTCCCCTACCTTTGGAGGTCATCTGTTCCTCAGAAAGTTATTCTTAAGCTTTACTCAGAATATTCTTTCTAGAGGGTGGAGTTGACCATCTATATTTTAAAATATTGTAAGAGCCTTTAGGATGGAACAGAGAAGAAAACACAAAGGGGGTATCCAGAGAGCGATTAAAAAAAAAAAAATCATATCAGTGCCTTTTCCCAAGAACTGGGACTCAAACGGCTTGCAAAAATTAAAAGAAACACAAATAAAACACATACAGTCTTACTTTGGTTTTGGAACAGCTTACTTCCCAAACATTTTGGCTCCTGAATGCTGGAACCCCGGAAGTGACTGTTCTGGTTTGCAAACTATTTTTGGAAGCTGAACATCTGACGGGGCTTCTGCGGCTTCCGATTGGCTGCAGGAGCTTCCTACAGCCAATTGGAAGCCACGCTTTGGTTTCTGAATGTTTTGGAAGTCAAACGGACTTCCGGAGCAGATTCCGTTCGATTTCCAAGGTACGACTGTAAAGCTAAAGTCACACAACACTAATCGTTCAAATATAATTAAATTCTCATATAATTTAAAAATAAATATATTAAAATACTGATAATAAAAACAGCACAGCACTATTTTAAAGCTTTTCCCTTAAAATAAATAAATAAATAAAGTGAGTTCCCAAAGGCCTGTCAGAATAAAATGATCTTCACCTGCCAGCAGAAGGACATCAAGGAGGGAACCAGTGTAGCTTCTCTATGGAGTTCTAAAGGTTGGAAGCAGCCACCAGTGACATGGCTCTCTCCAAGAACCCCATCACGTGTGCCTGTGAAGGTGCTATGAGAAAGAGAAGAGTCTCCCTTGAAGATCTCAGAGCCCAAACAGGTTCATATGGGAGGATATGGTCCTTCAGATAGCCAACCAGGGCTTTATAACTGGGAATTTGAATTGTGCATGGAAACAGACTGATGGCCAGTAAGTGGAGCAGTTGTAACACAGGAGAGTTGGCATCTGAAAGCCTCTACTTCTCATATTCAACAAAGGGGGCAGCTGCTGTCATTTTTTGCCTAACTGCAGGAGGGGAGGGTGCTCTTGTGCTCAAATCCTGCTTGTGGGTTTCCCATTGGGCCATCCAGTTGGCCACTGTAAGAACAGGATGCTGAACCCAACGCCCCATTGGCCTGATCCAGCAGGCTCTTCTTATGAAGGAAAGCTTTCACAGCTTCACAGAACGGCTTGCAGGTGACTAATACTCAAAGCAATGTCCAAGCGTTTGAAGGAAAGGAGGAAAGAAGGGACGGGGGGAAACCTGACCTTGATGCATTTCTCTGGCTCTCGTCCATGATGTGATGATGCCAAAAGAGCTCAAAGTCCCTTCTGGCTGCATTGAGCTCCTTGTCTTTGGCAGATCACATCTAAATTTCTGGAACGTTACATGTTCACAGTTGCAAAGCTAACAGTAATTAGGGAAAAAACCACTCTGTGACCAGAATAAGGCAATGGGGGGAGATATAATGAATCACACATGAAAGGGGCATCACTCCGCTGGAAGAAAGTCAAGCACTGCAGATTTCCAAAGGTAAAAGCTGGAATTCCTGCCGCTTTTCTTGCTTGAGGGGCCTGCATTGTTCTGTTTCAAAGGAAGGACTGAGGATGTCTTCCTGCATGAAAGGAGCAGAGGATGCCGAACGACACAGGGCAGTCCCAGCGGCATGGATGCCCACTTAGCTGTAGCCTTAGACGGCCGGCACAGGAAGGGCAACTGGAAGTGCCATAGATGATTGGCAGAGCATCTGTTTTGCATGCAGAAGGGACCAGGTTCACTCTCTGCTAATGCCATCTCTAAGCAAGGTTTGAAGGCACTCCTGCTGGAAACACTGGGAAGCTGGCTACCAGTCAGTGTAGACAACTCTGAGCTAGATGAACCAAAGGCCTGACTCAGTAGAAGGCAGCTTCCTTTGTTCCTAAGTGACATTTAACCCAGTGGGTGGGTGTCGCTAAGCGTGTCTAAGTTCCGGGATAATGAACGTGAAGAGATTTGAATCAGGCAAGGTTTTAGGGGGTTGAGGAATACATTTCATCAAGTGCCTGAGGGCAGAAGACTGGGGCAATCAGGGTGAAAACCTCAAATAGTTAAGGACACCCCAGGAGCTTTTCTTTTTGCTTTGCAGCTGTGCCTTGTGAAAATCCAACCTTGTCTGCTGAACCAGATAAGGACACTTGGGTCTCTAACAATGAATATGTGTTTAGGAGTACCTCCAAGCTAGGCACCTCAGAGGAAGGGCAGCCCCACCCAGAACAGGCAACTCGCCAATTTCCTAAACATGCTTAGTTTATTCAAGTTGCAGTTAGCTTATTTTTTAGTTCCTATCTTGCTAATATTGTTTCATAGATTGTAAATGTTTCAGGAGTTTCATTTGTTAAACATATGTTGTGACATGCTTTTAGTTCCTGATTTGTT
Source organism: Podarcis tiliguerta (assembly GCF_965153285.1). NCBI lineage: Eukaryota > Metazoa > Chordata > Lepidosauria > Squamata > Lacertidae > Podarcis > Podarcis tiliguerta. The sequence goes on along the minus strand of NC_139553.1, from coordinate 19,537,660 downwards.
ATAAGTGTCTTACTGATTAATTGTTAATTGTATTATATGATTAACTGTGGACAGTTCTGGTGGCCTCACCTCAAAAAATAATTTTGTAGAGTTGGAAAAGTTTCAGAAAAGGACAGTCAAAATGATCAAGTGGGTGGAGCAACTCCCCTATGAGGAATGGTTGCTGCCTTTGGGACTTGTACTCCTACGGGCCAAGGTCCTTTTAGACTCCCCCCCATAAAATATTTGAGGGCTGCAGGTGGCACTGTGGGTTAAACCACAGAAGCCTAGGACTTGACGATCAGAAGGTCAGTGGTTCAAATCCCCTCGACGGGGTGAGCTCCCGTTGTTCAGTCCCTGCTCCTGCCAACCTAGCAGTTTGAAAGCATGTCAAAGTGCAAGTAGATAAATAGGTAGCACTGCAGTGGGAAGGTAAACAGCATTTCCGCGTGCTGCTCTGGTTCGCCAGAAGCAGCTTAGTCATGCTGGCCACATGACCTGGAAGCTGTACGCCGGCTCCCTCAGCCAATAAAGCGAGATGAGCGCCGCAACCCCAGAGTCGGCCACGACTGGACCTAACGGTCACCTTTACCTTATAAAATATTTGAAGGGGCTGGGGGTGCCTAATGTTGAAGGGCATTGCCATTCAAATGGTGTGTGGGTGCCACATCTTGTGATCAGTTATGTGGGGTGAGGCTTACATGAGCCCCCCAATATTTTATCCAAGTTGGCACCCCTGTACTTTTTAGTTTAGGGAAAAGGAAATTAAGAGGCAACATGATAGACAGTTGTCTGAGAACTTTTTTTCTCCCTCTCTCATAACAACAGAACTCATGGACATCCAATGAAGCTTCAGGACAAATAAAAGGATGCCTTTCTTCATGCACCTATGAAACTTGCTCCCACAGCAGGCAGTGGTGGCTACAAACCTGGATGGCTTTACAAGAGGATTAAAAAATTCAGGAAGAAGGCTGTTGATGGTTACTTACTAGTATGACTGTGCTCTGCCTCCACGGTTAGAAGCAGCAATGCTTTGGCATGCTAGTTGCTGCAAACCATGGGGGATGCGGGTGGTGCTGTGGTCTAAACCACTGAGCCTCTTGGGCTTGCCAATCAGAAGGTCGGCAGTTCGAATCCCAGTGGCAGAGTGAGCCCCAGTTACTCTGTCCCAGCTCCTGCCAACCTAGCAGTTTGAAGGTATGCCAGTGGAAGTAGATCCCCCCTCTTTATTTATGCTTCTGCACCAACAAAATACACAAAGAGAAAGTATTTACACCATTTGTTACAAATTACAGCATTGGCCAAAAAGGATAAATTTATATAATTGACAATAAATCTTCTCGTAGTTCATTGACTTCCCCTCTTCTCCATACTTCATTTCTACTTTACTAACTTTTTGCATAAACCTATCTATTCATTTTACATTTCTCCTGTATCCTTATTTCTTACTTGGTACAACTACAGAGGTTATTCAAAAGTCAGTGGAAGTAGATAAATAGGTACCACTATGGCGGAAAAGTAGGGACGCGGGTGGTGCTGTGGGTAAAACCTCAGCGCCTAGGACTTGCCGATTGTCAGGTCGGCGGTTCGAATCCCCGTGGCAGGGTGTGCTCCCGTTGCTCGGTCTCAGCGCCTGCCAACCTAGCAGTTCGAAAGCACCCCTGGGTGCAAGTAGATAAATAGGGACCGCTTACTAGCAGGAAGGTAAACGGCGTTTCCATGTGCTGTGCTGGCTCGCCAGATGCAGCTTGTCACGCTGGCCACGTGACCCGGAAGTGTCTTCGGACAGCGCTGGCCCCCGGCCTCTTAAGCGAGATGGGCGCGCAACCCCAGAGTCAGACATGACTGGCCCATACGGGCAGGGGTACCTTTACCTTTACCTTATGGTGGGAAAGTAAATGACATTTCCATGTGCTCTGGTTTCCTTCACAGTGTTCTGTTGCACCAGAAGCGATTTAGTCATGCTGGCCACATGACCTGCAAAGCTGTCTGTGGACAAATGCTGGCTCCCTCGGCCTAAAGTGAGATGAGCGCCGGAACCCCATAGTTGCCTTTGACTGGATCTAACCATCCAGGGGTCCTTTCCTTTTACCTTTTTACGTGCTAGAAACCAAAGGAGGGGAGAGGGCTCTTGTGCTCGAATCCTGTTTGTGATTTCCCAATAAATGCATCTGGTTGGTGAGAAGAGGATGCTGGACTAGATGGGCCGTTGGCCTGATCCTGTAGTTCCTATGCTATACTTGTGATGCTCTGTTCTGTTATTGTTATTAAGTGTTTGTAAGCTGCTTTGAGATTCATTTGAATGGAGAGAGGAATTAGAAATAGAATAAATCAAATCAATGTTAACGTGGGGAAATGATGGCATTACAGCCAATGGAGCTTTGAGATTTGCATTGAGTCTCCTGTGTGGTTTCAGCATCCCTAAACCTCCGTAGCTATTTTTGGTTTTCTTAACATCACTGCCATGGCAATTTACACCTGGAGTGAATGAGACCCTGTGCTGGTAGACACAGCTTGCTGAGTCAATGCCCCCCCCCCTGCACTTCTTGAATATTCAGGGGACCTGGGAGCAGGTGTCAGCTTAGCTCTCCCCTTGTGACAAGTCCAAATGCTGCGATTCCTGCACTGGACTGTATGACCTTTTGGGTCCCCTCCAACCTTCCAGTTCTATGATTCTAGTATTCTACGACTTGCAGAGAGACAGAGCCCATTCCTGGATTACAATGGTCACCGCCCTGCCTGATCCTCCCGAAAGGAACTAAAATGAACCATTAACAAATGACAGATTTGTGTTCCTCTTAGCCAGGAGACACTTATGTCTAATGCTAACCTGGAACAGCTGATAACACGAGGAGCTTTTGCTGCTGTGTGCATGGAGGGGGCGGGTCCTAAGACCAATCACACAATAACTTCCTATCTGAACATTTCTGGGTCATGCCTTGATTGGCATTAATTTCTCCTACCTGTGATGTGGGGGGAGTATTCTTTGGTTGGTTGGTTTTCCTCCCAGGATGGGGGAGGAGGAGGCATCTACAAGCCTCACTTTCTGTTTCCAGCAAAATTTGGCTGAATGATCCCTCCTTTCCACAGAGAACCATAGGACTGTAGAATTGGAAGGGATCCCCAAGGGCTCTATGGGCCAGCCCCCTCCAATGCAGAAATCACAACTAACGCATCCTTCAGATATGGCCAACCCTCCTCTATTGAAAAACCTCCAAGGAGGTCTGCCACCTTCTGAGGTCATCTGTTCCACTGTTGCTAAGCTCCAGTTCACTAGAGTGCTCTGGAAGACCAAAGCTGCCTGTGGCCTCTTTCTTGATAATTTCACTGCCCACTCCTTCCAAATTGGTGCAGCTACAATGGTCTCAGATTGTGATCTCCCACTTAACATGGCTAAGTCTTTGGGCACATAGTGCTCCACCACCTATAAAAACTATGTGTGCATAGTGGCCTCTGAATTCACAACATGCTATTGATTTTCTTGTTCCACAGGTATGGTGCCAGGATAATCTGGATTTGTGGACACAGCATCAATCACTGAGCATGTGCGCATGCAAATTCTACATCAGGGGGCAAGACTCTGGGCCTTGGTCTGGGAATTGAGAGGATGCACTGGCATGAGCTCATGCCATGGTATCTTCCAGGATAGTGGCCACTGTCCCTCCTGTTGCCTTAATTGTCCAGTTGGGAGAGAATGATTTAGGATCAAGAAAGGGCATTGAACTGATCGGGGCTATACATGCTAACCTGGATTCTCTCCACGTCAGGGGAAAAGGCAGGGAATAAATAAATAAATAAACAAATAAAACATACCAGAGGACCACAGGAATGCTTTCATTGGAATTCTAACTTAATTTGTCCAAGAGTCCCTTGCACAGAGACACAGCAAGATATTTTTCCCACTGCCAAAAAATCCCAAGAAGCTGGGCTGCCTCTCCCAAATTATTCTGGGAATGGGAGCATCTTGAGAGCAGATGCCTGAGCATGGGGTTGTGGAAGGTTCTAGAAGCCTAGGACCTAGCCTGATCCAAACGTGGTGCAGTCAAAGCCTGCAGTGGGTGGCCTTTCCTGGAACTACATCCCTCTGTGTGTTCAGCTGGTGAAACAAACATTAGGAGGTCTTCCTTTGAACTTCTGGGTCTTGGCCAAGAGGACACATGTGAGGTCACACCCATTTTAAAGAAAAATCGACCCACCCTTCTGCTAGCTCTTGCCTCTGCATTTAAGAAAGCTGGTGACTGAAGGAAATACTGGTGAAGCACTAAGGTTGCCATCTGACCATCACTAACTCACCTACTCTGTGGTCTGGAAGACATGCTGTCTAGTGTTGGACGTGGGAGTGGGACAGGAGATGGAAGCAGAACAGATAGTCTCAGCTGGTTCTGTCTTTATCCCTCTGGCACATATTTTGGGTATCAAGCTGTGCTCCAGCTTACAAAACTATGGAATTGTAGAGCTGGAAGGGAGCCCATCATCTAGTTCAACCTGCTGCAGTTCAAGAACAGCATCTAAGGCTCAAGGCCTTTCTTCCATCTAAAACTTGTCCCAGAGCTGCATCAACAGAGGTCCAGTGTCCTGATCAAGTCATAATCCCATTCTGTTATGCCTTGGTCAGACCCCACCTGGAGTCCTGTGTTCATTTCTGGGCATCCTAGTTAATGGAGGGTATTCACAAGCTGGAAGGTGTGTAGAGAAGAGTGACAAAGATTATCAAGAACCTGGAAACCAAACCTTATGAAGAATGGTTGAGGGAGTTGGGCGTGTTTCACCAGGAGAAGACTGAGAGGTGATTAAAATGCCACCTTCCAATATCTGAATGGCTGTACCATGGAAGATGTAGCAAGATTGTTTTCTGCTGCTCCAGAGGGCAGGACTCAAACCAATGGCTACATTATCTCCCAAGACAGATGGATGCTAAACAACCAACCAGCTGCTTTTGTGATGCACATTGTGTGGTGAGAACAAAGTAAGCACTCTATGGTTTTCTGCTTGCACTCTTTGCAAAGACTTTGCCCCTGCAAGTTGTGCAGGCTAGTAGGTAGAGGCAGAGTTCAATCATCTGCATTACTGATGGAAGGCAAATATTATTTGAATAGAAATTTATTTGTCATTGTCCGTATATACACAGTATACACAACAACGAAAATCAAACACCCACCCAAAGACCGGCTTCACATACACATTTGCACGTACCTCCAACACTCTCATCCCATTCAGACATATTCTATAAAACATACATAATCCAGAATATAACATGACCTATTAAAAGCATAACATGACCTAAACCCTATCTCATTCCTTCCTACTCCCTGCTTGCTATTTCTTACAACTGGCCCTGAGATCATTATTTAGTGCAATCAGAGCTCTTGGATAGAAACTATTCAGAAGGCGTGTGGTTCATGTTTTCATTGTCCTATATCTTCTGCCCGAAGGCAACAGTTCAAAGAAGTTGTGAGCAGGATGGGTGGGATCTCTCAGGATATTGTGTGACTTCTTCAAAGTGCGAGACGTGAAGATCTCATCCAGGGTTGGTAGCTGGAGCCCTATAACATTCTGGGCAATTTTTGTTATTCTCAGTAAAGCTTTTTTATCCGTTTCAGAGCTGCTTCCATACCACAATAATATACTATAGGTTAAGACACTCTCGATGGTACTGTGATAATAGGACAGGAGTAGGTGCTGAGATAGATTCAGTCCCCTGAGCATTCTCAGGAAATACAACCTCCTCTGCACCTTCCTCACAACCATGTTAATATTTGCAGTCCATGAGAGGTCCTCAGAGATATAAATGCCCAGGTATTTAAAACTACCAACCCTCTCCACCTCCTCGCCATTTATGTGCAATGGTAAAAATACACTTTTCTTTCTCCTAAAATCAACTATGAGTTCTTTGGTTTTTTTGGTGTTAAGCATAAGATTGTTTTCTTTACACCATTGAATTAACCCCTGTACTTCTTTCCTGTAAGCAGTCTCATCGTTCTCACTAATGAGCCCCACCACTGTTGTATCATCCGCAAATTTGATGATTGTGTTGGACTTATACAGTGGGGTACAATCAGATGTGTACAGGGAATAGAGAAAGGGACTTAGCACACATCCCTGAGGAGCTCCTGTGCCTAATACCAGAGTAGAAGAATAGTAAGGTCCCATTCTCACTGTCTGCGGCCTGTCAGTCAGGAAATTCCTTACCCACAGACAGATCTTCTGATGTATACCCAAATTGATCATTTTAAGAAATAACCTGTCTGGCAAAATTGTATTGAAGGCAGAACTGTAGTCCACAAACAACAGCCTTGCGTAGGTTCCCTGTCGTTCTAAATGACTCAGTACAGTGTGGACAACAATGGAAATAGCATCATCAGTAGATCTATTTCTTCTGTATGCAAACTGGAACGGGTCTAGAGTGGATGGAAGACCAGCCTTAATATGATCTAGCTTGTACTTCTTACATGCCTTTTGGAAAAGTGCATATTAAAATTTAGATTCCAGTATACAGTCATACCTCGGGTTGAATACGCTTCGAGTTGAGCGCGTTCGAGTTGAGCTCCTCAGCAACCTGGAAGTAACAGGTTTCGCTGCTTGCACATGCACAGACGCTCAGAATGACGTCACACGCATGCACAGAAGCGACGAAAAGTGACTCGTGTGTCGCTACTTATGTTTACTTCTAGATGCGAACGGAACTCCGGAACGGATTCCGTTCGTATCTAGAGGTACCACTGTAATTCATTCAAGTCATTCAGCATTAGTGAGCTGATTCAATCACAATTGCTGTAAACCAGGGGTTGGCAACCTAAGGTCCATGGGCCAAAAGCGGCCCATGGGGGTCCTTTAACTGACCCATGGGCCCCTGCTGCCCGCTCGGGGACCCCCACTGCCTGCTTGGTCGGCTCCTGTGTGCCGCGCTAAACTGGCGCAGAGCAGAGTGGGGACTGCCTTCCACAACACTGGCTGGTTTCCCATTGGCTGCAGGAAGCTGCTGCAGCCAATGGGAAGCACGAACGCCTCCTCCGTGCCGGAAGGAGCATTGGGAATAGTGTTCGCACATGTGTGCTTGCGCATGCACACATACACTCCAGCCTACCACTGCATCTGCGGGACCGTGAACCGGCCCAAGCCACAAAAACTTGCCAACTCCTGCTGTAAACTGTAGAATGGAAGACAGCTCTTGTGCTCTGGTTCCGTTTGTTGGACAAAATGGGTCATATTGCCTGATCATGTTCTTATGCTCTTGTGCATGGATCCTATTGAGGGTTTTCATTTGAGGCATCTAATTGGCCATTGTGAGAACAGGATGCTGGACTAGATGGGCCTGATTCAGCAGGCTCTTCTTATGTTCCTATGCATGATGAACCAGTGCCGCCGTGCGCCCTCTGCGACTGGGCATACCACAAACTGAGCATTTCAAAAACGAGCCACCTGGAGTTCAGCAATATTTCAAAAGTGTTATCGGATCCCAGAGAAATCCTAGATAATCCCGAGGTCCCAGTTGACTTTGTTGATTAAATTATTCTTGGCCCATCTCTCGACGCCTCCTCTCCGTGCCAAATTACACACAGCTGGGTGTCCGCCAGAACCTCTTTGCTGTCCGTTGCTGAAATCAACAAGCCTGGAGTGTGTAATAGTGCATTTATCTCCCAGTGATTGCAACAGGACTTTGGCACAACTCAATTTCCCTTGGATTGCAGTTGTTGGGCAGTGGCAATCATAGATGATCATGGGGATTCACTTGGCTAACCATTTATTTCTCTGTTCTGCACTGCATGATTTGTGCATGAATCCTGGGAATACAGGGGCTCTTTGGGTGGGGGGTTCCTACATCCAAGAGATAGGCAAGTCATGTGGAATTACAAATATAAGAACATAAAATCAGCCCAATGGCATCCTATTCTCACAGTGGCCATCCAGCTGCATTTGTCTGGAAACCCGCAAGCAGGATTCGTATTAGAGCACTCTGATCTCTTGTGGTTTCCAGCAACTAGTGTTCAGGAGCATAACCACCTCTGACTGTGGAGGCAGAACATAGCCATCCTGGCTAGTAGCCTCTGATAGTCCTCTCCTCTATGAATTTGTATAATTCTATTTTAAGGCCATTTAAATTGGTGGCCATCACTCCTTCCTGTGGCAGAGAGTTCCATAGCTTAACTATGAACTGCCTGAAGAAGTGCTATATTTATCTGCTCTGAATCTTCCCACATTCAGCTTCATTGGATGTCCCCAATGTCTAGTGTTATAACTCCACCCCTGCACCTTTTCCATGCCAGGCACCATTTTATAAACTTCCATCATGCCACCTCTTACTTGCCTTTTCTCTAAACTGAAAAGCTTCAAACTCTTAAACTTTGGTTCATAGGAAAATCATGCCTTCATCATTTTCCAGCTCTACAATGTCCTGTGTTCTCTTTCAATGTGTAGGTTGCTTCCTCTAAATCTTGCACTGTGCAGAAAAAGAAAACCTCCCTAAATTCTGCCTAAAATGCTTTATCTCTGAGATCACAAATCAGGGTAGAGATTACAGCAGTACCCAAATCTTTGCTTTCCAGTGATTGAGCAAATCCCACCAAAACCTCCCTGATCAAATTAAGTCCTGAATGATTTCACCACCACCACCAATAATGGCATAGTATAGATGGGGACTTGGAAAGGAGCTAGCCAGAATGTGGACAGGAAAAAGCTTTCAGAGCACCATATGCAACATATTAAAAGCTTTGATGTACAGTGGTACCTCGGGTTAAGAACTTAATTCGTTCCGGAGGTCTGTACTTAACCTGAAACTGTTCTTAACCTGAAGCACCACTTTAGCTAATGGGTCCTCCTGCTGCCGCTGCGCTGCTGCTGCATGATTTCTGTTCTCATCCTGAAGCAAAGTTCTGAACCCGAGGTACTATTTCTTAGCGGGTTAGCGGAGTCTGTAACTTGAAGCTTCTGTAACCTGAAGTGTCTGTAACCCAAGGTACCACTGTACTTCAGGGATGGATTCACAACATCTCAATTGCTTCGTTCTCAGAGGCTCACTGTGACAAGGGCCAGAGGAAAAACAGGAGAAGAACCTGTCTGCTGGATCAGGCCAAAGACTCATACAATCCAGCATCCTGTTCTGGAATCGTAGCATCATAGAACTGTAGAGTTAGAAGGTACCCCAGGGGTTGTCCAGTCCAGTCCCCAGCAATGCAGGGACCACATTCCTAATGATCCCTCACATGTAACTATTCCAAATGTGGTTGCACCACAGATTCTAATTCGATCATTACCTTCAAACTACAAGAAAAGCAAACTGATCTGCAGAAAATGTCACCTGAAAAAAGAGACATTGAACATATTTTTGTAAACAAAGAAATCTTTAATAAAAATATTTTTTAAAAAAAACTAGAAGAAAAGCGATTCCGACTAAACTTTAGGACAAACGTACAGAGGGTAAGAGATGTTAGACAGTGAAACAGAATCCCACGAGACGTTTTTAAGCAGAGGTTGGATGGCCATCTGTCATGCATGCTTTAGCTGTGATTCCTGCATTGCAGGGGGTTGGACTAGATGCCCACTGTTGTCCCTTCCAACTCTACAATTCTATGATTCCATGATTCAAGATCTTTGTGGGGTGAGAGCGGGACATAACCAAAGAGATATTGTTGCTGTATAATGAAAATGTTCTATATTTTTTAATCGGCTGATAGTCAAGTTAAATGTCACATGTGGTTTGTTTTGATTATCAGATTGCAAGTCAGGGAGCTCTCAGCCATGAACTTTCACCATGGGCTAACCATGGCAGGCATGATTCATCACCTGACGGCAAACAATGCTATCAGCCTAAGATGCTTGAGTGATGCCTGTGAGCTTCTGTTCAACTTCCTTCCTCATCTTCCTCTTCAACAAAGCTGCTATCGCATCACAGATCTTTCCTCTTGGCACAGAGCAAGGGTCTGCCTGCCTTGACCCTCTGACGCTCCATCCTAGCATGCACAAACTCTTAGCGGCACAAAAGGTTTTGTCCCTTACTTTAAATAGCTTATCTGCAAGATGAGAAGATGCCACTAGGTTGCATTCTTGGAACATTTTTTGGTGTGGGTGGGTGGGTGAAAGAAGGTGGACTGCTCTTCCTTGGAGGTTTTTTAGCAGAAGTTGGATTGTCATCTGTCCAAGATTGTCAATCTGTGATTCTTGCATTGCAGGGTTTGGACTAGATCAGGGGTCAGCAAACTTACCGCGCCTTGGGCTGGTGTCTCCAGCGGCCATCGCATGGCCGTCCGGAGGGCAGGGGAGCGTGTGCCCATACGTGTGCGCACACGCTATTTCTGGTTCACTTCTGGGTTGGAGAAGCACCAGAAATAGCTTGTGCGCATGTGCACGGGCCTCCTCCAACCCGGATGTGCACCGGAAATAACGCTTGCCTATGCGCACAAACTATTTACGGTGCTCCTCCGACCCAGAAATGGGCAGCCGCTAAGCGCAGCGCCAGTAAGAGCGGGTGGTGGCGGCGGGTGGCGGGTGTCGCCACAGGCCAGATAAACGAGTCTCTCGGGCCTTATCCGGCCCACGGTCCTTAGTCTGGGAACCCCTGGACTAGATGACCTTGAGATTTCCTTACAAACCTACAATTTGATGATTCCCTGATTACATTTAAGGACCTTAAATTAAATGAATTGGTTTTGATAACAATCGATTCACCAATTGTACTATTTGGATATGAAAAACCCGGCAACCTAAACCTGCACCAGTTATTTCTCTAGTAATCCCCACGTCACATCTCCCAGATTTTTCCCAGCAAGGGAAACAAACTAGTTTGAACACTGGGAATACAAAGCCTATTTACATACAGTATGAGATTTCTATACTAAAAATTGACCAATATATATTAACCAAATAAAAGTAGTTTTGTGAAACCTTAACACAAACTGGATATACAGTGGTACCTCAGGTTAAGTACTTAATTCGTTTTGGAGGTCCGTTCTTAACCAGAAACTGTTCTTAACCTGAAGCACCATTTTAGCTAATGGGGCCTCCTGCTGCCGCTGTGCCGCCAGAGCACGATTTCTGTTCTCATCCTGAAGCAAAGTTCTTAACTATTTCTGGGTTAGCAGAGTCTGTAACCTGAAGCGTATGTAACCTGAAGCATATGTAACCCGAGGTACCACTGTATTTTAATCCAATTAATAGTTTTATTATAAAATAACATGTAAAAACACAAGCATAAGTTGAGATTTCAACAAGAACTCCCAGGTGCTTTTTAGATGATTTGGAATTCCTTTATCACATATGTAACGGAAACAACATTTTCAAGACAACCCTCCTCAGAATCCTGGCAAATTCAGCACTAGTCATCAGACAACACTGATTTTCCAGCATTGCAGGGGGTTGTACTAGATGCCCCTTTGGGTTACCTTCCAATTTCACAATTCTGCAATTCATTACTTGTACCTTCATCTTTTAACCCTTGTGCAACTGTACTCATGACATGTACCTCTTTATAATTTTCTTTTTCACCTTTTGATTTCCATCAGTTGTTATAACCATTCTCTCTGGTTTTATAGGCATTGTAAAATGATTTTTTAAAACAACAACAACAACAAACCTTCAACAATATAAAAAAATAAATGCAATAATAATAAGTAATTATTCAACCCACTAACCCTTTCTACCTGTGGCACGTTGTTTGTGGTCCGAGTCCAGAATTAAGTTTTGGGTTAAACCAGAGACAACAGGAAAAAAAGAGTGGGTTGCAGCACCCAGTGAAACCTTACAGTCATAATGAAGCAGAAGTTGGTGGTGGAAAAGCCGAGAAGGAGATCTGTTCATCCCTTGGTGGAAGTCTGTGGGCCTGCCATTAACTACATCTGCGATTCCGATCTCTCAATTATTGTTGTTTTTTTTTAAGTGGCTGAGACTGTGGCTCAGAATCAGAGCCATTTCCAAACAGGATGCTCTTAAACCCTTGTTCTGCTTTCTTAATCCCCATCAGTTCATTTAAACCTAGTAATGTTTTTATGGCTGAGCCTATCAGGACACAGCTGGGACAGGAGGTAGCAGGAGGAGAAGGAGGAAAGGGTTTTTTTGTGGGGCGGGAGGTGAGAGGACTCCAGGACAGGGGAGTGGATGGTGTGTTAATTCTCTAGGAATTTCAGAACAGAATAAAAAAGTCTCCAGCATGTTCAGGAATCTTGGTAAAGAGAACACTGAGAGGCCAGGCTAGGGAACCACCACCAAATCCACCCTGAGCCATTTCATAAAATCATGGAATGGTTAAGTTGGAAGGGACCCCAAGGGCCATCTAGCCCAACCCCCTGCAACGCAGACCTAGTCTGAGGATGCCACCAGAAAGCCTGAAAGTATTACTCCTGAAAGACAGTGGAAGTCATCTGTTGAGGTATTGATGCCACCCAGGGCCGGATTTTAGTTTGAAGAGGCCCTAAGCCATGGTTAGGCAAACTAAGGCCCAGGGGCCGGATGCGGCCCAATCACCTTCTAAATCTAGCCCTCAGATGGTCTCGGAATCAGCGTGTTTCTACATGAGTAGACTGTGTCCTTTTATTTAAAATGCACCTCTGGGTTATTTGTGGGGCCTGCCTGGTGTTTTTACATGAGTAGAATGTGTCCTTTTATTTAAAATGCATCTCTGGGTTATTTGTGGGGCCTGCCTGGTGTTTTTACATGAGTAGAATGTGTCCTTTTATTTAAAATGCATCCCTGGGTTATTTGTGGGGCATAGGAATTCGTTCATTTCCCCCCCAAAATATAGTCTGGCGCACTACATAGTCTGAGGGACGGTAGACTGGCCCACAGCTGAAAAAGGTTGCCGACCCCTGCTCCTAAACTACTGAAGGTAATGGTGCCCTTTATATGTCCAGCTGTCCTTTGTCAACAACAAATTGCCGCTGTTTTTTGTGTTGAATATATGGTATTTTATGGACCTAATAGGCATCTAAAGCCATTTGCACATAACAAAATATGTATTGTATCAAAGTAATTGATATAGAAATGAGCAAACCAGTGATGTTTTAGAGAGCAGGCTAGCAGGCGCGGCCCATTACTTGCATCATAGGAGCCTACACAACACAAAACACTGTTGCTGTATGTAGGTTTTATTTAAATTTTTTTATCTTAATATTTTGGAAATGTATATAAGCGATAGCTAAAGCTATAGCTTGTTTAGCTTACAGGTAAATCCGGCACTGGTGCCACCTTGCTCACAGCTGATAGCAGTGCAAGAAAAGACCAGGAGCAGCCAAGCAGCTAATTTGAAATAAGGACTCTGCTCTGTACCAATGTCATATGCAAACTGACCATGCAGCTCTGCGTGGAGCAGGTATCAGGACAAGGAAAACCCTCTACTGTCTGTGCAATTTGTCTAGAGCATCTGGAAAGTGAGGTGTCCGAAAACATATTCTTGGACTGACATCTGACCAAGCAAAATCTATTTTAAAAGCCTTTAGACAAGAGCCATGATAAAGCAGTGTCAATTAGAAGGCAAGAGCTAGAGGCACTTGCAATAAACCGCAAGCCAGTGCCTTTTCTTAAACAAAGAATATGTTGTTAATGATGATAAGAATGATGACGACGATGATGATTAATAATTTCATTTATGTACCACTTACCTTCAAGCAAAGCAATTTGCCATACAAACAAAGCATACAGAGAGCAATTAAGGTTACTTGGGGGGTCATTCTGCAGGGATTCTTAAGCTGTGATTCCTGTATTGCAGGAGTTTGGACTAGATGACCCTGGGGAGAGGGGTCCCTTCTAACCCTACAGCTCTTTTTTTCTTTGATTCATTACAGCTTTATCAACAGAGGTTGGCTACCTGTCAGGGATTCCTTAGCTGTGATTTGTGCATTGCAGGGGCTGGTTTATATAATCTTAGGGGTACTTTCTATACCTGAAATTTTATGACTCTTTTGCTGTGGGTGATTTTGAGGGGCCCTTCCAACTCTTTAGCTGATATTCCTGCGTTGCAGGGGGGGGGGTGAACTAGACGACCCTTTGGGGTCCCTTTAGTTATTTGATTTTCAGATTCTTAATTACATTTATATCCCACCCTCCCTCAGAGGAGCTACTTGTGGCACACTCACTAATATTTAATGGGAAACACAGCTCTGTAGCCTGGAGAGGGGTGGTTTTTTTTATTTTTGGCATGGAAAATAGAGCCATCTCTGAGCAGCTGTCAATCCCTGTGACCTTAGCTCCTCCTGTGCATATTGCATGAGGTTTTTCCCCCCTCCTCCTTGTCCTCCAGTTCCCCCCCCCTTTTTTTCTTTTTGCACACCCCCTCCTCCCATGGACCCCCCCCTCCCTTCCATCTGAGTTACTGTTCCTCTGCGCTCCACCGGGACCTCAATGAGATTTGAGTTCCTGGTAGATGACACGGAATAATTGAAATGTCCTTCTGATGACCTTCAGACTCCGGCAGCCTTACGGTAATCAGGGAGGGCTGACAGATGACTGGCACGCAGCCCCCCTTCCGTGAAGCCGCACACGCACTCACATACCCTGTTGCACATCCACACACAGGGACAGAGGCCACCTTTATGACGAGAGATGAAAAGCCCACACTCGGGTCCTCAGACAGAACAAAGGGACTTAAAGCTGTGCTTTGCAGGCATGAAGAAGGTGAGGACTGAGCATCATACATATTCAGGCCTTCCCAGTAGAGTCTCTCTGGAGCTCACTAACATCTCTGATCGCCTCAGATTATTGTGTCTTTTTTGTGTGTGCGCAACGTTTTATTTAAAAATTCATTTTGTAACAGGCAAAACAGTTACAACAACCTATGAAAAGCAAAAATATAGAAGAAGCATGCAGAATGAGTGTGAGTTAAAATATGCAAGCTGAAAATCAATCAGAAGACAGAAACATTTTTTAAAATATCCTATGCTTTGCAAGTACTTAAATTTGATTAAATTTAAATTTTATTAAGGCATTTTTTAGTTCCAGTGGAGAACTGTATTGGTTAAGATTACAGAATCGCAGAGCTGGACCACAAGGGTTCATCTAGTCTAACCCCCTACGATGCCAAGTAATCCCCCCCCCCCTTTGTTCAAGATTATTGTTTAAAATTCCTTTTATAATGTAAATACAGACATATTGACTGTGAATCCTGGAAGCCCTGCTCCCTGCCTTGCAGACCTTTCCCCACCTGGTCTGAGAGGGAGGGCCTCTTACTGACCCCAGATACAGAAGCTGAGGCTGCTGAACAGAACCTTGGACTGGAGAGTGTTTTATTGGGAGTGGTTATTACTGATATCAATACTCCTTTTTCATATATTTGTTTTAGATGTTATTATGATCTACGTGGAAATGTTCAATTTGGTTGTGTACTTTTGGGTGTGTTTTATTTATTGTTTATGGCTACTTTTGTTATTTTTGAAATCGTGTATTCTTTTATGCTGAAAGCTGCCTGGAAGTTCTCAGCACCCCTAAAAAGACTATAGTTCCCAGGCAGCTTTGTGGGAAGCTGCCTGCTTTCGATGTACGGCGGGGTCAGCAGCTGTTTAAGAAGAATGCAAAAGCAATGGTGAAGTGTTTAATGTTACATTTCTTGGGGGCCCCAGACTTTCCATCCATTTCTGTCTTCCCCTCTTGCCAAGAAGTGTTATTTTGCAGGAACAAACGTCAGTTATTGACTATAGATAAAGGAGGTCGAAAAACATTCTGCCAAAGAGTTATCCAATCCCCATTAATCTCCATAAAACAGCTTTATTGTAGGAAGACATGTTAGCTGTACCCTTCATTTTGATCTTGGTCAGTGATTAAGGCATTTTTACTAAACTTATGCCCCTTATAAATGCAGCTTGTGAGTTGAATGGTTAAAAGCTTGTAATGTGAGCGGTTCCTTTCTGCTATTCATTAAATAAAGATTTTAATTTTTTGGCTTGAAACCTGAGGTCCTTGACCAAAACCACAAACATTACTATGCTATTCTGCCTTGGTCAGGCTTCACTGGGTGTCCTGTGTCCAGTTCTGTGTGCCCCAATGTAAGGGGGACATTGACCTGCTGGAAAGTGTTCAAGGGAAGGCAGTGACAATGGTGAAGGCTCTGGAAACCAAACCTTATGAGGAATGGTGGAGGGAGTTGGGTATGTTTAGCTTGGTAAAGAGGAGACTGAGAGGAGATATGATAACCATCTTCAAATATCTAAAGGGCTGTCACATGGAGGACAGGCTAGGACCCGAACCAATGGATTCAAATGACAAGAAAAGAGATTCTGACTCAACATTATAAAGAACCTTGTGGTGGCAAGCTTTGTTCTACAGTAGAACAAGTGCCAGTCCACCTGTGAGACAAGGTGAGGCAACTGCCTCAGGTGGCAGGATCCACAGGGGCAGTAGATCCAGCCTCCAAGGAAGACATTGTCCTCTGCTGCTGCTGCTGCAGGGGTGGCACCGATGACTGTAGCATTCTCCTCAGCAGTCCCTCGACACAGCCTATACAGAGGCCTCTCAGTGAATAGGAGGCACTGCTGGTCTCGTTCCACCTCTAGGGAGGAAATGGCAGGGGCTGCCTTTCAGGGTCTCCTGGGGTACTCACTTGCCCAGCGTGAATCAACCCCCCAAACCCAATGACCTTTGATTTCCACTTCCACTATTGGGTAAGGTTTATTTGATTCCTCCATTGTTCCTACTGTAGATTTTCACTCACCCCTTCTTCCCTAGTGGGAGCAGGGGGAAAGTTCACCTCAGGTGCCAAAATGTTTTGGGCCAGCCCTGACTGGAATGGACTCCCATGGAAGGGGGTGGGCTCTCCTTCATTGGAGGTTTTTAAGCCACCTGTTGTGGATTCTTTAGCTGGGATTCCTGCACTAGGTGACCCTTGGAGATCCGTTCTGATCCCACAATTATATGATTTTATAATCATCTCTTTCAACTTTACAAAGTTGAGGGTGCCTTTCCCTTCACAAGTTCTTGGGAGAAACTTAACCAGCAAACAGCAATTTATAAAAGCAATCAGCTCAGAGCTGAACTCACATTCTTTTGCACGGCGGAATGTGGGTCCCGCCTCGGATATTTAAACTTATCTCAAGGCAAACAGCTGAACGTGAAATTAGGGAGCTGCATGAAACAAAACTGATTTTAAATAGTCAGTTGTAACATTTCCTTATTCTTTTGAAGTCTTGCAAATGGACTCGGCTAAATTTAGCGGGCTTGGTGCTAGAACACCAGACACTGTTTTGCTTCAAAGCCGTTGTGCTGTACGAAGCATTCACTTTCACAGATAAAAACTCCAATGCACCAATGCAAATGGCCCCTATCAGAGGCACTCCCTAGTTCCTGTGTCCATAACTTATTCTGTTGTAAAGGTTTACTAAATTACAAATGTGAAAAATATTTTCTTTTTTCTCACCTAATTGTTGGAAGAAGGTACGCGGGTGGAGCTGTGGGTAAAACCTCAGTGCCTAGGACCTGCCGATCGTATGGTCGGCGGTTTGAATCCCCGCGGCGGGGTGAGCTCCCATCTTCGGTCCCAGCTCCTGCCCACCTAGCAGTTCGAAAGCACCCCTAAGAGCAAGTAGATAAATAGGTACCGCTTTATAGCGGGAAGGTAAACGGCATTTCCATGTGCTGCGCTGGTGCTGGCTCGCCAGAGCAGCTTCGTCACGCTGGCTATGTGACCCGGAAGTGTCTCCGGACAGCGCTGGCCCCCGGCCTCTTAAGTGAGATGGGCGCACAACCCTAGAGTCGGACACGACTGGCCCGTACGGGCAGGGGTACCTTTACCTTTACCTAATTGTTGGAAGGGTAGCAATAAGCTTGGTACATATTATCACTGATGGCAGGAATGTAAATTGGTGGTTTTTTGAATTTAATTTTGACAGAGATGATAAATATTACTATTTGTGGTGTAAAATTAATGTGACTGGATATGTCTGATGAGACCAGTGTAGATATATAGTCCAAAGAATTGGTCTTATATATCACCTTGCAGCTCAATGGAAAATCTTACATCGGATGCTTGGTACCACTCAGTCTTGAACAGAGCTATAGTAGAGAAAATAACACATAATGTGGAGTTCTAGTCCTTGTCAAAATTTCAAATTATTTTAGAATAACCTTTTAGAAGAACTGACATTCCTTTATTACAGATTCTACCTTTTGACCTACGAAGCTGCCTTGTTCTGAAGGAGGCCTTCGATAGCCCATTTTTTCTTGCAACGGAAGTGAAAGTCGATCAGATCCCTAGAGATTGATTGAATGACAGATGCAAAGGACTGAATTCACAACGTTCCCTGGGAAAAGAGTATTCCTCATAGCTGAACTCTGTGCCTTCTCCCCATCTTTGGATTCATGCTGCTTTGGGGTATTTCGCAGGAAGCTAATACAGCGGAAGACAGAAAT
The DNA here is from genome assembly GCF_965153285.1 of Podarcis tiliguerta. Classification (NCBI taxonomy): domain Eukaryota; kingdom Metazoa; phylum Chordata; class Lepidosauria; order Squamata; family Lacertidae; genus Podarcis; species Podarcis tiliguerta. The sequence goes on along the minus strand of NC_139553.1, from coordinate 19,519,360 downwards.
GGGATTCAATATGACCTTAACAGATTGGAGAACTGGGCCCAAACTAACAAAAATAAAATTCAGTTGGGACAAATGTCAGGATCTCAACTAAGACAGATATAATCAGATGCAGAAATATAGGATGGGGAACAAATGAAAAGGATCTAGGAGTTTTGGTAGGCCACAAGTTTCAGAGCATTAATCCTGCTTTTTGGTCTTTTGTCAGCTTTTGATACCATTGACCATGGTATCCTCCTGAACCAGCTCTGGCGAATGGGATTTGGGGGCAGTGTATTACAGTGGTTCCTATCCTACCTTCATGGTTGAGTGACACAGAGTTGACACTCTGTTTCTCAACAACATCTGAATCAGAAGAGACTGTGCAGTCCCTGGGCCACTGTCTAGTCCTAGACCCAGTGGTGAAATGGATGGTGTGTAGGGGAACAAGCGGAGCTTGAATCCTGCAAAACAGAGGTACTGTGGGTGAGTAGCTCCCATGTCTGGGAAATTGGTCTGTTGCCTCTGCTGGGTGGGGTTGTGCTCCCCCTGAAGGAGCAGGTTCAGAGTCTGGGGATACTTCTGCATCCAGCTCTGTCACTGGAGGCACAGGTAGCCTCAGTGGCTAGAAGTGCCTTTTAACAACTGTGACTGGCTTGACAGCTATGGCCACTTCCTGGACTAGGAAATCCTCGCTCATGATAGTTCGTATGTTGGTTACTTCAAGACTGGATTAATGCAATGAGCTCTATGCGGGGCTTCCCTCGCGCCTGATCTGGAAGCTGCAGTTTGTGCAGAATGCTGCAACACAATCGCTGCAACACTTGTCAGCATATAACACATGCACTCAGATATCTGCTATTGGGTCAAGTTCAATGTGTTATTATTAGTATATGTAAAGCCCTTAACGTATTGGGACAAGTTTGCCTTCAAGATCACCTTCCCTCACATGTGCCCACTCTACCAATTTGATCAGCAGAATTGGCATTGCCACAGGTGTCACATAATACCTGTTCCACATTTGTAAGAACTTGGATCATTTAGTGCAGCAGCACCTACAGACTTTAGAACTCCCTGTATATTGAGATCAAGAAGGTGCCTTTTTGGTGCCTGCTAAAAACATTCCTGTTTAGACAAGCCTACCCAGATGTTTACGATTTTAATCTGTTTTAGTCTTTTAACTTTTTTATGTTTTAAAGTAGGTTTGTGAATTCTTCCTGATTTTATTGTTTTACCTTTGAGAAGTTTTGTTTTGTTTTTACAATCAAGCAGTGTACAATTTTTCTGAAGTAAATAAATAGTGTTAAGCTTCACAGTTTAACCGTCTTCATATATCAGAAACTTAACAGTCAACAGTGTGATGCGGCAGCAGAAACGGCTAATGCTATTCTAGACTGCATCAACAGAAGTCCAGTGTCCAGGTCAAGGGAAGTCATAGTATCACTTTGATTCTGCCTTGGTCAGGCCAAAGGTGGAGTTCTCTATCCAGTTCTGGACGCCACAGTTTAAGGAAGATATGGACAAGCTGGAAGAGGGGCAGGGGGAGGAGACCAAGACTATAAAGGGTGGGGAAACCAAATCTTACAAGGAATGGTTGAGGGTGTTGGGTATGTTTACCCTAGAGGAGAGGAGACTGACAGGTGACATGACAGCCATTTCAAATACAGTACAGTGATACCTCAGGTTACATACGCTTCAGGTTACATACGCTTCAGGTTACAGACTCCGCTAACCCAGAAATAGTGCTTCAGGTTAAGAACTTTGCTTCAGGATGAGAACAGAAATTGCGCTGCGGCGGTGCAGCGGCAGCGGGAGGCCCCATTAGCTAAAGTGGTGCTTCAGGTTAAGAACAATTTCAGGTTAAGTACGGACCTCCGGAACGAATTAAGTACTTAACCCGAGGTACCACTGTATCTGAAGGGCTGTCACATGAACGAAGGAGCAAGCTTGATTTCTGCTGTTCTGGAGAGGAGGATTAAAAAAAAAAAGGATTCAAATGACAAGAACAGAGATTCTGACTAACATTAGGAATAACTTTCTGGCAGTAAGAGCCATTTGGCAGTGGAACAGGGGATTATTCCTCCTCTGTTGGTTTTTAAGCAGAGATTGGGTGGCATTCCACCCGGCAGGGATTCTTTCACTGTGATTCCTGCATTGGAGGTGGTTGTACTAGATGACCCTTGGAGTTCCTTCCAACTCTGCCGTTCTTTGATTCTACATCTCCACTTATTTGAAGACAGTGTGGAATGAGAGCTCAGGCTGTAGCCATGCTGGCCTTTCTGTAGTGAAGAAACATTATTTTTTTTAGCGGAAGGCAAGATGGATTGTTTCAATTTTGCTAGGAACAGAAACCCATCCCCAGTTACCTAGCAATCGGGAAATTGTACACAGAGGGAAAATGCTATATAGTTCTGGCCCAGCCTGACCGCTCAGCTGCAAGACATGCACAACCAACCCTGCATTTTACTGTCTCCTGAAAATTTGCTTGTCGCTTTCCTACATTACAAGACTTTTCCACATTTTACATTTTGTTAACTTTCAAGAGATCAAAGGCTGCCTAGATTTAAAAAAATGCTCTCTCCACCTTGCTTCTAGAAATACTTCCTAGAATTTCTTGCACGGATTCTCTGTGTTATTCTTCCACCTCCTTTTTTAAAAAAAACAATAAATGGGTTTTGTGATTAATTATCCTGGGAAAATAACCTCCAAAGGCACATCTGCTCCCCGTTTGTTTGCACATTCAAGGGGTAAATCAGCTTTTGAAGCTGAAGTGAGCTAAAGGTTGTGAAATGTTGGAAGTGTTGTGATTCTTGCAATGCAGGGGGTTGAACTAGATGACCCTGGGGGACCCTTTAAGCTCTACAATTCTATGAACTTCATGAAAGATTGCAGACAAACAGAAAGGCTGCAAATGCTCCTAATTTTGCAGCAATGTTGCAACCATTAAAATGGCTGTGTTGGCTAGTGGGTGGAGCACATTTTTCCCTAGACATGTTGGGGTGGAATTGGACAAAAATATTGTCCACATGGCGTGGCATTATCTCCTGGCCCTTTGAAGAATTCATCATTTTGGTATTAAGTCTTTTTATCCTCTGAGACCAAGGCGGGCAACAGGTATTCCATGGTGAAACAATTAAGACCATAAGAACATCATAATGGAAGCACGGTTGGATCAGGCCAATGGCCTGACGTCCAGCACCCTTTTCTCACAGTGGCCACTCAGATGCCTATGGGAAACCTGCAAATAGAGCCTGAGCACAAGAGCTATTTCCCCTCCAGCGTCTTCTGGCAACTGGCATTCAGAAGCATGAATACCTTCAGCTGTGGAGAACAGAACAGAGCCATCATGGCTAGTAGCCATCAATAGCCTTCTCCTCCTCCAGGAATTTGTCCAATCTTATTTCAAACCATCCAAGTTGGAAGTCACAACCACCTCCTATGTAGGTGAGTTCCATAGTTTAACTATGCGGGATGCTTGCTTTGTCTGGTATGAGCAGAATTTTAACTTTTGTATGTTTGAAAGTACTGCTGTAATTTTTTCTTGATTTTCCTCTTTTATCCTTTTATAAACTGATTTGAGGGTGGTTGTTGTTTTTTGTCTTTCTTTTTTTTTTACAATCAAGTGGTGTATACATTTCAGGAAGCAAGCAAGCAAACAAACAAACTGAATAGTAATCCAGCAGGCTTTTCTTATGTTCTTACGTTCCCACTGGGCTACATCGCTGCACAGCCTGTTTATTGTATTTTGAGAGTCTTCCTTTGCTGCCAGCCAAATCTAGACATAATGAGTGATGCTCAGGGCTGGTGCGCAGGATTGTCACGTTGATAGACATAATAAGTCCCAAAGAGTCAGCAAGGAGGCATGGCTGAAACACTCCAGAATTTCACATAAAATGCAAAGTGGTTTTCTCCCCAGGGCACTTCTGAAAGGGAAATTCAAAGGTTGTCTGTCAGCAGGCTTTTGGAGTGGGGGTGGGTTCCATCTGAAATTCCTTGTTTGTTTGTCTGTATGGACAGCCCTCAGAATGGCAACACTGCGATCATAGAATTATACAATTATAGGGTTGGAAGGTACACCAAGGGCCATCTAGTCCAGCCCCCTGCAATGCAGGAAGCACAGCTAAAGTGTTATTGACAGATGACCATCCAACCTCTACTTAAAAACCTCCACAGCAGCAGAGCCCCTCAAATGACAGCCACTTAAATTTGCTGATGTTCAGAAGCTTTTAGCAGGAAGGAGGCATAGCTTTTCATGCTGTTCGGCTGGTTCCGCCCCACCCTCCCCACTCAGTCTCCCTCACCTTATGGGACTCATTAGCAGTTAAACATTCCCCTAGCTAGCACCCCCACCCCACCCCAGCCCCGGAGGCTGTAGGCCTACTTGGCTCCCAGAAAGAAAAATTGGAAAACATCCATACACAGACAAACCGCCCCCCCCCCCCCGCTTTCTACCATGCTGAGCCTTTATCAGCACTTAATTAAAACTTGACAAGAAGATTAACACAGAGAGGGCAGTTTTTAATTAAATTAATATCACATTCAATTTTCCAATCCACTGTTGCGCACCAGACACCTGCAGATCTTAATACAAAACCAAACAAATCGAGAATGGAGGGGAAAGGCAGAGGTAAATGAAACAGGAGTTATTTTGAACTCCCCTTCCCCATCGGCCCTTCCTATTCGCCTGTGATTTTCCATTCTGAGCTGGAGTATCAATAAAGACATAAGGGGAGCCCACAAGCAGGTCCCAAGCACAAGAGCATCTCTCCTGTGGCTACCAGCAACTGGTGTTCAGAAGCATTCCTACCTCTGACCATGATGGAGCCATCCAGGCTGGTAGCCGTGAAACACCTTGTCCTCCATGAATTTGTTCTTTCAAAGCTATCCAAGTTGATGGCCACTGCTTCCTCCTGTGGCAGCAAGTTCCATAGTTTAACCCTACGCTGTATGAAGAACTGCTTTTTTATCTGTACCAAATCTTCCAACATTCAGCTTTATTAGATGTCCATGAGTTCTACCGAGTGCCTTTGAGATTTGGGGTCTAAAATATATTTTTTTTATTGCTTGACGTTTCACTTGGTAGTGCTAGACCTTCATTGCCATGACACAACCATGCTTCACTGGGTACCACGCTCTGGATGGGAGAATGAGCTGCCAAGTCACATGGTCCATATCAGCAACCCACAGGAGGAAGAGCTTGGGGTTGGGTTTCATGATATTCAGGATCACCCCTGTGGAGTGTGACTAAGCTGTTGCTGCCTTCTGCTTTCCATCCTTGACATCTCTCTTTGAGCACACCTAGAGGGAGAATCATAGAACTGTAGAGTGGGAAGGGTCCTCCAACGGTCATCTATTCCAACCCCCTTGCAATGTAGGAATCACAGCTAAAGCATCCCTGATGGATGGACCCCTAACCTCTGATTGAAAACTATCAAGGAAGAAGAGCCCACCACCTTCCAAGTGAGTCCATTCCACCGTTGAGCAGCTCTTGCCCTCAGAGCTCTTACCCTGCCTGGGGTTTAAATAGAATCTCCTTTCTTGACAACTGGTGTTCTCCTTCTTTCGCTCTCTGTTTTTTAGAATATTTATTGAAATTGACAATGATGAGATCCCCAGATACTTCCACCATCCTAGCCCTTAGTTGCTGATGTTCCTTCGTTTACAAGCAGCACTCTGGGCTCTGGCGGAGAGACGGTTCATGTAAACATTGACCTGAAGGAACTTGAAATCTGCTGTCTGCTGAGTTTGCATTTCCATCCACAAGACCCAGAGCAGAGGCTGCCGCCACCACAATTAAGAGTTTGACGTTTCCTGCAAAGATTGGGAAATAGCCTGCAATGGAGTAAAGTTTAGGTTTTGCAAACAAAAGCACCACTCCCTCCGTTATAAGAACTTTAGAAGAGATCTTGTGATGGCCTGGGATTCCGATTCGGAGGATGAAACAGAGGAATCCCGGCCTGCACAGGAGTCCCCGCCTCCAGGGCCGGCTGAACTGGGGCAAGGCCTAGATGCTGAAGAGCCTGCACCTGTGGCAGTGCATCAGGAGCTGGCCCCAGGTGAAGCCCTTCTGGCCCCAGAGAGGCTTGACGACTCAGTGGCCACAGGTGAGCCTCCTCCAGGGCCCAGTAACCCTTCGGCCTCTCCTGATCTGCAGAGGTTTAGAGCAGAGAGGCGAAGGGAACTGGTTGCCCCCAGGAGGAGTGCTCGCCTTAAGGCCAGAGGAGGCGGGGCTCCTGGGGGCCGGGACCGCCCCTGGCCTTAGAAGAGGATAAAAGCCCAGTCAGCCCGGCCCCAGGTTGCGGGAGCAACGTCGTTGTTGGCTTCGGACCTTCCTGCGTTCCTGATCCCTGCTCGGCCTCCTGTTCCTGACTATCCGGTACTCCTGTTCCCTGCTCGGCCTCCTGTCCCCGACCATCCGGTGTTCCTGTTCCCTGCACAGCCTCCTGTTCCAGCGTTCCTGTTCACCGCCCGGCACTCTGCCTCGGACCTTGCCCCTCTTCGTGTGGACTCTGCTACACCCAAGGTACCTTACCCCCGGGACCAGCACAGTTTGCTCCCGCCACCTCCCGCACTCCCCCTTCGTAGGGGTGCGTTCGGGAAGAGCCAGAGGCCATGGCTGAACAGGCGGCTGCACTGGTGGCTTTGGCCCAGGAGAACCAGGCCTTGTCTCACACCGTGCAGCAGCTCAGTGACGCGGTTGAGGCACTTCAGCAACGCTTGGAAGCCCTACCGGCTCCTGGGGCCGACGCCCCGGCTCCGGGCAAGTACCCAGTGGCTTTGCCTGAGAAATTTGATGGAGCCCCGGCCAGCTTTCCCATGTTCCTGGCCCAGGCCAAACTGTATATTCAGGGGCGAGCCCGGAACTTTCCTGACGACCGTACCAAGGTGCACTTTTTGATTAGCTTGTTAAAGGACCAGGCGGCCAAGTGGGCGTTGCCGCTACTCAGGCAAGACTCCCCCTTGCTGGCAGACTATACGGGGTTTTGCAATCGTTTGGAGGCCGCGTTCGGCAACCCCCAGAAAGAGAGTCAAGCCAACCGGGCGATTCGGCATTTGAAACAGGGCAAGTCCACGGTGGCCACATATACCACGGAGTTTCGGCTGTTGGCACAGGACTTGTCCTGGAATGACTCGGCACTGCGGGACCAGTATCTCGAAGGGCTTTCGGACGAGGTACTGGACCAGTTGGCCACAATGGAACGCCCCACCACGCTGGACACTCTCATTCAACGGAGTCTACAAATAGACGACCGGTTGGAGGATCGTCGTCAGGCCCGGGGTCGCCGACACTTCCAGTTCACGGCACCAGCTTTTTCCGGCAGCCCCACGGTCACAACTGATTTAACGGAGGAGCCTATGCAGCTCGGGGCAGTGCGGCCACGCCTTTCCCCCGCAGAGAAGGCGCGGCGTCGGGATGGAAATCTCTGTCTTTACTGTGGCGGAAGTGGACACTTCGCTCGGTCCTGCCCTGAGAAACGCCAGCCGCAGGGAAACCGCCAACCCCAGTAGCTGATGGCCCTAGCTACCGGGGGTCCCAAACCGTACAGAATGGGCCCGCACCAATGGACTTGCAACATCTTATGGTTTCGGTACGTTTATACCCTCCAGGTGGGCCCTGGATCCTCACCCATGCTTTGGTAGATTCAGGGGCAACCCGCTCCTATATGGACGCTGCTTTTGCCGCCCATCATCAGGTGCCACTTCGGAACAAGCCAGTACCGGTCCAGGTGGAAGCGATTGACGGACGACTTCTGCGGTCAGGTGCCGTTACTCAGGAGACCCAGCCTCTGGTCCTGTGTCTCCAGCAGCACCGGGAGTTGCGAACTTTGGACATTGCCTCTATGCCCCGCTTCCCCCTGGTGCTCGGGATGGACTGGCTGGAAGCCCACAACGTTCAGATTGACTGGGTCAAACGGACCGTGCACTTCCCAGTCCCATGTTCCCATGCTCAATCCGGAACGCTGGCGTCCGCGCCCTCAGAGGAGGCAGCACCCACGCTCCCAGCCGTGTACCAGGACTACCAGGACGTGTTCGAGGAACGGGGGGCAGACCAGCTGCCGCCGCATCGGCCTTTTGACTGCGGCATAGACCTCCAACCCGGAGCGCCTTTACCAGTGAGTCGCTTATATTCCCTAACAGAGCCAGAGCGCGAGGCTTTGCAGGACTTCTTGCGCAAGAACCTGGAGCGTGGGTTCATTAGGCCTTCCACCTCGCCCACCGCGGCACCGGTGCTTTTTGTTAAGAAGAAATGTGGGGAACTCCGCCCTTGCCATGATTACCGAGCCCTGAACAAAATTACTGTCCCAGACCGGTACCCCTTGCCCCTTATCTCGGAGCTGCTGGAGCGGGTGCAAGGGGCACAGGTGTTCACCAAGCTGGACCTCCGGGGGGCCTACAACTTGATTCGGATCCGAGCCGGGGATGAGTGGAAGACAGCGTTTGGGACCCGGTACGGGCAGTTCGAATATTTGGTTATGCCTTTCGGTTTGTGCAACGCGCCTGCTGTGTTTCAACGCTACATCAACCACGTGTTTCAGGACTTGTTAGACAAGTACGTGGTGGTGTATTTGGATGACATACTGATTTACTCCCGTGACCCGGCCCGCCATGAGGGACATGTCCGGACCGTGCTGCAGCGCTTGCGTGAGCACCGTTTGTACGCAAAGCTCAGCAAGTGCGAGTTCCATCAGCGGACTGTGGACTTCCTTGGTCACCGGCTCTCTCCAGATGGGGTGCAAATGGACCCGGGGAAGGTGACAGCGGTTCAAGAATGGGCGGCACCCCGGAACCGCAAGGACCTACAGCGTTTCCTGGGGTTCGCCAATTACTACCGGACCTTCATCGCTGATTATGCTCATCGCACCACCCCGTTGACCCGGCTACTGCGCCCAAAGACGCCGTTTTCCTGGGACAAGGAGGCAGAGGAGGCGTTTCAGGGGTTGAAGGCCTGTTTCCAGAGGGCACCAATCTTACAACATCCTGACCCCTCTCGACCCTTTGTGGTGGAGACCGACGCTTCCAGTACGGCTCTCGGTGCCGTCTTGTCTCAACAGATTGGTCCTGAAGCGCCACTCTTACCCTGTGCCTTCTATTCCCGCCAGCTCCTACCAGCGGAGCGTAACTATACTGTGTGGGAGCGGGAACTACTGGCCATCAAGGTAGCCTTTGAGGTCTGGCGCCACCATCTTGAGGGGGCACGACATCCGGTGGAGGTGAGAACCGACCACCGGAACCTGGAGTACCTCCAGACCACCCGCAAGCTGAACCAAAGACAGATCCGGTGGGCGTTGTTCTTTTCCCGGTTCCAGTTCCGGATCCGCTACATCCCTAGCTCTCAGAATCAGAAGGCGGATGCCCTGTCCCGGAAACCTGAAGACAACGCAGACACGGTACAGCAAGCAGAACCCACCACGATCCTACCTCCGGCTGCATTCCTGGCCACCCAGGAGGCGCAGCCACTGCAGGTTCGGGTGCGGGAACAGCAGCGGGTCGACGCTTGGGCCCAGGAACGACTCCGGGAGCTGGCTGAAGGGTCCAGCCCACAGTATCCGGGGCTGGTCCTGCATCAGGGCCTTCTGCTGCACCACGGTCGTCTGTACATCCCGCCAGGGCCACTACGGCTGGAGGTTCTCCGGATGGCCCATGATGCCCCAGCAGCGGGGCACTTTGGACGGTATCGGACCACCCATCTGGTCAGTCGAGAGTTTTGGTGGCCCCGCCTGAAGGCTGACGTGGCTCGCTACGTTGCTGGTTGTGATGTCTGCCGGCGCGCTAAGGGACCTACCGGGCGACCCCCCGGCCTACTTCAGCCATTGCCAGTTCCACCGCACCCTTGGCACACGGTTTCGTTGGACTTTGTAGTGGACTTACCCTCGTCTCGTGGCTGTACCTGCCTTCTGGTTTTCTCCGACCATTTCACCAAGATGGTGCACTGCGCTCCCTGTCCATCCGTACCCACAGCCAAGGAAACTGCTCAGCTGTACCTTCAGCATGTCTTCCGCCTGCATGGCCTACCTGAGCGCGTGGTGTCCGACCGGGGCGTTCAGTTCACATCCCGGTTCTGGCAAGCACTACACCAGACCCTCGGGACGGAGGTCTGCCTCTCGTCAGCCTATCACCCACAGACCGATGGCCAGACGGAACGGGCGAACGCGGTGCTGGAGCAGTACCTCCGGTGTTACTGCAGCTACCAGCAGGATGACTGGGTCGACCACCTGGCATTGGCGGAGTTCGCCTACAATAACGCGGTGAATGCGTCCACCCAGCAGACCCCGTTCCAGGCCAGTTATGGTTATCATCCACGGCTGTTTCCAGAGGTGCTGCCGACATCCGCAGTCCCGGCGGTGACGGAGTGGCTTCAAGAGCTCCAGTCCCAGCAACAGCTTTTGGTGGAGCAACTGCACCAGGCCAAGGAAGCGTACAAGGCCCAGGCCGACCGCCACCGCCAGGTGGGGCCGGAACTTCGCGTCGGTGACCTGGTTTGGCTCTCCACTCGCCACCTCCACCCCTCTCGACCTTCGCGGAAGTTGGACGCCCGCTTCACCGGCCCGTTCCCTATCGTAGACCAAGTCTCTCCTGTGGCATTTCGTCTCCGGTTACCCGCAACCCTGAAGGTTCACCCGGTCTTCCACAGGTCCCTTTTGAGTCCGGTGGCCCCACCCGACGAGTTCCACCCGAACCGTCCCCGACCGCAGCCAGTGTTGGTTCGGGGAGAGCCTGAGTACGAGGTGGAACGCATCCTGGACTCCCGATACCGCAGGGGAAAGCTGCAGTATCTCATTGACTGGAAGGGGTACGGACCGGAGGACCGTTCCTGGGAACCTGCGGCCAACGTCCACGCACCTGCCTGCCTCCGAGAGTTCCATGCGACGTACCCCGGCAAGCCGGGTCCGGACCCTCGGTTGAGGGGGGGGCCTGGGAGGGGGGATGGTGTGATGGCCTGGGATTCCGATTCGGAGGATGAAACAGAGGAATCCCGGCCTGCACAGGAGTCCCCGCCTCCAGGGCCGGCTGAACTGGGGCAAGGCCTAGATGCTGAAGAGCCTGCACCTGTGGCAGTGCATCAGGAGCTGGCCCCAGGTGAAGCCCTTCTGGCCCCAGAGAGGCTTGACGACTCAGTGGCCACAGGTGAGCCTCCTCCAGGGCCCAGTAACCCTTCGGCCTCTCCTGATCTGCAGAGGTTTAGAGCAGAGAGGCGAAGGGAACTGGTTGCCCCCAGGAGGAGTGCTCGCCTTAAGGCCAGAGGAGGCGGGGCTCCTGGGGGCCGGGACCGCCCCTGGCCTTAGAAGAGGATAAAAGCCCAGTCAGCCCGGCCCCAGGTTGCGGGAGCAACGTCGTTGTTGGCTTCGGACCTTCCTGCGTTCCTGATCCCTGCTCGGCCTCCTGTTCCTGACTATCCGGTACTCCTGTTCCCTGCTCGGCCTCCTGTCCCCGACCATCCGGTGTTCCTGTTCCCTGCACAGCCTCCTGTTCCAGCGTTCCTGTTCACCGCCCGGCACTCTGCCTCGGACCTTGCCCCTCTTCGTGTGGACTCTGCTACACCCAAGGTACCTTACCCCCGGGACCAGCACAGATCTGCTGGATCCGGCCAAGGGCCTATCTAGCCCAGCATCCTCTTCTTAAAGTGGCCAAGCACATGCTTCAAGTGGAAGCCTGCAAGCAGGATTCAAGCACAAGAGACCTCTTCCTTATTTTGTTTTCCAGCAAGTGGTATTCAGAAACATTGCTGCCGTTAATTGTGGAGGCAAAGCATAACCATTCTGGCTAGAAGCCATCAATTGCCCTCTTGTCCATGGATTTGTTTAATCCTGTTTAATGCCATCCAAGTTGGTGGCCCTCACTGCTTCCTGCAAGCGGGAGTTCCTCAGTTTGATCATGCACTGCATGAAGGACTTTCTTTTATCTGTCTTGAACCTTCCAAAATTCAGCTTCATCAAATGTCCAGTGATTTAATAATGTTTTAAATACTGTAACCCACCCTGGGAATTTAGGGGGGAGGATGGAAAATACATACATACATACATACATACATACATACAGTAAAGATAATGATAGTGCCATGAGTGTCATGAGATAGAAAGAAAAAATATTTTATCTATCCATTTTTTCCAGGCCATGAATAATTTTCTAGCATATTGCCTCTTCCTCCCCCTTTCTCTGAAATGTCCAAAATGCTGCAACCTTTCTTCATAGGGGAGTTGCTACATCTTGTCCTTGAGCATTTAGGAATTATTATTGCAATGCAGACAGCTTTAACCAATTTAACACTGTTCTATCAAAAAGCTCAGGTCCTGCTTGTGTCTTTGGGGCATCTGGTTGACGCCTGTGAGAAGAGAATGCTGTTCTTTGGTTCCTACAAGTGTTTTGCCTAATGCTACCAAGGGAACTCCCAGCACCAGAAATACTTATACTGTATTTTCCACAGCCAGAAACATCATAATCCAGGCTCTGAGACGCTCCACCAGACCAGCTCCTGTTTTTGTGCAATTTCCATCCCCAAGATGGTGGGCGGAGGCATATTCCAAAGACCCCTCTGTGTGCCACAGCTCTCTCTGTCTTTGGCCAAGTGACCCTAAAGGCTGCCAAGAGATCCTGTTGCAGCCCCACTCGGCGTTTTGATTTTCCACAGGAAGCGGGACTGCCCCGTGGCTGATTTCCGAGGGTGGCTGCCTCCTGCCTCCCCCCCACCCCGTAAACGATATCGGCCCCCTTTAGCTTCCGACAGGAACCAGAAAAGGAGGGACGTAGGCTGAAGCCTGCAGAGAAGTAGCCTGCAGGAGGCCCTTGACAGAGGGGCAGGGCAGCTTTTAGCAGGGGGCTTCCCAGCCCCTATAAGCTGTCAGAAGGAAAGTGAGCCCCCCCCCCCACGGCCTTCCCTTCAGCAGTGCAGTCTGATGTTTAAAAGAGGGCACCCTATAGAGAGCGTCTTCAAAGGCTCCCACTGGGGTGTCCTCCAGGTTCAGTTCCACCCTGCCCGTTGACAGGCCTTTCATCCTCTGTCTCCGTCCTCCTCATTATGGCCTTCTCGCCCCCTCCTCCAGCTTCCCCCTCCCCAAATCTCTCCGACCTCTTGCAATGGCAAACTGCCCGATAGGAACCAGCTGTTGATTCCAAGGGAAAAAATACCTCTCACAAAAGAGCTTCTCTCTGTAATTTCTCAGAAGCAGTCTCAGTGAAGGTGGTGGGGGAAATCACCACTGGTCACTTGTACTTCATGACCTATTCAGATTTTTTATTTTTATTTTATATAATCACACCTTTTCTCCAAGGAACTACATGGTTCTCCTTCCCATTTTATCTCCCAACAACCACAAGAGTAGGTTGGGCTGAGAGAGACAGCAACTGGCCCAAGGTCATCTAGTGAGCTTCCTGGACAAGTTGGGGTTTGAACCCTGGTCTCCCAGATTTTAGTCCAGAACTGATACAGCCACTCCAGAAACAAAACCTGAGTCACTCCTACATACCATGCAAACATACATACCTCAGATGAAAATAGGGACACTTCCCAGTCCCCTGCCACAGACCCTCCTTGACCCCACATTTTTATCCTATACCCCCACAGAGCATTTGCTATCGGAAGGAGGGCAAGTGCCACTGCACCAATGGGGCACAGCACCCATGCCCTCCACCATCCTGAAAAAACAACAACTCTCAATCCTGATTTTATTTAATCTATTATTTGGTAGATTTACAAAAAGAAAAACACACACAAATAAATAAATCACAAATGAATAAACTTTAGAAAAGGGCCAAGATTAGATGCAGACACACAAAGCATTACTATTATTTAAATCAAGACTCCTTGTGCTCTGCTTCATTCCGTTCCCCCTTTCTTCCTGCCCAGGGAGCCCTGCCCTCTGCCTGCCCCTCAGAGCTGGCGCATCACATGGGGCTGGACCTTGGCAGCTGCATCCGCTCCTCCTCCTCTTCACCCCTCTCCAGCAGCCACTACAAGCTGCCCATAGGAAGTAGTGGCCATGGAGAGGACATGGAGATGCAGTGGCAATGCAACAGGATATGCCCTTGCAGCTGCCACCACCATGACTGCTATCGCTCAAGGTAAGTGCTGGCTTATCCTCCTGCCCGAGCTAGGCAGCAGCGGCGCTGGTGGAGCAAACAGGGACATTCCTGGATGGCTTTTGAAATGTCCTTGGAAAATCAGGACACTTGGAGGGTATGCCCCCATACCCTGAAACTTTTCTTGAGACAAAGGCCTAGGGCTCCTTCAGTATGGCACTAGCCTTATGGACTAGTCTCTGTTTCAGCCTCTCCATCTTCTTCCAGCCTAAGTCCTACAACCATGTTCCAGAGGCATCAGAGCAAGAAGCGTATTCATTATTGACATCCCGTGCATGTCTGCACAACTAACTCAGTACCGGGCCTCAAGTACAGAGTGGTCGCTCCATCCCCTTGATCACTCTGGTTGCCCTTTTCTGAACAGCTTCAAACTGTACAATGTCCTTTTTGAGGCAAAGTGCCTCCCATCAGGAATTCCATGGTAATCCGAAGGATTTAATTTCCATTGAGGACATCATATTTCCGCTGGTGGATAATCAGGCCCCAACTCTCTTTGGCAAATTCTTCTCCCTGTTGCTCTCATATGCTTTCAGCTCAACAGAAGAAGGTATGTGCATCCAGTCAAGGAGTGACGGGAGTCTGCCCAGCAATTCAGCAGAGAGGACACACTGTGTCACCACAAGACCCACAGGGAGGTTTGGAAAACTGCTGATTTTGGAATTTCTATGGAGGAGGGAAGGTTGAAGGGCAAAGGATGAAAAATGATATGGTCTGGGTTGCTTTTGTCATGACATCCAGAATGAAATATATTCCCAGCTGGAGGCAAAGAACTGGTGCAGGTCCCTCCACCTTTATCCTCACCATGTGCAGGGATGCTGGGAGGCTAGGTGTGGGGAGCTGGTATAAATACCCAGGACCCAGTGGTCCAGAAGCGGGCCTGGGACCCAACCATCTTGTTTATGTTTTTGCAGTCTCATTAATTGTCAATTGTTTTTGACATCCATTGTAGAATCAGTGAATTTCAAAGAAAATAATGATATGGAAAAGAGGACACAGAGAGGTGGTATGAGAGCCACCTTCAAATATCAGAAGGGCTGTCACATGGGAAATGGAGCAACCCTTTTCTTCTGCTGCTCCGGAGGGCAGGACCTATGGCTTCAAGTTACAAGAAAGGAGATTCTGACTACGTACCAGGAAGAAGTTTCTGAGGGTAAGAGCTGTTCGGCAGTAGAACGGACTCCCCTGGAAGCTGGTGGACTCGCCTTTGTTGAAGGTTTTAAAGCAGAGGTTGGGTGGTCCTCTTTCAGATCCCTCAGCTATGATTCCTGCATTGCATTGCGTTGGGCTACATGACTCTTGGGATCCTTCCCACATCTACATTTTTATGGTTTTAAGTTCTGAAAATAAGCAGAACAGCAGCACAGAGGCACCAACAATGGCATTTCATTCAGCAGCAGAAGTCCTGTTCTTTTTAAGCATAGATTGGATGCCCACCTGTAAGTGACTCTTTGGTTTCATTGCAGGGAAAGGACTAGATCAGGCATAGGCAAACTCCGGTCTCCAGATGTTTGGGACTACAATTCCCATCATCCCTAGCTAACAGGACCAGTGGTCAGGGATGATGGGAATTGTAATCCCAAACAACTGGAGGGCTGGAGTTTGCCTATGCCTGGACTAGATAACTGTTGGGGGTACCTTCCACTTCTATGATTCAAAGCTGTTCTTACTGCCATTGTGTGTGTCCCTCTGAGGCTGCATTTCAAAGAGTTGACTGCCACCCTCTAAAACAGAGGCCAGCTTGTCCAATGGCACAGAGAGACATGCTCCCTGTGTCGGTGAAGACCCTCTGAGCCAGGAGCAGTTGCCCTTTCCTTCCCCCTAAAATGGGATGACTACAAATCCGAAACCATGCTAACATGCTAAGGAACAGCAGGCTTGACCTAGCACTGAATAAACATGAGCTCACTTTGGCTGGTGGCCTGTATGCAGCCAAATGCATGCGCATATATATATATATATATATATATATATATATATATATATGAAAGTGTGTGTGTGTATGTGTGTGTGGAGACAGGATGAATGCATGGGAGAGACAAAGATTCGGAATCGGAGGGTTGCTATGGAGACAGGTCAGATGCCTTTTGTTCTTCCATTCCAACGCAGCTTAGGGAGATTTGAAAAGAAACACCCGTTTGCTTTCAGGGGCTCAAAGAAGTGTATTCTCTTTCTTCTCCAGAAATCCGAGATAAAGAAAAGGGAACAACGAAGTATGTGGGAGCTTGAGCCCCAACATTTAGCTACAATCTCCTCTGAAGCCAGAGGCAAATGAGAGTGTTTTCCATGAGGTCCATGCAGGGGAACCTGCAAAACCTGTTTGACTGGAGTCATACCCCCTAAATGCCACACAGTGGCTTGTTCTCCTCTTCATTTTATGCTCTCAATGACCCCGCAAGGTAGGCTAGACTCCTGGGGAAACAGTTCTTTAGCACTGCGAATGGCCATTCAGGTTTTCTCCATATTGACATTTGCTCATATTTAGCAGTAAAGAAGGGATTTTCCCAGGGAAAGGAGCAAGGCATGGGGGAAACTGCTTGGACACCTAGAAATCACGGGTCAAGTGGAAAACCTCTCAGACCCAGGTTTTCTAGGCATGGAACAAAGCAGAAGTGTGAACAAGCCCTGAGATAAAGTGGCTGAGCTCAAGGTCACCCAGTGAGCTTCATGGCGGAGTGCACATTCAAACTCTGATCTTCGTCTAACGCTCTAACCACAATGTGACACATCCCTGTAAATAATATTGCTTTTATTTTTCTATTTATTTCATAAAATTTATATACCACTTGTTTGCAATAGCAGAATGAAACAAAAAAAAACCTCACAAAGCAGTTTACGAAAAAATAAAACAATCAAATTATCAAGGAAAATGTACAACAATAGTTTAAAACATATAAAACATATTTTGGATGCAGCAGGGGCCAATTCACTCCCCTGGATCCAAGAGCTTTTCCTCCACCACTAAATTGAAGATCAGTTGAGCAAAAAACCCTCTTCCGTGTTTCCAGTAAGCAGCACCAGATTTAAGGCAGCATGGATTGTTTCCCTAAACAGGGTGCCAAGCTAAGGGGGTGTAAAATTGATACAATTCATATTTGAGAAGATCGGGGGGGGGGCAAATTTGGGCCTCGCACAGGGCACCATTTTATGAAAGATTACCCAAGTCCACCCCTGCCATAAGATCTGATTTGGTGGGTGGGATCGGGTTTTCACAAGGCACAGCTGTGGAATGACTTGGAAAGCTTTCAGACCCTGGAGGAATTGATTGGGGTGTGATGCAATTGATATACAGGCCAAGTGAAAGTGCAGGTGACCTCTTACAACATGGGTTTCTACTGTTGAAGACTTCAATGCTTACAATAGGGGCAGATGTAAGATTCTCCACTTAGGCAGGAATAACCAGATGGACAAATATTGGATAGGGACACTGAGCTTGCCAACAGGACACGTGAAAGAACCTAGTAGTCTTAGTAGACCACAGGCTTAACAGGAGTCAGCAGTGTGATGCAGTAGCAAAAAAAGCAAATACTATTCTAGGCTGCATCAACAGCAGTCTAGTGTCGAGAATAAAGGGAAGTAATAGTACCGCTCTCTTGTGCCTTGGTCACACTACACCTGGAATATTGTGTTCATTTCTGAGCACCACAGTTTAAGAAGGATGTTGACAAGCTGAACATGTGCAGAGGAGGACAACCAAGATCATCAAAGGTCTGGAAGCCAAGCCTTATGAGGAATGGTTGAGGGAGCTGGGTGTATTTAGCCTGGAAAAAAGGAAACTGAGGTGATATGATAGCCATCTTTAAATAGCTGAAGGTCTGTCCCATGGAAGATGCATCCTAATTGTTTTCTGCAGTTCCAGAAGGGAGAATTTCCGAAACAAGATTCAGATGGAGCAACAGGAAGAACTTTTTGATGATAAGACCTGTTTGATGGTGGAATGGACATCCTCAGAAGTTGTTGGAGTCTCCTTCCTTGGAGGTTTTTAAACAGAAGTTGGATGGCCATCTATCAGGGATGCTTTAGCTGGGAGTCCAGCACTGCAGGAAGTTGGACTAGATGACCCTTTGGGTCCCTTCCAACCCTTCAGTTCTATCTCTAATTAACCAGGATGGTGTTCTGCAGAGACACACAGTCTCCTGGCCAAAAAGTAACATACCACATCGATAATTGGATTAATGTTTGCAAGTGCCTCTGTGTGTGTGTGTGTAAGAGAGGGTGTGAAGGGGAGAGAGTTTTCACATTGCCCATCTGAAGCCCCTTCACAAGCTCCCAGACACATTTGATTCTGGGCTGCGGAGGTTTCCAGCAGGGATCCATATGGGGCCTGTCAGCTGCGACTGGATCCATTTTAAGGCTCTCTTTAAGTCCAACAAAAGAGGCACAGATTAGAGCTGATATCTGGGCATCCTTCCAAGCACTGATCCTCCAAAGGCTGCCTCTTCCCTCCCTCTGTCACTCCTCATTCTTCCAATTACTGCCCTTCCTTTGCCTTCTCCTTAGTAGAGAGTTTCAGTGATGGATGGTGACAACCATGGAGGCATTTGCTTCTTCCAGCATTCCCGTCCCCCAAGCCAGGGCCTTGACCACTTATGGCTAACTCTTGGCTCCAGAGTAACGCTTTAAAACTGACCCTAACCTAGCAGACATTGGTGGCAGAAAAAAAACACCCATATGTGAACGAGCATTACAGGTAGCTAAACATTTTTTTGGGGGGGGGGAGTTTTCACATCACCTCCTCCGTCTCTGGGATCTGGCCCTGAAATGCAGGAATCACTGCTAAATAAGTCCTGACAGGTCCAACCTTTGCTTAAAAAACACATTGTATATTGATTCCTAAACTTCAGAAATCCAGGGAAGTGTGCCCACCCTATCCAAAGGTTGATCTAGGGGAATGTGACCGGTCTGGTCACACCGGGAGCTGAGCAGGCACCACAACTAAGAAGTCCAACAGAAGGTGAGAGCGGGGCGGCTGGGCACTATTGGCATTGCACAGGGCTCCACTGGAATTTGAGACAGCAAGGTCTGCCACTGCCTTTTCTTTCTTGGCAAAAGGTGCCATGAACATGGGGTAATAACAAACAGCCTACTTCATAATGCTGTTGTGAGGACTGTTGCAATAATTAAATGAAGCTGTTTGAGCACCCAAGGGAAAAACGCAAGAAACGGTACATGTTATCATTTGTTGACATTTTTATTTTTATTAAACATTGCTATGAATTATCTAACTTCACCATCATTTTATTTGTATGCTGCTTTCCCATATAGTTCACAGCATGCTCAAGCAGCTTACAGCATGAACATGTTTATATAATTATAAATATAAAAAAGGAGTCATAAACAATAAATAACGCGTATCAGAGAGTACACAAGTGGAACAATTTCTTCATAAATAATAAATCATAATAATATCTAAAACAAAAAATTAATACCAATAACAGCAACAAAAGACCCCACCAAACCCTTCAAACAATGCTCTAACCCAAGCCTGTTCAGCAGCCTCAACTTTTGTAACTATTTAAAAACATACAGAAATTCACAATTAAAAACGGCACAGCACCAGTCCTTTCCTTGAAAGCAGTCAGTTCCCACAAGCCTGTTGGAACAAGAAGGTTTTCACCTGCTGGCAGAAGGAGAGCAAGGAGGGAGCCAGTCTGGCTTCTCTAGGGAGGGAGTTCCTAAGCTATCTGAGAGGAGCCACCACAGAGAAGGCCCTCTCCTGCGCCCTACCAAGCACAGCTGGGAGAGTGACGTGACCAAGAGAACAGTCTCCCCATAAGATCTCACAGCCCAGGCAGGTTTGTATGAAGGAATACAATCTTTCAGATATCTTGGACCTAAGCATTTAGTGCTTTAGGTCATAACCAGCCCTTTGAACTGTTGCTGGAAACAGACTGGTAGCCACTGGAGCTGCTACAGCAAGAGAGTCATCTGCTCTCAGCCAAAGTCAACAGTCTGACTGCAGCTCTTTGAGCCAGTTTGAGTGTCTGAACACTTTTCAAAGGCAGCCCCATGTAGAGCTTGTTACAGTAGTCCAGAAGGGATGTAACCAGTGCTTTTTACCTAGAAAAAGAGGTGTCAGAATTCACCATGAATGCCTCCCTTAAAATGGCAATGATATCCACCTGAGAGTTGCTGGAACTGAGTTCCTGTGAGTTCTGGCTGAAAAAAAGCCCAGGATGTAACTATGGCATGTGTCACTGTGGCCAAATCAGACTTCTCCAGGATTGGGCGCAGCTGGTGCACTAGTGCAAATGCACTCCTGTCCACCCCGGACACCTGAGTAGCCATGCTCAGGGCTGAGTCTTGGAGCACACCCAAAGTGCAAGCCTGCATCTTCAGGGGGAGTGTGACCCCATCCAGGACAAGCTGAACCCCTATTCCCTGTTCTGCCTTCTGACTGACCAAGAGCACCTCTGTCCTGTCTGGATTGAGCTTCAATTTGTTCACCCTCAAAATATCCATTAGCACTGGACAAGCAGGGGCCAAAGTTCCATTCACTGGACCTGTATCAACTCTAAAGTCCAAGTCAGAATGGATCCAAGCAATTTTGTCAGTGATGTGCTGAGCAAATTGTTCACAGCGGGCTATTGTTCGTAATAGCCATGCTCTGCCTCCACAGCTGGAGGCAGCAGTGCTTCTGAATGGCAGTTCTTATGCATTTATGACAGTAATATTTCTGATTACCAGCTGCTGGAAACCACAGGAGGGGGGGAGTGCTCTTGAGCTCAAATCCTGCTTGAAGGTTTCCTATTGGGGCATCTCACTGGCCACTGTGACAATATGATTCTGGACTCGATGGGCCACTGTCCTGATCCAGCAGGGATCTTTTTATGTTCTTCTAAGCATGGGGGCCTGGGGATTGACCCAGACTCAAATAAGTGGGCCCTGTCACTTCTCTGTGAAATGTTTCTTGGCTGTCCTGCATGAAAAGGGGTTAATGAAATGCACACCATGGGCAGGAAAGGCTTAAAGGGGAGGGCACCTTGTTTCAATTACCATCTCTCCAGGTGTGGAGAAACACCTCATGAATACTCAGCCCCCTCAGACTCCTGGGTCAGGCTTGGGCTCTCCCTTTGCAATCTGCGGTGTGAATTCCAGCACTGATGTGAGTTATGATGTGAAGCTGAGGGCTGAGGGCACCTTGGGGGAGACAGCAGGATTGTGAGGAGGTGTGCAAAGCCGCTCCCTCCCCTCTCTCTACATGGTTCTGTCAATCTACCATCCATTTCCCTTTCCAGCTCTTCACTCACAATGCTCTAGCCAATGATGGCTGCATTCAGATGTCGAATTGTCAAGTTGGAAGGTACCCCCAAGGGCCATCTAGTCCAACCCCCTGCAATGCAGGAATCACAGCTAAAGGAATCCCTGGCAGAGAGCCATCTGACCTCTGCTTAGAAACGTCCAGTGAAGAAGATTTCCCCCACCTTCTGAGGGAGTTTGTTCCACTGTTGAATGGCTCTCTCCATTAGAAAGTCCTTCCTAATGTTTGGGTCCTTCCTTCTGGAGCAGCAGAAGACAAGCTTCCTCCATCTTCCATGTGATAGCCCTTTAGATATTTGAAGATGGCTATCATATATCCTCTCAGTCTCCTCTTCTCCAGGCTAAACATACCAAACTCCCTCAACCGTTCCTCATAAGGCTTGGTTTCCAGAGCCTTTGTCATCTTGGCTGTCATCCTGCACACCTTCCAGCTTCAACTGTGTTGTCCAGAACTGGACCCAGCACTCAGTGTGAGATCTGACCCAAGCAGAAAAGAAAGCTTTAAGCAAGTCCTATCCCGGATCTCTCTCCTTTTGAGGGGCTGAAGCTGCCTCCGTATCAAGCATGTTTTCCTCAAGACGTCTGGTTTTGATCTTCCCTGTGGTTTTCGGGGGAGTGAGCCAGGCGGCTTTGATGGAGATGGCCCTCAAAAGCTGTGAAGGGTTTTTTGTGTGTGTATGTTAAGAGCAGCGGAGGGAATGACCCCGAGCTCAGGCACATTAATCAGCAGAAATGAATATGGTCCTAATTCAGAGCCGGCACCCGGAAAAAAACTTGACCTTGACAGAGGAGGACAGAATGGAGAAAAAGATGCCTAGGAGACTCTGCCCACCCCCTCTCCACTACTGTATAGAGACAAAATACTTTGAGACCACAAGGAGATAGTGATGGTTGTTTTCACTGAGGGAGGCCCTGCAGGGAACTAGGAAATTCCCTCCCTTCAGAGATAAGGTAAGAGCTGTTCAGCAGTGGTTTGAACTCCCTCAAAAGGTGGTGGACTCTCCTTTGTTAGAGATTTTAAAGCAGAGGTCAGATGGCCATCCATCAGGAATTCATTAATGGTGATTCCTACATTGCAAGGGGGGTTTGGACTACATGATCCCTGAGGTGACACCCAAGTCTACAGTTCTATGATTTAATGGTAGACTCTCCTTCATTGGCAATTTTCAGCAGAGGCTGGATATCCATCTGCCTCTTGAGCTGTGATCCAGGCACAACAGCGCCTTCCCCTCCTGTAGTTTCTGTGGGATTTCCAGTCAAATTCACAAATGCATGGTTGCCAGACAGGCACATGAGGGGCTGACACTCATAGAGCTCCTGAATCAATATAGTAAGGACTGAATGAGGTCACTTCCTTAATGCGTTGGCAGGAATTTCTTACGAAGGATATAATCCCATGTACTTCCTTCCTATCTAAGCTTTCTCTCTCTTTTCAAACCAAGGAAGTAGAGTACCTGCCTGGGCTCTACGTACAGCCTAGACTCCATTTTGGAAACTAATTTTGTATTTTGTAACTAAGAAGTATTTTGTAACTAAGCATTTTTACCTGAATATTACTTAAAAGCACTAGCTGCCTGCACTGAATGTAAGTAAACCTTTTTATTTTTTGTAAAGCGTGTGGTTTAGTCTTAGCAACAGGGACAAACAAGGTTTAAAAGGTGTGATTGTCTAATTCCTAGCTTCCAGTAAGCTGCAAACATGCATAAGTGCTTTTACTCTGCTAAAAAAGGGGGCTTCACAGCCTGTTTTCTCTCATATTTCTCCCACACACGTGGACAGGAGGTTTAATATTTAATTTTCTGATTTAATCCCCAATACATACTCATCATTTTCCAGCAACTGGTGTTCAGATGCATTGATCCCTCAACTGTGGAGGCAGAACATAGCCATCATGGCTAGTAGCCACTGATTGCCCTTTCTACTATGAATTTGCCTATTCCTCTTTTTAAAGCCATCCAAGTTTGTGGCCATCACTTCCTCCTGTGGGAAGTTCCATAGTTTAACTATGCACAGCATAAATAAGTTATTTCTTTTATCTGAATCTTCAAACAAACAAACAAACAAACAAGACCAACAGAAAGAATATTACATGTCACCTCAATATTTGAGCAGTGGGAGAGTCCATGGTTCCAGAGTTTGGTCCGCAAGACAGTGGTGTCCTAAGGATATACAGTCTTATTTGCATATATACAGTCTGAGCATAGGACTGCTTATAGAAGTACTTTCTGCATGTAGAAAGACTTCCTTTTGTCTGTCCTGAATCTTCCGTCACTCCGTTTCATGGGATGTCCATGAATTCTAGTGTTACGAGGAAGGAAAACATTTCTCTCTCCACTTTCTCCATGCCATGACTGATTTTATAAACTTCTATCGTGTTGCCTCTTGCATGTCTTTTCTCTAAACTAAATAGCCCCAAACAGTGCAACCTTTCTTCATAGGTGAGTCACTCCATCCCTGCAGTCATTTTGGTTGCCCTTTTCTGAACCTTTTCCAACTCTACAATATTGTTTTGGGGTTGGTTGACCAGAACTGTAGAGAGTTTTCCAATTGTGGTCGCACCATTGATTTGTATATGGGCAGTTTTATTCTCAATTCTTTTCTTCATGGCCCCTAGCATGGAGTTTGCCTTTATGCACAGCTGCCACACACTGGGTCTACATCTTCACTTAACTATCTGCTATGACCTCAAGGTC
Organism: Podarcis tiliguerta; assembly: GCF_965153285.1. Taxonomy (NCBI): domain Eukaryota; kingdom Metazoa; phylum Chordata; class Lepidosauria; order Squamata; family Lacertidae; genus Podarcis; species Podarcis tiliguerta. The sequence goes on along the minus strand of NC_139553.1, from coordinate 19,495,358 downwards.
CTGCTCCTGGTCATTCACCAGTCGTCTCTCCCTCCTCTCTCCCATCCTGTGGCACCTGGTTTGCTGTTTGGGCTCAGTGGAGCACTTAACACATTTGGCACCAGACTCCTGCAATTCCAGAGGATTTTATTTTTTCTTGGCTGAACTCTCTCTCTCTCCATCTTTCCCTTCCTCTCTTTTCTCAGTAGGTTTATAAGCTTGGGTGTGTGAAGCCTTGCATGCAGGTGAGCCATAAAACATTGTGCACACATGCATACACATACAAATGTGCGTAGGTTTAGTGGGGAAGTATGTAGCTCTGCAGCTCCAGGAGTCTTGTGTATGGGAGACATGTCATAAGAACATCAGAAGAGTCCTGCTGGATCAGGCCTGTGGCCCATCCAGCATCCTATTCTGACAGTTGCCAACCAGATGCCTGTAGGAAACCAGCAAGCAGGATCTGAGCACAAGAGCCCTCTCCCCTCCTGTGGTTTCCAGCTGCTGGTAATCAGAAGCATTGCTGCCCTGGCCATGGAGTCAGAGTATAGCCATGAGGGCTAGTAATCATCTATAGCCTTAGTCCACTCCATTAATTTCTCCAGTCATCTTTTAAAGCCATCCAAATTGGTGGCCATCATTGCTTCCTATGGAGGGGAGCTCCACATTGCATGAAGAAGGGCTTCCTTTTATCAGCTTTGAATTTTTCAACATTCAACTTCATTGAGATCTTGTGAGATTTCAACAAGTTATGGCCAGAAACTGCTGCTGCTGTTGAGGCTGCTTCTCTGCTGGTGGTGGAAGCTGCAAGGTGGAAGCTGCCTCACCGGTAGTCTGGGCTTGAGTTCTAAGTTATGAGAAAGGGAGAAAAACTCTTCTGTACCTTTCTCCATGCCATGTATCATTTTATACACTTCTATAATGTTGCCTCTTACTCGCCTTTAAACTAAAAAGTCTCAAATGCTTCAACCTTTCTTCACCTTTTTTCTTCAGTTGCCCTTTTCTGTGTCTTTTCTAACTCTACAGTATCCTTTTGGGGTGAAGCAACCAGGACTGCACAGCCCTGTAGTGTTCTCCAAAGAGATGTTCAGGTGCACAACAAGAGAAGCTTGCCAAGGTTTCAGCATCTGCATGGTGTAACAAATTCTGTGGGATGTATTGCTAGAGCAGTCAAGTACAACATTTTCCTGTTGCCACACAGGGGGATGTGGCTCCAGACAGAGAGGAGGACTTCCTGTCATACCTGCCATGGAGCCTTCTCCCCCTGTATGTGACTAGGTAGATGGGTATGACCATAGCTGACCAAGTAAAAGGGCTAGCCATGCAGCCATCTTCCTCTGTTGGGCTCTCTCTTTTGGACTTCCTCTTCTGGATCTTTACAGCTCCTGGCTCTTAGCCAGCACTTGGCTCATCCTTTACAGAGGATGGAGGCCACAAGCAGCAAGTCTGAGATTTAGCTCAGACTTCTTTTCTCTACAAATGTAACTGTAACCACAAGATAAAGACTGTCTTCAGATTACAGTACTGCTGTGAACTGAATGTAAGTAAAACTTGTTATTTTCAAGAAGACTGTGCTGTCTGATTCTTATTTTAGAGGGAAATAAAGGGAAATTTTTCCAGAAAGAATCCAGTCTGGACAAGCCATTGGTGACTTTAATTAAAAGACTCTAGTGATTCATCAGCTTGCTTCCAATAAGTTTCAAAGAGAATGTGCTCTGCTGTTTGCTCACTAGCATGAGTGATGAGGGATAATAACAAAACAAAATATCCTCTCCTACCTTCCTAATCATTCCCACAAATTCCAGCCTCTGCTGTTCCCAGCTAGGTCGAGGAGTCCACTACTTATGCTGGGCTAGAGGCAGAGAAGGATGCAGGTGAGGTCACACCAAGATCACGACCCTTCTTGGTAGAAAACACAAGAATGGCAAAAAAACACCACACAAAAAAAAAACACCAGTGGAGCTCTCAGGGCAAAGGTCCATGCCTTCTAGAGCATAAGGACATAAGAAGAGCTTTCTCAATAAGGCCAAAAGGGGCTCATCTAATCCAGAACCCTTTTCACACAGTGGCCAACCAGAAGCCCAGAAGAAGGCCCCAAGCACAACAGCCACTCTTCCCATCCTGTGATTCCGAACAGCTGGAATTCAGCAACAGAGCATAGGCATCCTGGCTAGAAGCCATTTATAGCCCTATCCTCTCTGAATTATAAGAACGTTAGGTAAAAGGGACACGGGTGGCGCTGTGGGTTAAACCACAGAGCCTAGGACTTGCCGATCAAGGTCGGCGGTTCGAATCCCTGTGATGGGGTGAGCTCCCGTTGCTTGGTCCCTGCTCCTGCCAACCTAGCAGTTCGAAAACACGTCCAAGTGCAAGTAGATAAATAGGTACCGCTCCGGCGGGAAGGTAAACAGCATTTCCGTGCGCTGCTCTGGTTCGCCAGAAGTGGCTTAGTCATGCTGGCCACATGACCCGGAAGCTGTACGCCGGCTCCCTCGGCCACTAAAGCGAGATGAGCGCCGCAACCCCAAAGTCAGTCATGACTGGACCTAATAATCAAGCCAATGGTTCCTCTAGTTCAGCATCATTCAGCATCATCACAGGGACCCCAAGTGTCAGCTAGTGCAACCGCCTGCAATGCAGAAATAACAGCTCAGGATTGGGCTGCCACGTTCTCTCAGGTAATAGAGTGATGCGATGCAGAACAACCTGGAGGACCTGCTTCTCATGGGAGGGGGTGGAGTCAATGCCTAGAGGATGCTGCTCCTTGCGTTTCCATGATGAACTTGACTCTACCAAACACAGCCTTGCTGCACCATTTGAGACAGAACTGGAGTCACCAGGATTTATTCCCCAGTCATTTATTCACGTATAATTGCCTGTCTGCCTGTCTTGAAGTTAATGACTGGATGTGAAGATTGCCAGCTAGGTTTGGCGGAGAGGTAATTATGTGGCAATTTCCCCAAGCGATTATCTCCTCAAACACGGGGGGGGGGGGGGGGGGTCTGCATGGTCAGGAATGGGCCACTGAGCTAAGGGACAATTCAGGAGCTGGGGTTTTAAACTATATTATTTTTTTGGAGCAGATAGCCCTTTTAAAGCTTTTTACAAAAGCACAAGCTGGGCACCCACCAATCAAGTTTAAATTCCTGGCTCAGGAGTGTTTCCTTTACCCCCCCCCCCCCCAGATTGGTGACTCTCCTTCACTGCAGGTTTTTGAGCAGAGGTTGCATGGCCATCTGTCAGGGATTCTTTAGCTGAAATTCCTGCATTTCAGGGGCTGGACTAGATGACCCTTGTGGGGGTGCCTTCCAACACTACGATACTGTGATTCATTGGAGGATTTTAAACAGGTTGGATGGCCATCTGTCAGGGATTCTTCAGCTGTAATTGCTGCATTGCAGGACGTTGGACTAGATGACTCTTGGGTGCACCTTCCAATTCTACATTTCTATGATTTTAAGTTATCACATGAATTAAAATTGGCACGATGTTGTAGCAAAAAAGGTCACCTCTATGCAATTTGGTAAAACTTTATTTCCTTTTTTGAATATATACACACACCCCACCCTGCTTGCTAGATTTAAGCAGTGCAATCCACTTATGGAAGTAACAATTTATTGCTACAGTAATTACACAATTATGTTATTGCTTGCCACCAGTAGTGGAAAAAAATATTCTAGAAAAATCATTTATGTCAAAACCTGAAGCAGCCAGAAGAGAATTATTGAGAGCAGTAAATACACCGAACATGTAAATTATGTATTAATATGAATGCTGGGATTCCACAAGGTTCTTCTTTTATAAAGAAAGAAATACTGTCAACTTAAAGATCTCCTTGGAACTGTTGGTCACTTTAAAATCCAGAATGAAAAAGTTTTCCTACAGGATACAATGGGTGTGGGGCGATTTATTTCTTTTGAAAGCTAAGGAGGAAGAAAAGGAAAGAAGAATCAGAGGACTTCCTCCCCTGCTATTGACAAGTGATGGGGGGGGAAATTCATATAATCTGCTCTGGGATAGGAGGACTCAAACCAATGGCTTCAAAGGATAGGAAAGGAGATTCCAACTAAACATCAGGAGGAACTTTCTGATGGTAAGAGATGTTTGAAAGTGGAACGGACTCCCTCAGAAGATGACTCTCCTTCACTGGAGGTTTCTAAGCAGAGGTCGAGTGGCCATGCCAGGGATGTCTTAGTTGGGATTCCTGTATTGCGGGGGGGTTAGACTAGATGACCCCCAGAGTACCTTCCAAATCTACATTTCTATGAGGAGAAGCAGAAGAAAAAGAGGAAGAAGAAATTCTCAAATAGGAATGTATATTTCCCCACCCCCCTCCACCTCAGGGAATTTTACTACTGACATTTAGAGGCAATGCCCTGGTCTTAAAAGAGATTGCTGTGCTCTTTGACTGCCTTTGAATGCAGGTTGTTGCGTTGCTCCTTATTAAAACTGTGTGAAAGCAGGCTGACTTGAAGCCAGGAATCTGCAACTTGGTAACGTTTTGGATTTCAGAAAGGGTCAGGAACACAAAATTCCTTCTGTACCCAAATGCTAAATATTTACTTTTTCTGCTTACCCCCTGCACCATTAGGTAATTATTTTGTTGCTGTTGCTTTATTTTTAATGTTTTAGGGTCTACATAAAAGGCCAAAGTTTCCCTAAGCAAGTAAAATTATAGAATTGTAGAGTTGTGAGGGATGTCCATATGTTATCTAGTTCAATGCCCTGCCATACAGGAATCACTGATAAAGAATGCCTGACAGCATAGTATAACCATCATGGCGAGGAGCCTTGGATAGTCCTTTCCTCCATGATTGTGTCTAATCTGTCAGGGTTACTTTAGCTGTGATTCCTGCATGGCAGGGGGTTGGACTAGATGATACCTGGGCACCCCTCCCAATTCTGCCCTCTGCCAAGAATGCCACTGCAAGCAAGGGGCCAGAACTTGGACACCGATAGAAAAAAAAGCAAGTCCCCAGTAGAAATGGGAATGAAACATGTGGGGAATTAGCAGCTAAACTGAACAAATGTATATTCTTGCTAGTTGGCATGAAAAGGGGTTAAATCCACAAAGTTGTACTGCTGATAGGCAAATCCTCTGACCATAGAAATATAATTGGTAGAAAGGGCTCATTTTCCCTCCTATCCTTGAGAGGACAGAGCACATAGTACCAGTGGCATAGCTAGGCGCTCAAGTACCTGGAGCAGACCACATGCCGCGCACCCAGGGGTGGGCCACCCATGGGGCAGGGCAGGGCAGGATGCCCACAGGGCAGGGCGGGCTGCCCAGGGGGGAGATTGGCATAGCGATCCCCGCCCAGGGAAGAGATTGGTGTGGCAATTTGCGGCGATCCCCGCCCAGGGGGGATTTTGTCACCCCCCCCTCAGAGATGGCACCCAGGGCAGACCGCATCCACTACACATCCCTTCCTACACCTCTGCATAGTACTTCCTGTTCCCCTCTCTTTCCCTTTGACCAGTGTTGGATGGAGACATGTCTCTGCTTGCTCCAGCTTGTAAATATAATAATATAAGTATTTTGCCTACATAGCTTTTACTGCTATCATTGCTCTGAACCAACACAAGGTTATTAGTAAGTAAATCTTGTTTTTAAACTTACTCCCAAGTTGTTGCCTAATTCTTTGTAAAGCGGGGGAAGAAGGGGGAATCGAGCTTACTTCATAGCTGGGCTTGCTCCAAACAAGTTTTCACAGCCTAATTCCTATGCTTTGAATTTTGCTGCGAAGGGTGGGTTTTTGGAACTCTATTCAACCTAAAACGCATGGGTGCTTGGAGGCATAAATTGCAATTAACATATCCTTTCCTACCTATTAAAACCCATCCCACAAAATGGATGTTATTATAGAGAGAGACCCTGAATGGCAAAGGGTGGTCTCTGGGATCACAAGACTTCTCTAGCAGTGACGTGACCTCATCAAGCTGTCCTCCTTCCTCCAACACATACTTGACGTCTTCATTTGGTACGTCCTCTGGAGAAACCAGGGAGAAAATTGCAGATGAAAGGGGGAACTGACATTAAATACATCTTTGCATGGTGAAGAAAGCACCTCAGTGTGAATCCCGTGGGAGGCTTCGTGTTACAGGCAGTGTAGCAGAAATGGAGACTCTAATTGAATAAATGATGGGGGGGGGTGTATGTGTGTATATTCCTATACATAAGTAGTGTATACATGTGTGTATGAAAATTCAGGAAAATGAAGCTTTTTTTGGATCATGTCAATTTCAATGAGAGTTATTTCTTGGTTGAGAAATGGTGTTACAATTGCTGCTAAGGTAAAAATTGGGGGGAGTGGAAATCTTTTACCAAATCTGAATGGATTGAGCAAAATCTGTAGTAACTACGATTCACCTAAGTTACTACAAAAGAATACATATCAAGAGGCAGCGTGGTGCAATGTTTATAGTGTTAAGCTAGGACCTGCAAGAGACTAGGGCTTGAATCCCCACTTAGCCATGAAATTTCAATGGGTGACATGGGTGCCAACTTTGATCCCAGGTTATGGGTGCCCAATGGCACCTGCGACATAATGTGATGTTGTGACATCATGACATCATGACGTCACATCAGTCAGCATGCTACAGTGGTGTTTCTGAGGTCAGGTGTGATCTCTGAGTCCTCGTGAGACCTCTGACACAACTTCCAGTTTGCACTGGAAGTCATGTCATATGACCTGGCAGGGCTTTGGACATGATCTCCAAGGTCTTGCGGGACCTTGGAGATCTCATGTGACCTCCAACACGACTTCTGGTACAGACCGGAAGTTGTGTTGGAGGCCTGGCAGGGTCTCCAGTGTCACCTTGGAGGTCATGTGGGGCCTCCGACACAACTTTCAGTAGAAACCAGGCATTGCAGCGGAGCCTGCATTGTGGATGCTGAGCACCCCTAAGGCCCCCTATACTTGGCACGTATGTTGGGTGACCTAGGAATGGTCACTGCCTCTCAGCCTAACCTACCTCACAGGGTTGTTGTGGCAATTAAATGAGGAGGGAGAGAGTCACAACCTTGAGCTCATTGGAGAAAAAGATGGAGTATAAATGCAACCCATCAACCAGTCTAATGATAATCTTTGAACCAATCCCAACTCCAAACTTGTTTTTTAAAGTTCCTGTTTGTATTTTATGGATTGTAACTGTATTATGATGACTTGTAAATTATATTATATGACTTATGTTGTATGTGAGGTTTTCTAGTTTGTTGTTGTTATTTATTATTTGGAGGCTACTTTGGGATTCGTTTGAATGGAAAGTGGTGCTGAAATACAGTCAATCAGAATCAAATGTCATTGTGTGTGTATTTGCCTCTCTTGGAGTCATCGATATTTTCCCCATATGTTCCCTCTTCGCTGAGCAGAATCCCAGCCACAGAAAAGGCATCCTGGCACCGTATTGGGTTACTAAAGGATTCCAGGCACATTCTCCAAAGAGACCAGGCTCCTTTAAAAAAATTAAAACCACTTTCCTCCCCTGGTTCTTTCCTCCCCCATCGGGTGGCGGCGGCAGGGGGGAGGGCCTAGCTGCTGGGACATTTGGGCTTACAATATTTCTGCAGATTTTTCTCACCCAGCTAATGACACAAGAGGCAAAATTGCAATGAATTGGAATTGATGGCCGTGGTGAGCTCCAAAGCTGTCAGGCTCGCCAGACTCTGCCTGTCATCAGGGCAATGTAACATGGCTATGACCTGTGGCCCTCGGAGGGCAACCTTGTGGCCCCTGACATCACTCATCAGGCGCTTAACAGCCTCGGAAAAGCTAATTCCGTTTATTCTTCAGCCGTCTTTCACACCATTCCACACTAACATGCCTGAATTATTATGATTTTTTTTTTCTGGTTTGCCGGGGGTGGGGAGCGGGGAGGGGAAAAGGGAGAGGAACCCAGCAGTTTTCACCGCCGGACAACCGCAGTCTGCATTCTCGTTCATCTCCCTGTGGATCCCATTAGCCAAAGAATCTGCCCCTTTCTCCAGAACACCCTCGCACTCACAGATTTTTAAAAAAATGTTGTTCTATTGGTAAATGATGTAAACCAGAGATAAAAGCATCAAGAAATAAAATCATACAATGTTAAAACGAGTAGTTAGCAGCATAAAATTGAACATGATCATTAAACTTATTGTTCCAAAACATTTCTTTGTTTCACTACACACACATATATATTGTCCATAAATCTTTTAGGCTAGTTTATATTATTTACTGTTTACTTAATGCATTTCCACACAACCTTTTCCTCCTAAGGAACACAAGGTGGCATAAAACAACAACCCAGTGAGGTATGTTAGGCGGAGAGGCAGTGAGTGCCCCCCTTTTGACTCTACACTTCTTTGATTCCATGGTTTTAATTTCACTTTACAAACTTTCAGAAGTGTACATTTGCAAAGTATTCATACCATCTCTAGCCGGCGATCCTATTCACTGGAAAATATTGAACCCGGCAAGTAAACACTTAGGATTATTTTTAAAATAATAATAATAACCAAGATGTGAACTTTCAGGGTTTTATTTTATCTTCAATTTTAAAAAGAGACATTTAAAAAAGCACAGCCACTTATGATTTGCATTGTTTGTAGCACCTGGAATCTTATTGTGTATTTTTTGAGAGGGGAAGGAAGTTGTGTTAGTCACTGAGGTATGACAGGCAAATTACAAGATTTTAATCAGAGAAAAACACCCACTATTAGTCCAAAGGCCTTCACATTTTTTGTTCCCTACTTCCAAACATACCTTGTTATTCCATCCGAATGGCAAAGCCTATATTCAGCCTATAACTGTGGCCTTTTAGAAATTGGTGAGATGTTTTGTCTGTCTGTCTATCTATCTATATCATCTATCTATCTATCTATCTATCTATCTATCTATCTATCCATCTATCTATCCATCTATCATCTATCTATCTATCATCTATCTATCATCTATCTATCATCTATCTATCTATCTATCTATCTATCTATCTATCTATCTATCTATCTATCATCTATCTATCTATCAATCTATCATCTATCTAATCTATCATCTATTCCCTTTTGATGTGGGTTTATGTTGTTGTTATTGTTGTTGTTGTTGTTGTTAGTTTGGTTGTAAGCAGGGCTTTCCCCCCCCCCCCTTGCTGGAACAAAACAGAACTTGGTTCTGGCACCAGTCAGGTGAGCATCATTGCTATTCTCAGAGGGAGGCACTCATGGTGAATTCCGGCACCTCTTTTTCTAGAAAAATAGCACTGGTTGTAAGTCGCTTGGGGTTGCCTTGACCAATATAAAACAACTAATTTGTAATAAAAATAATAATTGGGCATCTGGTTAGCCACTGATAGATCAGGATGCTGAACTAGATGGGCTGTTGGCCTGATCCAGCAGGGATCTATGCTCTTATCCACGCTGTTGGATGAGAACTGCACATGAAGCCCGACTCTGTACCTGCTGCCTCACCTGCATCTCGCAACATGAAGACAGCAGGTCTCAATGGCTTTTATTTCCCTCCTCAACCGGGCTAATTCACCCAGACACCTGATAAACTTTTGATAAGTTTGAAAGGAAAAACGATAGGAAGAAGATGAATTTTTTTAAAAAAACAACAACAACTCAAAAGGACGGCTAGTAATCTCCTGTTGTACAGAATAAATGAAGCGCTATCCACCTTCCCCCCCCCCCCGCTCAACTCATCTGCCACTCTCCACTGAGCCTGTCATGGACTCATCTGTGTATAAATTACCTTTTCACAGTAATGCCGTGTAAAATTATTTCTGTCAGTCTTTCATCTGACCAGTTTATCTCATCAGCTCGTCAGTCTTAATTCCGGAACTCTTTTCACTTCCTCCCTCCCAAGTGCAACAGATAATCAGAGTGGGAGAGAATTGTAGAGTGGGAAGGGGACCCCTGAGGGCCATCTAGTCCAACCCACTGCGGTGCAGGAATCGCAGCTCAAGAATCCCTGGCAGGTGGCCATCCAACCTCTGTTTAAATGGCCAGAAAGGTAGTGAAGAAAGCATCTCATCTGCTCAGGCTTCTGATGGTAAAATATCTAAGCATTCTGGTATCAGGTTGGGTTTTGAAGGGTAAAGGTTGGGAAAGCTCAAGGGGATGAGATGACATTTGGCCAGTGAGAGCCATGAAGAGGTTCCTGTGCTTCCTGCTTTGGACTAGATTTCTGGGTTGGACTAGATGACCGTTGGGGTCCCTTCCCCCTCTACAATTACATTATTCTCTGATTCATTGGAGGCTTTATGCACAGTGGTTGGATGACCATCTGGTCAGGGATTTTTTTTTAGCCTTGAAGCCTACATTGCTGGGGACTGGAATAGATAACTCTCATGGGTCCCTGCCAACCCCGCAATTTTATGATTCTGAAAATCCATTCCCTTGATCAAGTTGCTTTCCATTTTCAGAACCTTACTCACCAGGGGAATACTGAGAATCCCATCTCTGAAGGCCCCCACACTCAAAAGTGAAATGCACTTAAGTGGGGAGCACCATCTAAAAAGCCTCTAAATGCGTTTTTACCCCACTGTGCTGCCCTCCCTCCCCCGGCCTCTTCAGCACTGGATAAATTCAGCAACTTTACATGTGCTTTAGGTTTTTACATTTTTTTCTCTAACAGCTTTTCCCTTGCTTTGGATTTTCCCTTTACTTTTTTTTGGGGGGGGGGGTTCTTGGTGGGTTATCCAGCTTTGTTTCCTGTCTTTAGTTGGTTTTTGTAACTTGGCTGAAGGGCTAAGTTCCCTGACATGGTTCCTTTTGTAGTTTTACTTCCCCTTCAATCTTCAACACACACCCCTCCACCCCGCCTTTGCCAGATTGTTAGAACAGGGCACTGGCTACTAGGGAGATTTAAGAGGCATCAGAAATACCCTTTTCTTTTATACCTTTGCTTCCAGGTCACTAGAAAGGGCAGGGAATAGTGTGTCCAAGCCCACTGCAACACAGCTTCCCACACAACAGCTGTTGAGTGGGGTAGCACAGCAACAGTGAACACTCCCATGCACCATTTTGGAGCCCATAAGTTCTTATTAAAAAGTCTTTTAAACCTTTGTTTCTGGACTTTCAGCTCACTGACGTCTTCTTTGGGCTTTGGGGAAGGTCTCCTCACAAGCCATAAGGACTTTGCCGCTCTCTCCTTCCATTTCCAGGTTTGAACTGAATCATTTAATTATTTCTCAGTACCACATGTACATGTGGGATGCTGGTGGTGCTGCGGTCTAAACCACTGACCCTAGGGCTTGTCGATCGGAAGGTTGGCGGTTCGAATCCCCAGGACAGGGTGAGCTCCTGTTGTTCAGTCCCAGCTCTTGCACAGCTAGCAGTTCAAAAGCACATTAAAGTGCAAGTAGATAAATAAGGACTGCTCCGGCAGGAAGGTAAATGCATTTCTGTGCGCTGCTGTGGTTTGCCAGAAGCGGCTTAGTCATGTTGGCTACATGACCCGGAAGCTGTCTGTGGACAAACGCCAGCTCCCTCAGCCTACAGAGTGAGATGAGCACCACAACCCCAGAGTCCTCCGCGACAGGACCTAACGGACACGGTCACACAAAACTTGATTGTGCATAATTGTGGGGAGTGGGGGTGGGAATGCCTGTAAAGCGGTTCCTCCCAAAGATACATTTAAGGTCATCAGTGTGAGTTGTGGCTCCCCACCTTTAACTTTGGCCATGTAACACAGTGGTTATAACATCAAACCAAGACCCGTCAAAGACCAGAGTTCAAACTCCTACTCAGCTATGGCATTCACTGGGTGACCTAGGGGGACGGTGGCATTTGCTTTTTAGTCTAACCTACCTCATGGGGTTTTGTGAGAGGTGAAGTGCCAGGGCTTAGTCTATCTCACAGGATTGTTGTGATGATTGAATGGGTGGGGGGAGAAAACCATGTATGCCACCATGAGCTTCTTGGAGAAAAAAGGAGGGGTATAAATGCAGTAGATGAATAAATTATTCCAAATGGGTTCTTGACCTTTTGCTATCATTTAGCTAAACTGTGTGCTATAAAGCAGTCTCTGAATAATCTGCTCAACAAGTTGGCTGGACCTCCCCAGGGTTCTGATGCCAATACTCTTTGAAACATCCCCATTTTAGCAATCTGTTTGGCAATCTGCGGTTTCCATTCTGGGCTCTGATTTTGCATACTAATGTGGTTCATCACACACTGAATTGCAGACACCTCTGGGAAGAATCTCTCAGGGATACTGAACTGCATATACCAGGGGAGAATCCATGTTTCTACTCATATGAAAGGCTAAAGGGGAGTGGAGAGAGAGAGAGAGAGACAGAGAGAGAGAGAGAGAGAGAGAGAAGGAAGGAAGGAGAATCAGGTAACACACTTTCTGAACCGAGGAATGATAGCATTACAGAGTTGGAAGCAACCTCTGTGGACCATCTAATCCAACCCCCTGCAGTGCAGGAATCACAGCTCAATAATCCCTAACACTTGGCCATCCAACCTCTGCTAAAATACTTAGAATCATGGAATTGTAGAGCTGGAAGGAACCTAAGGGTCATCTAGTTCAACCCCTGCAATGCAGGAATATCAGCTAAAGCATCCATCAGTTGGCCATCCAACCTCTCTTGAAAAACCTCCAATGGAGAGCCTATGACCTCCTGAGGGAGTCTGTTCCACTGTCTAACAGTTCTTACCTTCAGAAAGTTATTCCTGATGTTTAATCAGACTCTCCTTTGACTCCATTGGTTCAGATACTCCTTTCTGGAGCAGGATAAAACAGCCCTGTTCCATCTTCCATCTAACATCCCCTTAAGATATCTAAAGATGGCTATCATATCTCCTCTCAGTTTCCTCTTTTCCAGGCTTAACATACCCAACTCCCTCAACCATTCTTCGTAAGGCTTGGCTTCCAGACACTGGATCATATTGGTTGCCGAAGGCAAATCCACTACCTGTTGAGGGAGTCCCTTCCACTGTCAAACAGCTCTCCTGTTTCGACAGTCTCCTTTCCTCCAGTTTAGTATTGTATTGTGGAGTTGGAAGGGACCCCAAGGATCATCCAGTTCAACCCTTTGCAATACAAGGATCGCAGCTAAAGAATCACTGACAAATGGACACTCATCCTCTCTTTTAAAACTTCCAATGAATAAGAGTTCACCACCTTCTTATTCTGCTACCCAGTCCAGCATTCTCTTCTCATGGCAGTGAACCTCAATGGCAGTTTCCTCAATGGGAAACCCACAAGCAGGACCTGAGCACAACAGCCCCTCCTGTGGTTTTCAGCAACTGGTATTCAGAAATGTTACATCTTCCTTCTGTGGAGGTAGAACATAGCAATCAATAGGCTTTTCCTCCTCTATGTATTCGTTCAATCTTCTTTTAAAGCCATCCAAGTTGGTGGCCATCACTACCTCTAGTGGGAGGGAGTTCCACAGATTAACAGCATTCAACTTCATCTGATATCCACAAGTTCTGGTTTTCTTTTGTTCTTTTTCTCTCTTCTTTGTTTTCTTCTCTTCCTTCTTTAGCATCCTCTGCTCAGGGCCTTTATTAGGGGTCCAGCAATTGTACACTCATGGGGGTGCTAGATGGTTGATGGAGGGACCCTGGGTGGGAGGCAGGGAAGAGTTGGTCTCCCAGGGCGAGAGGCTGGGAGGAGAAAGGAAAAGATCCCAGGTGAGAACTACTACCTTCTGTGGTTAAGAACTTACCCTTTAGGAGAGGACTCCATTTTCTGTTTGTACTTTTTGTAGCTGTCTTTGTTCTTTTGTTTTTTATTTACATTAGTTTTCTATATCTTGCTGTATTATGAAAAAAAGACTTTAATAAAAATCATAACACGAGTTCTAGTTTTTATGAGAGAGGGAGAAAATTTATGCCTATCCACTGTGGGGATGATAAATTGCCTTCCTGCCTCTCTTGCAAACTTCACAGAAGCGTCTGTCTGGCTAATGCTGGGAATTGAAAGCTGGACTTCATGGCTTGATTCAGCAAGGCCCGTGTTGGATTCTTATGTTTTTATGATTCAGATTTGTAGGAAGAGAGACGTAAGGATTGAATGTAACACATTGACTGGGAAATCCCTCCAAAGAGCCATTACACGAAATGTTCTGTTCTAATAAGTGCTTTTCACACTTTAGTGGAGGTGAGTGAACACTGAGGAAAAGCCCCATAAGAGCAAATTACAACAAATTTATTTTCAATAAAGGGGGTACTAAGCCCACCATTCAAATGGTGCGTGTGTGTGTGTGTGTGTGTGTGATTTAATAATCCAGCAAGGCAACTGCATTTTATATTCATGTTGCACTGTGAATGAGAAGTCAGATGGATTTTCCTCATGGCCTGAATAAGCTGAGCCGAGCCCAATAATTCAAAAAAAATAGAACCATGGAACTGTAAAACTGGAATGTACCCCCAAGGGTCATCTAGTCCAAGTCCCTTCAATGCAGGAATCACAGCTAAAGATTCTATGACAGGTGGTCATTCAACTTCTGAATAAAGCCCCCCAAAGAAGAAGTGTCTTTCACCATCCAAGGGAGTCTGTTCTACTGTTGAACAGCTCTCACCTCAGAAAGTCCTTCCTAAGGTTTAGTTAAAATCCTCTTTCTTTTCCTTTGAATCCATTGGTTTGAGTCCTAGACTCTGGAGTGGGGGGGGGGGGGGCTTTGCTGCATCTTTCATGGGGTGAGATATTTGAAGAGGGCTGTAGTGTCACCTCTCCTCCTTTTCTTCCCCAACTCCCTCAACTGACTTAGTTCTAGACCCTTCATCATCCTGGACCCCATCCTCTGCAGGCCTTCCAGCTAATCAATCTCCTTCTTCAACTGTGCTGCCCAGAACTGGGCACAGGACTCGAGAACTGGACACAGGACTAACCAAGGAAACAAACTTGCTCCATCTTCCACATGATGGCCCTTCAGACATCTGAAGACAGCCATCATCCTATCACCTTCTCATCTTCTTCTGACACGTAAAAAGCTTTGCCTTAATGCCCTCCATTGTGACGTACGGGATTTTGCCCCATTCACTGTGGACAAAGGCTCCAGAAGGATGCTGTCCTTCTGCAGTGGCTGAGCAGTTGTGCCTTGTAAACATTTCTTAGTCAGAAATTCTGACCCCAAATATTTAGCAACCCTGTGAACTGAGGTTGGAAATTGCATGTTGATTATTTTACTTATTTGTAGATTAATTTAATTTTTGCATCACTGATTGCTTAAAAAAAAAAGTCTCAAAGCAGGTTATGAAGAGAATTAAAGAGTAGAATTACCAAATAAAACAACTCTCAAAAAAATCTGTGAGAAACTAAAAACTGCTTAAAACACACGGCGACATTTTGGGTGTCTGAGAGGTCTAAACAAAACGTTTTTAGCAGGCACCAAAAAGTATATGGGGTAGACGGCTGCCATATGTCAAGAGGCAGGGAGTTCCAAAGTGCAGGTGCTGCCACAATAAAAGACTGAGTTCTTACAAATGTGGAATTGGGGGTTATGTGGTACCTGTAAAAGTGTCATCCCTGCAGATCAAGGATAAGAGCTCATATGTGGGGTAAGGCGATCTTGCCAGAAAACTGGTTCTAAGTTGTTAAGGGCTTTATATGTTAATAGTAACACGCCCTTGAACCTGGTCTGATGGCAAATAGACAACAGTGCAGACTTCTGAGCATACATGTTACTTGCTGACAATGCTTTATTCCTGTCAACAACTATGCTGAAGCATTCTGCACTAACTGCTGCTCAAGGGAAGCCTACACAGAGCGTAAAGAGAATTTGAAGTTACCAGCTCATGAAACAGTGGGACAGACTCCCTCAGAAGGTGGTGGCCTCTCCTTCATTTGAGGTTTCTTAGCAGAGTTTGGAGGGTCACTTGCCAGGGATTCTTCAGCAAGGATTCCTGCATCAAAAGGGCTGGCCTTGGTAGTTCTCCCTTCCAGCCTTACAATTCTATGATTCTTAAATTGTAATCTCCCAATTCTCAGCCTCTGCAATACCAAGGGGACTTGACCTGCAGCAGTTATACCCTACATAGGCAAAGCCATTATGTGCTCCTGCATACCTGGACATCTGAACAACCTTCTCCCATAAGAGGAAGGGTGTTAGCCCAGTCGCGGAGCTGGCCCATAGCCAACCCGCCAAGCAATAACGGAAAAGCTGGAAAGTGAAACCAGAGCAGAGCGCGGGGTCTCTAATTTTCTTTTGCATGTGTGTGTGTGATTTGAAACTCAGCCAGTTTCGCTGGGTTTGGGGCACATGGGAGTAATATATTGAATTACATGTATGTCTAGAGATACATTTCTTTTCCACATGTTCAAGCAGCTGTGTGACCCCAAGGAACCCAGTGGTGGGATCTTCTTTGGGAGATGGACAGGGGGTGATTTTATTTCCCTCTTGCCATTTTTTTTTTAATTCACAAGAGAAGGTGATTTTCCCGCAATGCACTTCCATATGCTTCTGGCCAAGATCTTTGCAAATCTATGGTGCAATCGCATCTGGAATCTGCTATGAGCTGTAGTGGTCACCTCATCTCCAAAAGGATATTGTAGAGCTGGAAAACGTTCGGGAAAGGCAACCCAAATTATTAAGGCGATGGAGAGACTCCCCTCTGAATAAAGGTTGCAGGAGGAGAGAGAGAATATTACAGACCACAGGGGAACACCTGGTACTGGGGATAATAGCTTCACTGATACACAGGAAACTGAGGTGGTGCTCCAGAAACCTGCTAAAGAGTAGCGAACTACAAGAAGGAAGCAGCTGGAGGGGATGACTCATGGTTTCAGCTTTCTCTATACTAATGCACTGAGTATGGGAAACAAACAAGGTAAATTGGAGCTCTTAATACAGGATGGAAAATATGACTTCATAGGCATTACTGAAACTTGGTAGGGTGAGACTCCAAACAGGAAGAGAGGAGTAGCAGCATTACACTAATACCCAGCATGGGTTTCTCAAAAACAAAATATGACTAAAAGATCTCATTATTACTATTTTTATAAGTGTTGCAAGCATGCTAGATAAGGGCAATGCTGTGTGCATGGTGTATCTTGATTTCCATAAGGCTTTTGACAAAGTCCCCCATAATACAGTATACTTCTGGAGAAGCTGGTAAAATGTGGGCTGGATGAAGTTACTGTTAGGTGGATTTGTATGTGATTGATTGACTGACCAAACCCAAAGCATGCTCACTAATGGTTCCTCATCATCCTTGAAAAAAGTGACAAGAGGGGTGCCACAGGGTTCTGTCCTGGCCCCATTGTTATTCAACATCTTTATGAACGACTTGGATGAAGGAATTGAGGGGATGCTCATCCAATTTGCAGATGACAACAAACTATGTGTGGTAGCTAGTGCTGCAGAATGCAGAATCTGGATTCAAGATGAGCTTAACAGATAGGAAAACTAGGCCAAAACTAACAAATTGGATTTCAGTAGGGAGAAAGGTAAGATTCTATACTTAGGCAGGAACAACCAGCTGCAAAAATATAAGCTGGGGAAACACCTGGCCTATCCGTAGTACATGTGAGAAGCATTTAGGGGTATGAAGCAGCAGAAAAGAGCTAATGCTGTTTTAGGCTGCATCGGAAGAAGTCTAGTGTCCAGTACTATTCTGTTCTGGAATACTGGGTCCAGTTCTGGGCACCACAATTAAAAAAGGATATTGACTGGAATGTCTGCAGAGGAGAACAACGGAAATGATCAAGTGTCTGGAAACTAAGCCTTATGAGCAATGATTGAGGGAGATGGGTATATTTAGTCTGGAAAAGAGGAGAATGAGAGGACATATTACAGCCATCTTCAAGATCTAAAGGGCTGTCACATGGAAGATAAAGCAAATTTGTTTTCTTCTGCTCTGGAGGGGAGGTCCCAAACCAATGGCTTCAAGTTGCAAGAAAGGAGATTCCAACTAAACATCAAGAAGAACCTTCTGCGGGTAAGTGCTGTTTGACAGTAAAGTGGACTCCCTTGGAAGGTGATGGACTTTTCCTTCACTGGGGGTTTTTAAGCAGAGGTCGGATAGCCATTTGTCATGGATGCTTTAGTTGAGATTCCTGCATTGCAGGGGGTTGGACTAGAGAGCCCTTGAAGGTACTTGAAACTCTACAATTCTATGATTATAAGTGAAGAAAGGTTGCCATGTCTGGGACTTTTTCAGTGAATGATGATCAAGAGGATGGAGTGAATTCCCTATGAATAAATGTTGCCATGTTTGAGGCTTTTTAGTTTGGAGAAAAGGTGAGGAAGAGGCAACATGACAGATATTTATAAATTTATGCACAGCATGGAGAAAGTGGAAAGAGTAAATACTTTTTCTCTTTCTGTCCTAACACTAGAATTCTTGATTCAGGTAGGTAGCTGTGTTGGTCTGACGCAGTTGAAATAATTTTAAAAATTTAAAATTGTCCAGTAGCACCTTAGAGACTGAGTTTGTTCTGGGTATAAGCTTCCGTGTGCATGCACACTTCTTCAGATACTAGAACTCTTGGACATCCAATGTTGGACAATTCAGGACTGGCAAAATAAAGCATTTTTTACCCAAACTGTGGAACTCGCTCCAGCAGGAGGCAATGATGACCACTGACTTGGATGGCGTTAAATAACTTAAGACAAATTCATGGAGGAGAGGGCTTTCAAAGGCTACCAGCCACAATGGCTATGGTCTGTCTCTGAAGCTGGAGGCAACAATGCTTCTGAATAACAGTTGCTGGCAACCACAGGAGAAAAGAAGATTCTTGTGCTCCAGTCCTGCTTGCTGGTTTCCCTTTGGGGCGTCTGGTTGCCCACTGTGAGAACAGGATACTGGACTAGATGGGCCACTGACCTAATCCAACAGAGCTCTTATGTTCATACGTTAAGCGGCTAATGCTTGTGAAGACCTGGCTTGTGTCCTCCTGCTTCAGAACCCCCAACAAAAGCAACATGGACCTTGGAGCAAGCAGGTTCTTACCCGTTCAAGGCAAGAAGCACAAAACCCTTAAGCTGAGAGAGAGTTGATTAGGCAAAGGGATAATATTGAGCCTGTGATTTATGAGTCCCAGTTTAATTAGAAGCTATATGCCAAATACATTAAGGAGCTAATGGCCGTATTACACTTACCTTGAGGGATTACGGAGAAGGCAAGGAGCCAAGAGCATTGCTGGATTTCAAGGAGGTGGCAAATAATTGTGGGCAGGTTTCCAGAAGGCTGAGTGGCAAAGCTGAAGAAGCAATCCTCTCTCACTTGGGTTCTTGGGCCAGGTTACAGCACATCAACTAAAAGGAGGATTTTGCATCCACAGTCCTTATGACAGAATGGTGTTTTTGTTGTTTTCTTCCCTTCCTAATTAGGTATGACAGAAAATCAAGGCAACAGTGGACACACTGGTCTTTTCATATCCTCAACTTAGAATCACAGAACTATAAAGCTCAACAGTGGAATGGACTAGCCTAAAGGGGGTGGACTGTTTTTCATTGGAGGTTCTAAAGCAGAGGTTGGATGGTCATCTGTCTGGGGTTCTTGTGGTTTCTGCACTGCAAGGGGGTTGGGCTACATGATCCTTGAGCGGTCCCTTTCAACTCTACAATTCTATGATTCTGTAATTCCCCGAGTTTGTATCTGCAAATGGCAAATGATGCTTTTACCTCAAATCTTGCCTTTCCTCGGTCGCAATGACCCACTCTGCAAAGAGCATCCGGCTTCATGCTGCCAGTGGGAGTGGGGGGTGTCCCCTCACTGCCCCTCCCCTTGCTTTAATTGAAGCCTACCATCAGCTGCCGGAGTGTACTAAACATGCAAATTATGCCACAGAGCTCGGCAAAGTGCTCTTTCTGAAGGCTCTAATGGAAAACAACAGAGGAACTAGAGAGGCTGTTAATGTCACGGCATTGTCTAAAATTGCTTAGGAAACATTATCATTTTGCAGACGTGCGGGATGAGAGGCAGGCAGATTCACCTCTCAGCAGGCTGATTGCATGCAAAAGCAAGCAGGGTCAGAGACTGAGTAGAATTGTAGAGTTGGAAGGGACCCCAAGGGTCATGTAGCCCAACCCCCTTGCAATGCAAGAATCACGACTAAGGAATCCCTGACAGATGGCCATCCAACCTCTGCTTCAAAACCGCTCATGAACTATACACTTGTGGAATTGTAGTTGGAAGGCATGGGCCATCTGGTCCAAAACTCTGCTTGCTTACTTGAGGTTCCATTGGAAGCTGATCCCACCATCTCTATACTCTCTAAAATGACTGCAATCTTACCGCCCATTCATAGAATCATAGAATTGTAGAGCTGCTGTGCTGTGTGCCTCTTACCTGGCCTGCCCCACCACTCACCCTTCCCTGAAGCACTGCGTGATTGCCCCCCCCCCCCCGTTCTCCCCAGCTCCTCTCTTCCCAGGCATATCCTACACCATTGGTGCAGGCAGGACTTCTGTTTGGGGGGCAGAACCAACGTGATTGGTCAGTTAGTTATGTATTTCTATTGTTTTACTTGCCCGCCCCTTGGCTACGCCCTTGTCCTGCACCCTTTTATTTAAAACAAAGGCAAAACAAAAACCATAATTATAAAACTCACAGATTAAAAGCCATTTAAAAACAATTTCAAACAGTTGCAGCAGTAAAACCCAAGTGGAGCCCTTATACACTGCCCCAATCCAGAAGGCTCCAGTTTCAATCCTCTCCAACGATGGATATTCCACAAGCATACTGAGCAGGTGACCATCACTACCTCATGTGGGAGGGAGTGCCACAGTTTAACTAATAATTCACATACAAGAACTGGGTGCATATTCTTTAGAATATGCAATGCTTCATGTTGTCTGTTAGAATCATGGTGTTGGAAGGGACCCCAAATATTATCTTGTCCAAATCCCTGCAATGCAGGCATCCTGGCTGAATAATATGTTACAGATAGTCATCAAATTATATTTTCATACTGCACCTTTTCCCCTGACAGTGATTCATGGTGTCTTACAGATAAACTAAGAAAAACTAAAAATGGGAAAAAACAATTATAAAAATGAGATCTATTAAAGACATACAATCACAACAGAAACAGCGCAGCACCAGCCCTTTCCTTGAAAGCAGTAAGTTCCCACAAGCCTGCTGGAACAAGAAGGTCTTCACCAGCTGGCAGAAGGAGAGCAAGGAGCGAGCCAGTCTGGCTTCTCTAGGGAGAGAAATCCTAAATTGTCTGGGAGCAGCCATCATCAATAAGGCCTTTCCTGCATCCCCACCAAGAACAACTGGGAGGGTGGTAGAACCAAGAGAAATACCTCTCCTCAGAACCCAGGCAGGTTTGTATGAGGGAATACAGATAGCCTGGACCAAAGATATGTAGGGCTTCATAGGTCATAACAATCCCTTTGAATTGTGCCTGGAAACAGACTGGTAGCCATTGGAGCTGTTGCAGCAGGAGAATCGCCTGCTCCCTATAACCAGCCAAAGTCAACAATCTGGCTGCAGCTCTGGAGTTTCTGAGCACTTTTCAAATGAGATTTCTTTGCTGCCTGCACTGAACAGGTCTTCAAATAGCCAGTGTTCAGTTGCAGCCATACTGAGTTTTCCACCAATATTGCTCTAGTCTCTGTGTCACATATTTCCTCATCACCAGATCCCTAGAAAACCAGGGGCCTGGTTTGGCTCCTCTCCATGAGAGGGGATGTTCGAGAGCAGTTTGGTCCACCACCCAGGTCATTTCTCCATCCCAAGGCTTCAAAACAATTGCCTGCCAAGGCAACAGGAAACTCCCCATGAATGCTGGCGTCCCACGGCACAACAAGTCGGGAGTACTCCAGCACCAACCACTGAGACCACCCCAGCAGTGGCAGACCTTGGTCTCTCAAATTTCTGTGGTGCTCTGTGCCATACCAAAAACTGGTGCCCACTTCTCCTCACCCCCCCCCTCTTACCTTCCATTTCAGAAATAGTGACAGAGCCCCCTCTATCACTCCAGAAGCTCTGCACCTGGTGCGACCACACCGGAAGGGAGACTGTGGAGCAGCAGGGTCCCTTCTCTGTCTCAACACACTGGACACACACACTGGAACCCAGCAGACTGCTGGAAAGGGCAGGTGGATGTTGCCATATTTTTATGTTGTGAACTGCCCTGAGATGTACGGATGAAGGGCAGTATACAAATTAAGTTAATTAATTAATAGATGGCACGATTCAGCTTGGGCAGAGGGGCAGGTGTTCTGGAATCTACTGAGCTAGGGCTTCAGTAAAGTTCCTCTTCGGGTATTCCTGGGATCCTCTCCTCCCATGGGGGTGCTCTCCAATGAAGGAAAGTTGTTGTTGTTGTTGCTATTATTAGAATCATAGAATTGTAGTGTTGGAAAGTGCACCTAAGGGTCATCTACCCCAACCCACTGCAATGCAGGATCAATATATAAATGAAAATTAGGAAACCTAATACAGAGACAGAGAGAGCGAGCGCGCAAGTATTGTCTTCCTTCCTTTCCTAGAAAGCACAGGCAACCAGCCTCCCCTCCCAACAACCACTTAAATAATGGGGACCCAGCTGGGGAGACGTCAACTGTGGTCACTGCCGTGATATGGATGGGGTGCGAAAGTCATTACCTGCCTTCAGTTTCACTGTGGGAACTGCAGTATCTTTCTCGCTAGGAAGGGTCGGGCGACTGGGGACTTTTTGGCCCAGGGAGGCGGGGGGGGGGGAGGTTAACAGAGACAGAAAGGAGCCATTAAAATGAAATTGAGGGAGGGGAATGGCTCCTCCCCCCTTCCCCACATAGACTTAGGGAGCCCGCAATGAATCGTCTGTATCCAGCCAGAGTGCATTAGGCGGCGTAATCGATTGAGCATGCCGTGTGCTCCTGGTTTTATAGCCCTGCGACAGGACCCAAGAGTGAAAGAGATGGGAAAGTTTTATTTTTATGTTTTAGGAAACTACAGGACTCTCCCTGTCCTTTCTTTCTGCAACAGCGGATATCTCCCTTTGGGGCTTTCGCTCTGTCTCTCTCCTCCCTCCCCCCCTTCTCTTTTCCTTCCCTCACTCCTCTTGCTCCCTCCAATCTCTCTCGCTCGCTCGCTCGCTCCCCACTCTGTGGATGCAGCCTAGTCAGGGGATGTGAAAATCGGAGACCACGTCAACCTATCTCCCTCCGTTGGTGTTGATCCATAATTAAAATTTCTAAGAGAAAATAAATCTCATTCCCCAATGAACATTATGGAGGAGCATGGTTAACTTATGGCTCTGTTTATCAAATGATGGCCCAATGCAGTTGCTTCTTTAATAACTTATCGTAAAATATGCGACAACATGATTTGGGAATTAATGCTGATGGGGTGATGTAGTGACGAGCAGTCTTAATATACTTCCTAAGTTTTATTTCGGTATTTTTATGACGAATTAGCTCTTCCAGAAAGTGAGAAACATTGCTAATGTGGACTTGAAGATGGCAAAGAAAGCTGCTCAGTATGCTTGTGGAATATCCATCGTTGGAGAGGATTGAAACTGGAGCCTTCTGCATGCAAGACACATGTTCTACCACTGAGGGATTGTCTTTCCCCAAAAGATAAAGCAAGATTCTAGTCCTCATGGTTGCAACTAAAACACTGATTTAATAGAAGCATAGGAAGTTGCCTTATACCATGTCAGGCCATTGGTCCATCTATCTCAGTATTGTCTACACTGACTGGCAAGCAAGGGCTCCCAAGGGTTACAGGCAGGAGTTTCTTCCAAACCTCCTTACAGATCCCAGTGGAATTTGAACCTGGAACCTTCTGCTTGCAAGGCAGATACTCTGCTACTGAGCTATGACCCTCTTAGTACTTCCTAAACCCTCAGAAGTTATTGGGGGGTGCTCAAAAGGGAAGGACCTTCTTTGTTGTGGCCCTATAGTTGTGGAATTCCCTCCCCACAGAGGTGCATCTGACACCTTTGTTGCACAACTTTCAGGGGATGTTGAAGATGGAGCTCTTGACTCTGACCTTTGGTACCTGAGATGTTTTTGGGATCCACCCAGTCCCTATGACTGTAAAGTGTTTTTAATTCTGAATTTTAAATTGATATAACCCACCCGGGGCGGGGAGAGGAGGAGGAAGGAGAAAGAAAGAGGAGGATTTTCTGCGACTCCTGGCACACTTGCTTTGGAATATAATTACCACCAGTACATTTCACCCATATAGCAATTATTTATAATTTGTACTTTTCACCTTTCACCAGGTGTACCCAAGGAAGGTTACAAAAAATGAATATCTTACCATAGCAGGAAAGGCTGTGGCCAGGGGCTTGCGCATCCTTCTGCATGTCCCTTGCTTACAAAGCATGAGTCCGAGCGGTTTTCTGTTGGACAGTGCTTTCTAGGCAGGTCTGAACAGTTTCTTCGCCTTTGCCCTCCCACCAGAAAACCCACTGAATCAGAACAAATGGCAACCTGTGGCAGACCCAATTACCACAGGTTCCAATTCAGCACACAACTGCATGTTTCCCTGACGGAAAGCAACGAGACAACAGGAAGTGTGGGTCAGCCCCAGTTGACCTCAGAGCTCTGTCAGATCTTACCATCAGAAAGTTCTTCCTAATGTTGAGTTGGAATCTCAGTTCTTGTCATATGAATCCATTGGTTCAGATCCTCCCCTGGGGAGCAGCAGAAAACAATCTTGCTCCATCTTCCATGGGACAACTCTTCAGGTGTTTTGAAGATAGCTCTCATGCCACCTCCTCTTTAGCTTCTTATATGCAAATCACCTCAGGACTGTGGTTTAGAAGGCAATTAATAAATCAGCACTCACCATAATCTAATATTAGCTCAGCACAGACCTGCAGAAATCAGCAGACATGATAAAGTTAGGTCCGTTAATTTCAACAGGTCAGCTCTGAGCAAAACCTGTTTTAATGCCAGCCTCTGAAAATATGCAAGCGTGTTGTAAACATGCTGTTCAGATGCCCAGTGCTCAAGAATTCAAGATATCACAGAATAATAGGGATGGAAGGGGCTACATAAGGGTCTTCTAGCCCATCCCTCTGTGACACAAGAAGCACAGCTAAAGAAAACTTCCAAAGAAGGAGAGTCCATCACCTCCCGAGGGAGTCCATTCCACTGTCGAACAGCTCTTACTGCCAGAAAGTTCTTCCTAATATTTAGTTGGAATCTCCTTTCACAGAAACAGAATTGTAGAGTTGGAAGGGATCCTCAAAGGTCATCCAGTCCAACCCCTGGCAATGCAGGAATCACACCCCTGCCTTCAAAACATCTGACCATTTTGTCTCATTTCATTAACTGAAGTTTGAAGGATCCAGATTGAGCCAAAATCTCAGAGAATGAATTTATAAAACAAAAACAAAACAAAGGCAGACACTATGGTTTCCACTTTCCCCTCACTTGGAAGCATTTATGAGCAGTTGGAGGGCTCTTTTAAAATATTACACCCAGGAGAAACCCAGCCAATCTCAAGGATAGGAAGGAATTAAAATCACAGGGAGGCGAGGAGGCGGAATAACCTAGAGAAAAATATTTTGGTTAGCATGGGCCATATTTGATTAACTCCTCTGAAGATTGAGTTCTCAGCAGGGGACTTCTTTTCATTGAGCCATTCTGCTGTCAAATCCTGTAAGGATTTCCCCTAAACACAAGAGTCTGCTGGATCAGGCCAAAGGGGGCCTATCCAGTCCAGCATCCTGTTCTCACAGTGGCTAACCAGGTGCCCCAATGGGAACCAGAGCACAGGATTCCTCCAACTGTGGATTGCAGCAACTGGTTTTCAGAAGCATTGCTGCCTTCAACTGCAGAAGCAGAAGCAGAGCCACTGACTAGTAGCCTTTGAGAGCCCCCTTCTCCATGAAGTTGTCTAACCCTCTTTTATAGTTATCCAAGTCAGTGATCATCCCTGCCTCCTGCAGGAGTGAGTTCCACAGCTCAATTCTGTGCTGAACAAAGAAATACTTTATTTTATCAGTGTCAAATCTTCCAACATTCAGCTTCATAGGATGCCCATAAGTTCTAGTGTTCTCAGAGAGGGAGGAAAATGTTTCTCTATCCACTTTCTCAATGCCAGGCATCATTTTATAAATTTCTATCATGTCGCCTCTTCCTCGCCTTTTCTCTAAACAAAAGCCCCAAACGTTCCAACTTTTCTTCATAGGGGATTCACTCAAACCACTTGAACCTTTTCCAACTCTGCAATCTCCTTTTTGAGGTGAGGAGACTAGAACTGTACACAGTATTCCAAATATGTCCACAACATGGATTTGTGTAATGGCAATATGATACTGGAAGTTTTATTTTCAATTCCTTTCCTAATGATCTCAGCATGGAGTTTGGCTTTTCCACAGTTGCCACACAATGGACTGACATCTTCAGTGAGCTATCTACTATCCCTGGCCAAGGTCTTGTTCCTGGTCAGTCCACGTCATCCGTGTATATGTGAAATAAAGTATTTTTTGCCCCAACATACATCACTTTACACTTTACATTCAATTGTGTTTCCCTTTTAACCGTCCATTCACACAGTTTGGAGTCCTTTTACAGCTCTCAATCTCTTTTTGCTTTAACAACCCTAAAAAGTTTAGTAACATCAGAAATCTTGGCCACCTCACTGTTCACTCCAACTCTAGATGTTTTATGAACAACCTAAAAATCAAGCTATTTACTAGGACCCCAAGGTCTCACTCCTGGTCTACCAGCTCCATATACACACACACACACATACATACATATATATATATATGATAGATGATATAGATAGATATAGATATAGATATAGATATAGATATAGATATTCCCCCAATATTCATCACTTTCCACTTGTCAAGATCATAACCACCAGCCCATCTCAGGAAAACTAAGAGCATCTCCAACACTCCAGAAAACGAGCTTTTGGCCACACTCTGTGAATGCGCAAACACACATGCAGATCCTAGAGTGGGTAGAAGATGATGGAAATCCCTCCTGT
The DNA here is from genome assembly GCF_965153285.1 of Podarcis tiliguerta. Lineage (NCBI taxonomy): Eukaryota > Metazoa > Chordata > Lepidosauria > Squamata > Lacertidae > Podarcis > Podarcis tiliguerta. The sequence continues at coordinate 19,468,555 of NC_139553.1, read as the reverse complement.
GCGAGAGATTATGGGGCAGTCACTTGATACGCCCCTGCAAGGCGGGATGGTGAGTGGGTGGGTTTCCGGTTTCCTAACCATCTGGATAAAAAGTTCCATCTTCTAAACTGCCGAGGGAATCTGAGGAGGTGGTGAGGAAGGAGAAAAGGAAGATGCAGAAGTGTGCGCCTGTGTATCTCCAATTTGCCCCTGAGGGGCCCATGATTTCTGGTTCTCATCAGAAGAAGGGATTGAAGGCCCCAAAGTTACATTCTCTTCCTCCCTGCTTTTGAAGTCACCAAGCCTTGGGTTGCAGTGAGGAAGGGTCATGCTACACCAGTGCTCAGTGGATGAACCAGCTCTCAAATATGTTACAGAGGCAATTCAAGGGACTGGGTGCTGTTATGCTCTGATCCTGATCGCAGGTCTCCCACAGGCATCTGATCAGCCACTGCAGGGACATGATGCTGGGCTAGATGAGCCACTGGCCTGATCCAGAAGGTTCTTCTTATGTTCTCATTTTTAAAAGTAGACATTGGGCTGCATAAGCACCACACATTTAAACCACATGGCTTCCCCCAAAGAACCATAATTTTGCCCTCCCAGGATTAGATTCACAGCACCCTTAGAATACCACAGTTCTCAAGTTTCTTTGAGGGAAATCATGTGTTTTAAGTGTCTGGCGTGTGCACAGCTTGGACCAGACAGTGCCTTAAGCAGAGGATTACCGTCTGCAAAATGGGCACCCTACTTCTCAACCTCTCTTGCAGAGAAGGCTACTAATGGCTACTAGCCACAGTGGCTATGCTCTGACAACCTTCACTCACTGGATCATCACCTTGTTGTGGTGAGTGGGCTTGCACGTTCCTGTGACCCTTGTGAGCAAAGCCATCGGGAATCTCATACTTCCAGCAGGGTCACCCAAGGCGGTAAGGTCAAAGGGAAGGAGCTAGACAAGGATCTTAGCAAAACTTAACAATATCCAAGGTGACCCTTCCTGAATCCCAAAATGGTTTTCAGCCTTCTAGGGGGACAGTGGACATGATTTTCACCGCTCAACAGCTTCAGGAAAAATGCAGAAAGCAAAACCAACCCCTGTATATGGCATTTATTGACCTGACTAAGGCTTTTGACACTGTAAATCGTAACGCCCTGTGGACTGTCCTTCTGAAAACTGGCTGCCCAGATAAATTTATAAACATCATTCCATGATAATATGACAGCAACAATCGCAGATAACAATGGCTCTCAAAGTGAACCATTCACAGTGGGATCAGGTGTTAAATAGGGTTGTGTTATTGCCCCAACTCTATTAATTATTTTCATTGCCATGATCCTACACTTTGTCGAAGGGAAACTCCCCACTGGGGTAGAAATCATATATCAAACAGATGGAAAGCTCTTCAATCTGAGCAGGCTGAAAGCAAAGAGTGAGGTTACCATAACTTCCGTCATAGAGTTTCAGTATGCTGATGATAACGTAGTGTGTGCATGCTCAGAGGATGACCTCCAAACCATCCTAAATATGTTCGCTAAATCTTGGCCTGTCGCTCAACATCCAAAAAAACCAAAGTGCTGCACCAACAAGTACAAAAGAACCCCTCTGGGGCACCACAAATCCAACTCAATGGTATAACGTTGGAAAGTGTCAATCACTTATCCTATCTGGGCAGTTATATTTCCACAAGGGCCAACATTGATGCCGAAATCCAGCACTGCCTGAGCTCTGCAAGTTCAGCTTTCTCCCAAATGAAGTGCAGAGTGTTCGAGGACCCGGACATTGCAGGGAAGCCAAAATGCTTGTTTACAAATCCATGGTACTACCAACCTTACTGTATGCTTGTGAAACATGGACCACTTATAAACACGATCTCCAACTCCTCAAAAGATTCCACCAACGGTGTCTCTGAAAATTTTTACATATCACTTGGGAAGACAGGCAAACTAATATCAGTGTACTGGAAGAAGCAAAGATCACCAGTGTCGAGGCAATGATTCTTCAACATCAGCTTCATTGGACTGGTTGTGTTGTGCGGATGCCTTTATCATCTTCAAAAGCAACTACTCTATTCTGAACTTAAAAATGGAAAGCGTAATGCTGGTGGTCAACAAAGACTCTCTCAAGGCAAATCTTTAAAAATATAGTATAAACACTGACAACTGGATCCAGAATTGGCCTCCACAGTCACTTACTGATTCACTCACTGCTAAGACCGTGTTCACGGAAGACAATCTTACTCGGCTATGAGTGATCGCCAAAGAAGAAGAAGAAGAAAGCTCTGCCTCTACAGTTGGAGGCAGAAATGCTTCTGGATATCTGTTGCTATGAATGGTGGGCAGAGTGCTTTTGTGCTCAGATCCTGCTTGTGGATCTCTGAGGCATCAGATTGGCCACTGTGAGAACAGGAGGATAGATTAGATGGGCCATTGGGGTGATCCAGCAGGAATTATTCTTACTTTAAAATTACAGATGGAAAGCAAGTGGCATTCAGGTTTCAGCTGCAGAATGGATTTTTTTCTTGCTCAGATATCAGAATCATTGAATTGTGGGGTTGGAATGGACCCATAGAGGGTTGTCTAGTCCAACCCCCTGCAAAGCAAGAATCTCAACTAAGTTACCCAGTCTTCTTAAAAACCTGCAATGAAGAAGAGTCCATCACCTTCTGAGGGGGTCCATTCCACTGTGAAACCATTCTTACCATCAGAAACTTTTTTAATATATATATTTAGTTGGAATCTCCTTTCTTGTAACTTGAAGCCATTGGTTTGGATCCTTCCCTCCAGAGCAAAAGATAAGCTTGCTCCATCTTCCATGAAACAGCCCTTTAGATATTTGAAGATCATATCTCTTCTTAGTCTCCTTTTTCCCCAGGCTAGGACCTTTCTAGGACCTTTCCTGATATTGACAGCAAGCTGATCAGTTAGTAGTTACCTGGGTAACTACTGCCATTTTCTACTGTCTCTTTTCTGAAGATGGGGACTACATCTAGTCTCCAGGGACCTGTCTTGGAAGATGACTGTGGCTTTATGAGTAGGAGAGGGGGTCTCTTCTGGACTAGCTAACATTTTGGATCCCTCAACAGCCCAGGAGCAATGACTTCATAATTCGTAAACGGTTCATAACAGATGCGTTTGCATCCTGGAGCAGCTCCAGGGAAGGTGATTCCAACAACCTTCCTGCAATTTCCATCCCCAGAGACATTTTCAGAGAAGTAATTAAAAACAAAAAACCCTACCTTGTTTATCCTTATTTTCGCCATTTGCCGTTAATGCTAGCACTGTCGGTGATGCTCAGCTGGTGCAGGGCAAGATATCACGTTTGCAAAAGCCACCTAACTACATGTAACAAGACTTGAGAGGCACTTTTTAAAACCTTACTATGTATGTATTAGTTTTATCTTAAGGTATCTCCTTTTATGAACAGACTTCAATTTTATGCTTTGACTTATAAACTGTTGTATCCTCTGTATGCCAGTAAAAAAGACTGATTGATTGAAGTTTGCAAAAGCCTTAAGGAATTTCCAAATTCTATACACACACACACACACAGAGAGAGAGAGAGAGAGAGAGAGAGAGAGAGAGAGAGGGTGGTGGTGATGGTGATGAACCCGAGCATTCTGTGGAGAGTCCTTGCCCCTCTCATCTATTTTATTTTAATTTGTTTATGTACTGCATTTATATACAATACATATCCCTGTGTATATGTGCTGTGCCAAGAAATCAATCCATCCATTCTAACCTGTAATGGCAGGAGATAGCTGGAAAGTTCTCATGGTTTGCAAGAAGATCCTTCCCAGAGCCCAAAGAGACATCAGTGAGTCAAAAGTCCAGAAAGAAAAGACTCCAAAAGCTCAAAAATGGCATAAGGAAGTTTCTTGCTGCTGCCGCACTACTCCATGCAACAGTTGTTGGGCAGGAAGCTGTATTTACTGCAGTCGGCTCGCTCCCCACTTAAACACATTTCACTCATGCATTCTGGGGCCTGGAACGTAACCCCCACATAAGTGAGGAGTCGCATGAACCACCTTTTCTTCCAAGGAGTTCAAGGTAGCTTACATGGTTCTCCTCCTCCCCATTTTATCCTCCCAACAGCCCTGCAGGACAGGTTAGGCTGAGAGATGGTGGCTGATCCAAGGTCACCCAGATAACTTCATGGCTAGGTGGGGATTTGAACCCTGGCCTCTCCCAGGTCCTAGTCCACCACTACAACTATTGAGCTATGGGTGTAGGGGTGGCAGGACTTTTGGGGGGTGGGCAGAACTGAGCTATCTGTGACACGATTGGTCAGTTAGTTAAGTATTTTTGATCTGGGGGGGGAGCAACTGCCCCCCCGCCCTACTCTGGCTACACTGGCTCTCTTTAACTTTTAAACATGCTTAAGTCTAATTAATGCATGAAGGTGTTAAGAACATAGAGTAAGCTGTCCTGCCAGGCTAAGCTCATATTGGGAGGGACCATGTAATCAAGCCTGCTTTTCTCCCTCAGTCTACCTGAGCTTGTAAATAGGCTAAGCTGGATGCTCCAAGCTCAGACCGCATGACTCTCAGAAGCCACTCTTGAGTTCCTATACCACTAATTTAGGAACTTTCACCACTTTGTAACTAAGCCAGATTTCATTGCCTGTGAAACTTTTCTCACATGACAAACACATGAATCTGACCTTTAGAGGGTTTGTAAGTAAACTATTTTCAGCTTATCAAATGTGCAATCTTTCTCTATGCTGGGGGAAGAGGAAATTTTGGGATCAACTTAGAAGGGCATAGTTTAAAGGTATAACACCCTAGATTTGTACACTTTACTTCACTGCATATTTTGTGATTTTAAACCTCTGCTGGAGCTCTCTCACCAAAGAGCACTTTCCCTAAACTTGGATATTGACATCCAGGAATTCTCCTTTTATACCTATTTTTTCTCTCGCAACCAATGTCTTTCACTCTGCCTCTCTTCCACACGGGGTTCCTAACTTGCAGTTTTTGGGGTTGCCTTTGGTTGTTTCCCATCTGAAAGGGATCCTTCAGCTACAATTCCTGCACTGCAGGGGGTTAGACTAGATGATCCTCAAGGCCCCTTCCAGTGCTACAATTCTGTGATTCATTGGAGGTTTTCTTGCTGCTCCATCATACAATCTTTGGGGCCACTTGACACAGCAGTGTGTCGTCCCCCCCCCCCCCAGGCAGGTAGCAGATAAACCTACTGGATGAGATTTAATGGCAGTGACTATTATTTCCTCTACTCTTTTAAAAATAAAGAATAAAAAATCCTCCATTCCTAGATGACAGAAACTGTTCCAAAGATCTCCTGCTCTGGGGAATCCCTGTGGTGCACAGTAAGAATTTCCTCCTTAGAAGACCATCCAGGTGTCTGGAACAGGCAGTAAAACATGGAGGCAGAGGCCTCAGTATTTGCAGGGAAAATGAGAGGAAGCAGGTGGTACTCAGGGCTGATGACAGATGATTTTCAGGCTCTTTGCTAAAGGAACAAGGGAAGGATCCTGCTGGTTATACGAGAACAGGAAAAGCCTCACATAGCCTAGAGCAAGAACGCCACCCCCAAGACAACAATGAGGCAGCATTGCTGTTTGCACGTAGCTTATGAACAAATGTGCATTTGCTGTTCAAGTTGTCAAAGGAGAAAATTTGTCATCATTGCAGAGGGCCCCCTTCCAACTCTACAATTCTGTGATTCTATCACTCATTGGAAGATTTTAAACAGAGGTTGGGTGACTACCTGTCAAGGTTTCTTTCATTCATTCATAATATTTTGTAGTATTTATACACTGCTTTGCTGTTTTAAAAGAAAAAGAAGCAGTTTTCAAATTGCAGTGCTTTTTTCTAGGGGGACGCAGGAGTGTGCATACCCTAAGCATTTTGTGAATCTAAGCTTGGTCTCATTGAGGGGCAGCATTTCAATATGAGTAGGAAAATGAGAGTACCCCTAAACATTTTTTAAAGAAAAAAAGTACTGCAAATTGGTAAAACAAAAACAAATGAAAAATAATTTAAGAGATTCAACAAGTTAAAATTCATATCAACTTTCTAAGCAGCTTGACAGGCTCCTTTAAACTAGATCATTTTTAGCAGGTACAAATAAGAATGCAGTGACTGCTTGATATCAATAGGCAGGGAGTTCCAAAATTTGGGCCTGCCAAACTAAACAATTGAGTTCCCACAAATGTAGAATGGAGGTTACATGGCACATGTAGCAATGCCAATTCCACCAATTGAAGTGGCCAAGTGGTCATATGTGGGGGCTGGCAATCTCACAGGTAAACTGGTCCCAAGTTGTTAAGGTTTTTGTATACTAAGAGTAACACTTTGAATCTGGCCTGTTAGCAAATTGGAAGCCAGAGCAGATCTCTGAGTGCAGGTGTTATCTGCAAACCAGCCCTTGCTCCCATCAGCAATTGTGCTGCAGCATTCTGTGACTTCTGCACTGGAGGGGGTTGGGCTAGAATATCTCTGGAGGTCCCTTCCAACTCTCCATTGCTGCAGCTCTATGATTTGAATTTGCAAAGCGCTACAGAAAAGCTGACTGGGCTTATGTTCCTGTCAAGTCAAGAGGATGGCATGCTCAAAAACCGATAGAGGTGGGGGCAGAGAAAGGGGGAAAGACTGATAAGCTGCAGGGTCTATCACATCATCCACTTTAATGTCTGCAGAAAGCATGATGGGAGCTTTCGCTTTAGGAGAGGTATGGGGAGGAGAAAGAGGCTATTAGGGGTGACCTCATCTCTCCCATGCGCCTACTGTGTTCCTCCACACTCATTTCGCTTTGATCCATAATAGGTTCCAGACAGTCACCTCTCCCTTCCTCCCCCTCTTCGGAACCTCAGAGGAACAGCATTAAAGAAGCATCAAGCTGCCAGCAAAATAAATTCACGAAGTCAAAAGCAAAGAGACGCCTTGTACCAAGGAAGAAGGAGCCCCAGAGAGAGCTACGGACCCCCTTTTTCAAATCCATGTGTGTGGAGAGAGGAGCCCACAAGCTGACTCTAATAAGGATATAAGACCCTAAAAAGAGCCTGGCTATAGGATCAGGCCAATGGCCCAACTGATCCTGCATCCTGTTCCCACATTGGCCAATCAGATTCCTCAATGGGACACCAGGAAGCAGGATTCGAGCACAATAGCCCCCTCCCCTCCTACAGTCCCTAGTCTTGCAATACTGGAATCCAGCTAAAGTACTTTTTTTTCCCCAACCAGGGAAGATTTACTGAGAACCATAGAATCATAGAGTCGGAAGGGATCCTGAGGGTCAGCTAATCTAACCCCCTGCAATGCAGGAATCACAACTAAAGCATTAATGGGAGAGAGCCATCCAGCCTCTGCTTAAAAACCTACAAGCAATGAGAGTACACCACTTTCAGAGAGAGCCTGTTCCACTGTTGAACAGTTCTTGCCATCAAAAAGTCCATCCTAATGTTTAGTTGGAATCTCCTTTCTTATCATTTGAAGCCCGGAACATCTTCAGCTGTGTGATCTGACCAAGGCGGAATAGAGAGGTACTATTACTTACCTTGATCTGGACACTATACTTCTGTTGATGCAGCCTGGAATAACATTAGCCTTATTTATTCCTGCTTGGCACTGTTGACTCATGTTCAGTTTGTGGTCCACTAAGACCCCTAGATCCCTCTCACATGTACTACTAGTAAGCCAGGCGTCCCCCATCTTACATTTGTGCAGCTGGTTCTTCCTGCCTAAGTGCAGAACCTTACATTTGTCCATATTAAAAGTTCTTTTGTTAGTTTGGGCAAAATTCTCCAATGTGTTATGGTCATCTTGAATCCTGATTCTGTCTTCAGTGGCACTGGTTACACACACACCCCACACCCTTTGGTGTCATCTGCAGATTGGGTGAGCATCCCTTCAATTCCTTCATCCAAGTCATTTATAAAGACATTGAACAACAGAGGGCCTAGGACATGGCACTGCGGCACACCACTTGTCACTTTTTCCAGGATAACAAGGAACCACGAAGTTTTTGGGTTCAGTCAGTGAACCAGCTACAAATCCAACTAACAGTTACCTCACTCAACCCACATTTTACCAGCTTATTCACAGGAACATCATAGGGGTCTTACTGAAATCAAGATACACTGTGTCCACAGCATTCCCCTGATCTACCAAGCTTGTAACTCTTATCAAAAAAAAAAAAGAAAGGAGATTTGTTGGGCATGGCTTGTTTTTGAGAAACCCACACTGGATCTTAGTAATCACAGCATCCTTTTTAAGTGCTCACAGACTGACTGTTTAATTATCTGTTCTAGAATCTTTCCTGGTATTGATGCCAAGCTCACTGCTCATTAGTTACCTTGGTCTTCTCAAACCCCCCCCCCCATCCTTTTTGCGCTAGGAAGGCATCACCCAAGTCTTCAGACAGTGGTTTACTTCCAGTATTTTCCACTTTCTTCCTGGGTCATGACCTTCAACAGGAAGGAGTAATGAAAAAACCACCTGTGCCCAAGGACTCTTCAGCTTCCTACCCAGGGTCGTGTAGTCCCTTGCTGTGCCTGCCATTTTATACCCACATGAATCAGAAAGAGTGGGTTGTGTTCAATGGGCTTTGTAAGACTTGGCAACTTCTCTGTCACTTTGCAAATTTTTCCACCTGGAAGACATCCTGTCCGGGACATCCTGTTACCTCTGCACACTGCTGCCTCTGTCCCCCTCAGTAAGGAGTCACCTATCACCCCCACTCGTCTCTTCCTCCTCTGGGGAGTGGAGGAATCGTTCTGTACACTGTTCCTTCCACCTCAGTGCATTCTGAGGTCTGCACCTGCTGTCCTTCCTCCTCTGGCCCAGAATTAATGTCTGAGGTGAAAGCATGGAAATTTCTGTATCTTCTCTTCCAGCAAGACAACCAGCTTCCACTTGCTGCAGGTGAAGTTTAGCATATTCTGTCAGTAAGACAAACATGGCACAGATTTTGCAGGCCACTGCAGCACTTCCCTTGCCTGCTTTGTCTCTTGGTGCTATGCTCATTCAAGCCCTCCTCCTCAAAATGCCCTCACATGCAAACATGCCTGTTAACAAGTCTTGGTCATGAGTCTCCAGAAGTTGCAATCAGTTAAGTAGAACTGCTGCTGGCTGCAAACTGTCCCCCAACTCACTTCCTCATTCAGCCGGGCTTCCTCTCAGCAGTAGCCACTCCCCATCATCCTTCACTCTTTACAACCTGGTTCAATGTGGACAAAGTTACACCCCATCATTGCTTTTCTCAGCTTTCCATAACAGACTCCACCGTGAAACCCACCTGCCCTGTAGTAGCCTTGTTTGAGCATTCAACAAGACTATGGCAGGAAGTTCTGGAGGTGGCTTTCAGAAAGCATTTTAAACCAATCATGCTTGGAAGCCTCATTGTTATCAGGAACTTTGATTATGCATTGCAGGGGGGTTGGACTAGATGATACTCAGGTCCCTTCCAGCTCTAGAATTCTATGATGCTAAGGTTCATATGAAGTTTTTAAACAAATGTTGGGTGGCTATCTGCCAGCGATTCTTTAGCTGCCTTGATTCCTGCATTGCAGTAGATGGGCTAGATGTCTCTCCAGATCCCTTCCTACTTTCCAAATCTATGATGTACAGTGTTGTCTGGAGGTGATGTCCAACAGCATCTAGAGGGCCACCATAGCCTTGACCCCCTTGGGGAAGAAGGTCTTTTTATTGCTCCAGCCCCACCTTTGATCTCAATGACTGCTGGTTGTTGGAAGTCGCTAGCTGCATTCTGCATCATCCAGGCCTTGCCCTATAAAACCTCAGCTCTAAGTATTCACCCAGCTGTGCCTTATTGAGTGTCAAAACACTCTAGCATCCCAGCTGGAATCTGAGGCTTATCCAGGGAAATGCCAGCAGTGGGAACTTTGCCTCAGATTTAGCAGTTTAAGAGCCTGCAGGATACACCGTCAGACTCTGGGATTCCTCTGCAAGAGCTCTTTTTCCTCTTTGTGAGCTCCCATGGAATTTCCTCAAGCTTTATCAAGAATCACCCTACCCCAGCTTAGAAAACTGGGGGCACTTTTGAACCTGTATATGGAAACAGAACAGGATTAGAATACAAATCATCCAGCTCGGCCATGAAGCTCATTGGGTGCGACGTTAAGCCAGTCACTAAATGCCAGTTGCTAGAGACTGCAGGATGAAACTGTGCTCTTGTGCTTGAATCCAACTTGCTGGTTTCCTGTTGGGGCATCTGGTCAGCCACTGTGAGAAAAGGATGCTGGACTAGATGAGCTATCTGCCTGATCCACCAGGGTTCTTCTGATGCGCTTATGGGAACTCCAGGGCCAGAGGAAGTTTATCTAGATTCCTAGGTTGTTAGGGCATTTGGCCACTGTGGGTGCAGTATGCTGGACCAGATTGCCCATTGACCTGATCTATCAGGCTCTTCTTATGTTCTTACATTGAGATTTGCAACTATAAGAAGTTTGACTTCTTGTCACCTGGAAATGCTGCAATGAGGGGGGGGGGTGAAAGAGAGAGAGAGAGAGAGAGAGAGAGAGAGAGAGAGAGAGAGAGAGAGAGAGACTGCTGCCTTCTCTCCCCAACCCTGTGCCACCCACCCCCCGCCTAGATTCCCTCGCCACCTTTTTTGCTTTTGCCAAATAATAACTTCTAAAGTGGTGGCAATGAAGGGCAGGCCTGGGCTGACCTTCTGGATGCTTGCTGTGACCTCTTCACCAGGAAAGCCTATCAGAGCAGCTGTTAACCGACAGCTCTGCACCGTTGGCCAGACACCCAGGAGCCGGAGGTGGCCAGAGAGGATTAGGAGGCAGAAATGTTTCTGATTCTGTAGGAAATAACAATACGACAGGGACTCCTCGGAAGTGAGAGCTCCAGGAGCTGAGCCAGAGGTCTGCTCTGCCTTTTCCACCTCTTTCGTCTTGCTGCAATGTCAGTGTTGAGACAAAGGACATCTGCTCCAGAGCAAAATGCCAGTGGTTGTTTATGAAAGTGATGGGCAAATACCCTTGATGCAATCATGCCCAGCACCCAAACGGATACCTTATCCATGTTTTGAGCTACTGGGCAAGATGAGGAATTTCTCGCTAGATCAGAGTGGACTGTCCTGGAACAGCATTGCAGAAGGGGTGCCCCTAGGGAGGAGGAAGATTGCCCAAAGCAGGAGATGAACCCCTGGACAAACCTGACACATAGAAGCAGAACTTTTAAGAGCCATGCTGTGCCTTTGGAGCTGCAAAATCAATTCCATGCCCTTACATTGGACATTGATTCTGGGCCAGAGGAGCAAGGAGAGCAGTTGCAGACCTCAGAATGCACTGAAATGGCTGTGGAAAGTACAGTGCGCAGAATGATTCCTGCCACTCCCCAGAGGAGAAAGAGATGTGTGTTGGTAGTAGGTGACTCCCTACTCATGGTGCAGAGGGAGGCATCAATGTGTGGAGGTAGCAGGATGTCCCAGGAGGTGTGCTGTCATCCAGGTGCGATGATTAATGATGTGACAGGGAAGTTGCCAAGTCTTATAAAGCCCACTGGCCACAACCCCTTCCTTCTGATTCATGGAGGGTACACAAGGTACTACCAGACACAGCCTTTGACATATAGCAAGGGACTATGAGACTCTAAGCAGGAAGTTGGTTTTTCATCACTCCTTCCCATTGAAGATTGTGACCCAGGAAGAGAGAGGAAAATACTGGAAGTAAACCACTGGCTGCGCAAATGGTGTCATTAGGAAAGGTTTGGTTTCTTGGACCATGGTTTCCGCTTGCTTGAGGAAGGACACCTGGTAAGAGATGGGTTGCACATCATACAGTGTTTGGCAAGAATGTGAGTATATGGGTTAAAATTGTAGGAGAGGGAAACAAATGTGACCTTACAGTGGCTGTCTGCTATAGACCTCCAAGCCAGACTGAAGACTTGGATGGTGCCTTCCTAGAGCAGATTGCCAAACATTCAAAAAGGAGAGATCTGGTAGTCATGGGAGACTTCTACTACCTGGAACTTAAACTGCCTGGAATGTAAGGTACAACAAATTCCTCAATTGCCTCTCTGACAATTTCATTTCCTAGAAGGTGAAAGCAGCAACAAGCGGAATCATCTATCTTGGACTTGGTCCTTGCCAACAGAGAGGAAGTGATCGACGAAGTGGAAATACTGGGAACCTTTGGAGGAAGTGATCATGTCCTCTTGGGTTTCATGATACACAGGGAAGGGAAAGCTGATTGTAGTTGGGCATGGAGTCTGGACTTTAAGAAGGCTGACTTCTCAAAGCTTAATTAACTACTAGGTGATATTTTATGGTAAGGAATACTTCACCATTGGGGTGAAGACAAAAACAAAGTAAGTATTGAACAGTTCTTCCTTCTCTCTGTCACCCAGTAGCATTTCTCTGTCATCTCCATGCAGAAGACCTACTGCTTCCTTGTTCTTCCTCTTGCTTCGAACAAAGCTAAAGAAACCTTTTAAAAAATTCTTTTTAACCTCTCTTGCATGCCTGAGCTCATTCTGAGTTTTAGCCTGCCTGAAATTCACCCTGCAGCTGTTGGCTCCTTGTGTATGCTCCTCTTTTGTGATTTCCCCTTTCTTAAAATTCTTATACATGCCCTTCTTAAATCTCAGCTCAGCTGTAAGCTCCTTATACTGTCACACTGGTTTCTTCAGATGCCTCACTCCTATGTCCAAGTGGTAGGCGCTGTGGGGGGACAGGGACAAAGAGGGACTTTAGAGGGGAGTTTCAGCAGGAGGTGGGAGCAGAGCAAGGGGCAAGTATGAGTCATTATGCTAGGGGCAGGAGATATGGGGAGGAGACCAAGTTTAGGAGGGGAACTCCCTCCTTCCAGGCAGAGAACCAGGGTGTCCATGGTGAGTTTTTGGCCTTCCTGTACATGGTTCAGCAGCCATGCTATGTCCTCTAGTTAAGGTGCAATGCGAGAGTGGGTGGTGGGCCACCTGCTTCCTGATTTGTTGCCACTGCAGCCCTCAGAATTGAGGTTAGCCATTCATTTTGTTCATAGTCAGGAGTATGATGCCAGCATTCAAAGCAAGGATACCACACGGAGCTTCTGGGAGTGCTATGAGGTCTGAGGCATGAGAACCAGAAGGTTTTGGAAGAGATTTTGAGGCTGTGCCTCTGCTTACCACCCAAAGCCCCACCATCACTCTGTGCTTCTGGGTGGATTCCATCCTGGCAGAGCATGTGGCCATCTGTCTGAGGCACCATACCAAGGATAATGTGGCTTGGAAATGATCGTGTTTGAGGACCATATGGTTGAGATTTTTCTGATGTTCAACCTGGGCAGAGTGGCAGATGAAGAAGAGTGGCAGAAGTAACCACAGGTATGGAGTGTCTTAGGCATCTGGTGTGTGGGTGTGGCCCACCCCAACGGCTGCTGCCTGGGAGAAACATCCCTTCTTGGGGGTGAAGTGGTGATAAGGAGGAGAAGGCATCTGCTCCACCTGGAGCCAGTGGAAGCAGGCAGCAGTTGTGCAGGGCTGCTTCCCTGGTCACCAGAAATGCACCTGGAGGTGGGTGACAGCATGGGATGTGTTGGCCAAGGACTTCTTAACTCTGAGGCTCAAGTAGCTGTTGCATCTACAGAGACATTGTACGGAATCACCTCATATGAGAGCACTGCCAGGAGCTCACTGGAAGGATTCAAGAGGAATAGAGCAGAGAACAGGCTGCAGAGGCCATGGCCAAGGAAGAGGGCCAAGACCAGCTATAGGAATATGTGCAAAGAGCCTTCAAGCACTCAGGAAGGGTGCCCCATGTTTAGAACCTCCATTTATACCACCACTTTGATGGAAAAAGGAAAAAGAAGTTGAAAGGACCCTGCACCTCGCCTCCAGCTCGGGCTAGCCAGCAGCATGGTGCAGGGTCCATCCCACCTCTCCATTGAGGGCTGTGGGAAGGAGCCTGCACCATGCTACCAGGTAGCAGGAGCTGGCAGCAAGATGCATCTTTACTCAAGTCTAATGCACCATCGAATCTCATGAGCACCAAATTTTTAACAGCCTAATTTGACAAAAAAAAAAGGTGCACATTAGACTCGAGTAAATACAGTATATAAAGCAACTCTGTATTACAAAGATGTCTACAAACATGACATGAACGCTGGTAACATTAACCCTACCATGTGGGAATCCCTTGCAGACAACCACAGTGCCTGGAGACAGACAGTCAGGTTGTGTATCCACAGCAGTGACCAGAGGAAGAATGACTGCTGGGAGGCGGGCAGAGAGAAAAAATGCCATGGTGCATCTGGAGCAGTGAAAATGGAAGCTCTCATCTGCCCCAGCTGCAATAAAACATGTCTCTCCCACGTTGGTCTCTACAGTCACAGCAGGCGCTGTAACTCTCCAATGGATTGACTTTACCCCCAAAGGCACATGCTTCCATTGTCTCCTGAGACATACTGGATGAGGACAACAACGTATAAAGCAGTGCCCAGGCTAATTAAACCCGCCCCCCCCTCGCCCCCCGCTTGGCTAGAAATGCAAATCTCTGGTTAGTGGAGGATTCCATGGCACCCTTTAATTTCTCAATTAAATTTCCAAAGGGTCTCCTACTGATAAAGGCAATCCTGAGCCAGATCTCATTTGCTGATTTAGATCAGCCCCATTACAAGACTGTTGTTTGTCTAATTAATCCCTAGGGACTCATTCCAAGGGGCTTATTTTAAGATGGTGTAATTTAGATGTATTTATACCCACAGAACGAGAATGCTTAATGTCAGTCTGGGTGTGTGTGTGTGTTTTAAGTGGAATGTGGAGGAGTAGGAGACTCATTGTCCAGGTTCAGTTTGGGACAAATGAATATTAGAACATCAGAGCAGCCCAGCTGGATGAGGCCAGTGGCCCCTCTAGTCCAGCATCCTCTTCTCACAGTGGCAAACCAGGTGCCTCAGTGGGAAACCAGAAAGCAGGACCTGAACTCAATAGGTTCCCCACCCCACCCCACCCCTGGTTTCCATAAGAACACAGTATGAGGCTGATGGATCAGGGCAATGGCTCATCCAGTCCAGCCTCCTGCTCTTAGGGGCCAACCAGATACCCTAATGTCATGGATACTATAGTTGGGATTCCAGTATTGCAGGGGTCAGACTACAGTTCCTTCCAACTCTACAATTCCATTACTCTAGGATAATGGGGAAACAGCAAGCAGGAGAGCTGTTTCTCCTCCTGCAGTTTCCAGTAACTGGTATTCAAAAGCATTGCTGCCTCCAACAATGGAAGTAGAGCGCAGCCATCATGGGTTCATAATGAGTCCACTGTGAATGTGTTTGTATCTATTTTAAATTTATTTGTTTGTTTATTAAATTTCTCTACCACGGCTCATCCAAAGATCACAGGGCGGTTTACAAAATAAAAGCACAAAAAGATATAGCATAATAACAAACAAAAAACAACACCTCCCTACAGTTTAAAATGACATAGATTGTTTAATTAGCCAAAGGCCTGGGAGGAGAGGAATGTTTTCACTTGGCATCTAAAGAGGTGTAACAAAGGCACCAGGTGAGCTTCTCTGGGGAGAGCATTCCAGAAATGGGGAACCACTTGCAGAAAAGGCCTGTTCTTGTGTTGCCACCTTCCAGGCCTTTTGTGGAGAAAGCACACAAAAAATGGTCTCAGATGATGATAACAGGGTCCGGGTTGTTTCAAAAGGAGGTACTTTAAATTGGGCCCAGAAACTAATTGGCAGCCAATGCAGTTGGGCCAGAATTGGTGTTGTATGCTCAAACTGTCTTGCATAATGTGTTGCAGTAATATAACCTAGAGGTTACCAGAGCATAGACAACAGAAGTTAGGCTATCCCTGTCCAGATAGTGGCACAGATGGGCCACCAGCAGAAACTGATGGAGGGCACTCTAGGCCACTAAGGCCACCTGAGCCTCAAGTGACAGTAATGGTTTCAGAAGTACCCCCAAACAGTGTACCTGCTCCTTCAGAGGGAGTGTAACCCTACCAAGAGGAGGCAACCTCCCACCCATCCATTCTAGGGAACCACCCCCTAACAGTGCCTCTGTATTATCTGGATTAAGCTTCAGTTTATTGGCTCTCATCGTGTCCATTACCAAGGCAAGAATGTGGTCCAGCACATCAGCTGCTACACCTGCAGATGTAAAGGAGAAATAGATCTGTGTGTCATCAGCATATTGCTGGCAACATACTTCAAACTGTCAGATAATCCCACTCAGTGGATTTATGTAGATGTTAAACACAATAGGGGATAAAATCGAAGCCTGAGGAACCCCACATTGAAGGCTCCACAAGGCCGCAGAACACTCCTCAAGCCTCTGGAAATTACCATCCAAGTAGGACCAGAACCACCACAAAGTGGTGCCACCCACCCCTAACTCATACAGCAGCTCCAGAAGGATACCATGGTCGATGGTGTCGAAAGCTGCTGAGAGGTCAAGGAGAATTAATAAGGACACATTTCCCCCGTCTCTATCCTGACAGAAGTCATTATACAGGGTGACCAGAGTGGTTTATGTGCCAAAATCAGGCCTAAACCACAACTGAAAGGGATCTAGAAAATCAGTTTCCTCCAAGAGCACCTGGATCTGGTCTGCAACCCACCACTCAGATACTTTTCCCAAGAAGGGGTGATTGGCAACTGGCTGGTAATTACTTAGATTTTTCTAATCCAGTGAGGGTTTCTGGAGGAGTGGTTTTACCATGGCCTCCTTCAAGCAGGCAGGGACCACCGCCTCTTGCAATCACCTCCCTGGCCCAGTCAGGTATTAGTTTATAACACTGAGCCAATGCAGGTCTCACTGCTTGGCAGGTCACTACCAATAGATCACCCTGAGCCCACGAATGCCCATCAGCTGGCCACCCACCCACCTCCCTGTCTGAACACCTCTGTGAGAGTCCACTGTACCTGCCATTTTTGATTTTTATCAAAGTGGGCAATAATTCTCTGGATGCTGAGTTTCAGGCATTTACCAATAGGGCATGCATTGAATTGTGAACCCTTGGTCATACCACAGCTGGAGCCTTGTATCCAGTTATGGGGATCCCAGCTTAAGAAGGATATTGACAAGCTGGAAGGTGTGCAGAGGAAGGTGATCAAGATTACGAAGGGCGCTAGAAACTGAGCCTTGTGAGGAACGATTTAGGGAACTGGGCATGTTTAGTCTGGAGAAGAGGACACTGAGAGGTGGTAATAGTCAACTTCAAACATCTAAAGGCTGTCACAAGTAAGATGGAGCAAGCTTCCTTTTTGCTGCTGTAGGATCCGAACCAGTGGATTTAAAGGACAAGAAAGGCAATGCCGACTAAAGCTTAGGAAGAACTTTCTGACTAAGAGCTGTTTGACAGTGACATGGACTCTCTCAGGAGGTGGTGAAATCTCTTTCCGTGGAGGTTTTTAGGCAGAGGTCAGATGGTCACCTGTCTGGGATTATTTAGCCTTGATTCTTGCATTGCAGGGGGCTGGACTAGATGGGGGTCCCTCCCAACTCTCTATGATTCTAAGATTCAGCTGTGCCTCCCAGCTACACTCAGGGGATATACCGGTACGTATCAATCATCTGCTGTTGCCCCAAAGGTAGATTTCCTCCTCTTCTGCCCTTCCTCCTCCTTCCTCCTCCCTCTGCTTTTGAGTGCAAAAGTGAAGTGTAGGAAGAGTCAGAGAGAGAAAGCAGAGACTATTTGGACATTCCACAACTCATATTTTCTAAGAGGGTTTCACAGACACATCCCCAGCCATTATCTCATCTTTGATGTGCTTAGTGTAACGTGAGAGTCAGCGTGAGCTGAGGTCGATGTCAGTTATCTGCAGAGCAGACAAGCTGAGCCGCCGGAGAGGAGATGCAGTTCAGAGGGAGACGGGAGAACAACTGTGCACTCCCCATAGACTATGAAACTTGCAACCTGCTCTGCAGGATGGCACACAGGACAAAGAATCATAGAACTGTACAGATGGAAGGAACACTCAAGGATAATCTAGTCCAACTCCCTGCAGGGCAGGCATCGCAGAATCCCCGATAGACGGCCATCAACCTCTGTTTGAAAACCTCCTATGAATCATAGAACTGTAGAAAGGTCACTAAGGGTTATGTAGTCCAACCTCCTGTAATGCAGGAATCATGACTAAAGTATTCCTGGCAGGTGTACATTCGACCTGTGTTCAAAGACTTCCAAACAAGGAAAATCCACCAGTTTCAGAGGGAGTATGTCTCACTATCAAGCAACTCTCACCACCAGAAATTCCTTCCTAAGCAGTGGCGTGCAGTGAAACTTTTCATAGGGGAACAAGTTAGGGTCAGAGGCACCAGCTTGTGAGGGTGATGGGGGGAGGGAGCAACATTGTGCCTCCCTCCCTAAGCTGGGCAGAAGCTTCCAGGGCTTTGGGAAGGAGGTGCCAGGCTTTAATACTCTAATTTAGCAGGAACATTTAGGGAACTAATCTAGTCCCCCTAGTCCACTGACTGCATGCCACTGTTCCTAAGGTTTAGTTGGAAGCTCCTTTCTCATAATCAGAACCCATCTCCGGCATCCTGCTAAGCTCTGCTTGGTTTCCAGCTCCGTAATCACTTCCAGCCAGGACTTGGCCAAGAAGCCCATTCTGGATGACTTTACCTCTGTTTGACACTACAATTTGAAAGGGTTTTGTTTTTTTTGGTGTGGTTTTTTTTTTTTTTTGGCTTTTTTTTTTGCAATCAGAGGAGAGACAGCTCTTGCTCCCACCCCCTTAAAAAAAAAAGCAGCTTCAGAAAATCCCAAACACGACTTGCAATTTGTAATTGCAAACCTAAGAGATTTAGGGTAATTGACATTTTGGATGGATCACCCGGGATCGTATTTAATTTTGAAAAGCAGGTTCCAAGCAGGCAGGGGGAGGGGGAGATTGCCAAGCCAATAACTCTCCTAACGCCTCTCATAACTCATTCTCAAATCCATTCAACGCAGGCTTAAACCTAAATGTTTGCATTTTTGATGTACTAGCACAATATTGCTGGCTCACTGAAACTGTTTGTCAGAGAATATCTCAAACAGACAGCCTTTGAATTAGTGGTGCACCAGATCAAGTTTCATAGTAGTGCAAGATCCAGGGGAAATTTGCTCAGAGCCAA
The DNA here is from genome assembly GCF_965153285.1 of Podarcis tiliguerta. Classification (NCBI taxonomy): domain Eukaryota; kingdom Metazoa; phylum Chordata; class Lepidosauria; order Squamata; family Lacertidae; genus Podarcis; species Podarcis tiliguerta. Next base: position 19,449,534 of record NC_139553.1, on the reverse strand, counting down.
AGAGAAGAGGAGGAGGAGGAGGAGGAGGAGGAGGAGGAGGGTTCCTTCTGTGGTTATGTGCAACTTGAGAAACCTTTTATCAAGACAGATAAAAGGAAGCATGTCTTAAGAACATCAGTGCATTAGAAGAGCCTGCTGGATCAAGCAAATGGCCCATCTAGCCCAGCATCCTGTTCTCACAGTGACCACCCAGATGCCTGTGGGAAACCAGCAAGCAGGATTCAAGCACATCAACAACATTTCCCCCTCTTGGGGTTTCCAGCAACTGGCATCCAGAAGCATTGCTGGCACTGCCTCCAACTGTAGAGGAAGAGCACAGCCATCCTGGATGGTAGTCATCAATAGTCCAATCCTCTTTTAAAGCCACCCCAGTTGGTGGCCATCACGGCCTCCTGTGGGAGGGAGTTCCACAGTTCAAATCTGTGCTGCATGAAGAAGGACTTTCTTTAAAATACTCAGCTTCATTGGATGCCCAGCTTCACTGAATGTTCTTCAGGCAGTACAGAGTTAAACAATGTAAGGTAGATGATAGCTAGATAGGTAGGCAGGGAAATAGATAGCTAGTCTCATCTACCAAAGGTAAAAGGGGTAATAAATGGGCTAGAATTAAACTAACTTCAGCTAAGCTTGAGCAGAGTCTATGTGACTTTCAAAAAGATGGGGGCGGGGAAAGGTTTGAGGAAACCTGAAAGTGCTGTTGAGGCTGACTGGCAACTGCAGATCTGGCTGCTGTCTCTATGCAGTCAAGTCTCTCCCAGGATATTACTCTGAGCAAAACAGGTGCACGGCATTAAGAGGTCATTTCCTGTGTAGGCAGCAGCTTTGCAAAAATGGATTTACCATCAGGGTTTCTCCTCCTCCCCCTATCTCACAAAAATGAATAAAAGGGCAGATTTGTGGTGTGTGTGTGTAAGACACATGAATAGAGCCTCCCTCCAGCCAGTCTTTCAAAAGTTTGCATAAGATGCATAGTTTGCATAAGATGAAACACTACGAACACTGCGCAATGGCTCCATTCATAGACTCACTGAATTGTAGAGCTGGAAGGGACACAAAGGGTGACCAAGTCCAATCCCCTGCCCTGCAGGAAAAGTTCAGAAGCACACACAGCCAAGAATGAATATTATTCAGCAATGTGAAAAAGGAACACAAGATGTTAGCAGAAAAATCAGAAAGCTTACCCCCCCCCCCACAGCCCACAACAAACCTAAAAATGTGTATTTAATTGCCAATTGCATCTAGGCGATCAGCAAGCTCCCCTAAAGTGGAGAGTTTCATTTGAAACACATGCAAAAGGCCAGCCCCACTCTGATCAATGCCTGGAGCTGGGGAAAGGATTCCTTATTTTATTTTATTTATTTTATTGCCCTGCCCTGCACTGCATTTATACCCCAACTCCCTACTCCCCACCCCCACCCCAGATCAGTGCCTTGTTTAATCCCTAAAATAGGAACCCTTTGAGGTAGGTTAGGCTGAGAGGCACTGATTGGCCTCTTCTGATTGGCCAGTGAGCTTCATGGCTGAGAGGGGATAACCTGAACCCTTCTATTCCAGCTTAATCACTGAGATCATCCACAGGAATGTCATTGGTCATTCTTTGAATTGGGAAGACTCATTTGACAACGCCTTCTGCTTCATCCTGCTGAAAACTTTTCTATTCTGCCAAGGTCTACGCAGGCAATTAAGAGGATGTCCTTCCACAATGGTTTACTGTTGCTTGTTTTTAACCGTTTTGACTTGCTTTTAACTTTTTATGCTTTTATTTTATGGTTTTATCTTTTTGATGTTGTAAACTGCTTTCATTTATTCTTATGATTTAGAAGTATGTATAAATATGTTTTATAAACAAATTAAATAAATAACTCCTCCAATGGGGACTAAGGAGTGACATCTGTACCTTGTTATTATATCTGAAGGCTATTACAATAGGTGAAATCCATTCTAATGAAATGGCAAGGTGATGTAGAAATATGGAAAACTGATTTTTTAGGATTGGAGGAATAAGAACCCTTGGCAGATCCACCTATTCTGGGATGGGGAGTTGCAAATCACCATTTCTCTAGAAAATGTTATGATTTCCCCCCTGTCTCCCCCTAGCAAAAAGTTTCCTAAAATGCTTCCCGCCTTTGCAGTCTTGTTGTTGTTGTTCAGTCGTGTCCGACTCTTTGTGACCCCATGGACCAGAGCACGCCAGGCACTCCTGTCTTCCACTGCCACCCGCAGTTTGGTCAGATTCATGTTTGTAGCTTTGAGAACACTGTCTAACCATCTCGTCCTCTGTCGTCCCCTTCTCCTTGTGCCCTCCATCTTTCCCAACATCAGGGTCTTTTCCAGTGAGTCTTCTCTTCTCATGAGGTGGCCAAAGTATTGGAGCCTCAGCTTCACGATCTGTCCTTCCAGTGAGCACTCAGGGCTGATTTCCTTAAGAATGGATGCGTTTGATCTTCTTGCAGTCCATGGGACTCTCAAGAGTCTCCTCCAGCACCATAATTCAAAAGCATCAATTCTTCGGCGATCAGCCTTCTTTATGGTCCAGCTCTCACTTCCATACATCACTACTGGGAAAACCATAGCTTTTACTATATACTATACTTTGCAGTCTGGATCAACTTAAATCACATGGCAGGCCCAGGTAAATATAAGTTGATTATCTACTATTAGCATGTGCCAGTGAGTTAATTAGATGGTCCCTCCTAAGCTGATAACCGTCTAGATGGGCATGACATTTGCCCAGGGAACGGCTGTCAATAGATGCTATTTACAGGGCATTTCAGGACAAATTCATTAGATCATGGAATACAGTGCTGTGAAACGGAACAATCAAACTGTAGAGTTGAAGGGGAAACCTGAGGGTCATCTAGTCCAACTCTCTGTAATGCAGGAATCACAGGAAAATGATCCCTGACAGATGACCATCTGACCTCTGCTTAAAATCTTGCAATGAAGCATAGAATTATAGAACTGCAGAGTTGGAAGAGACCCCAAGAGTCATCTAGTCCAACCCCCTGCAATGCAGGAATCATACTTCAAGAATCCCTGACAGATGACCATTCAACCACTGGTTTGTGTGTGTGTGTGTGTGTGTGTGTTTGTGTGTTTGCAGGGGGACAGATGGCCTCATAGTCTAGGGGTAAGATAGAAGTGGGGGGAGGGCAGAGGGCAAAGACACCAACACCAGAGCAAAGTCAGCCAGTGAAATTCAAATGTTTGGCTGCAGGTCATTAGCCTGGCTTGGCCATGAGCAGAGGTCTTGGGCCCTGAGGCTAGGCAGTCATTCACCAGGGACAGCCTGAAGAGCAGCAATCTCAGCTGCTCCTATCTCACTTCCTATTCAATTCAGGGGTGCTTAACTGCCCCCAAAGTGTAATAGCTAGGGGCTAAGTGTAGCCATTTAAAAGAAATTTGCAGCCTGTGTGTGTGTGTGTGTGTGTGTGTGTGTGTAGAGAAAGGACCACTTTGGAAGTGGCTGTCGACAAGTTAAAGCACCTTCATAAATCACTCATAATATACTACAGAGATACAGGCTGTGCAGGGCTCTTTAATAAGCTACTCGCGATGGAACGGATGGCCCTTGAATAAATCAAGGAAACTCATTTTGTGGGCTTGTTCGTATCTCCAGATCAATCCCCGCTGAAAATAACATACCTGGTACAGGGGCGATAAAATGACCATAATTGAAAAAACACACACACAGGTTGCACAGTCTTGGAGAAGGCAGTGATTAAACCTTCCGTCCAACAGTAATGCGGTGAAGAGGGCTACGTGCATCTGTAAGGAATCGAAGCATTGACTCGTGGAACTCTGGAGTCAGGAGGGGACATGAAGGGTTATCCAGCCCAACTCCCTGCAATGCAGGAATCACAGCAATTCAGAGGAGATTTAGCTTACGAGGAGATAATTTGTTTATCAAACAGCAATTTTCCATTTGGGGGCAGGCGAGGGAATAATAAAGAACAAAGCAAAGATAGTCCCACTCCCCAGTATCTTATACTGTGTTGTTATTATTGTTATTTTAGAAAGCTTTAAAGCAAACGTCAGCTGGTAAATCCCGCCAAATTGTGCCAAGTCCCATTAGGCGTTGCACCTGGTAGAGCTCAGCCGTGCCAGCTCCCAAAGCTATCCATTCTTGTCGGAGCCAGAGATTAGAAGAGGGACGTAGGCTTTTGGCTGACGGCATGAAAAATGGTTCAGCAGATAAAGGAAGGCATTAGCCCAAAGGATGCTGTAAAACAGATCCAATGGGGCTCTCCTCCCACTCCACAAGGGCCCATTTTTCCTCCTCAAGCACAGACATCTGGGATATGCCAAAGCACACCTGGTATTCCCTCACTTGGATTATCATGCATTAGGATGGTGATAGTGGCGGTGGCAGCTATTAAGTGGTCCTGCTACCTCCACTGCTCTGACAGCCAGTTGTGGCATAGTGGTTAGAGTGTATGACTAAGACCTGGGGGACCAGGGCTTGAATTTCCTCTCAGCCATGAAGTTCACTGGGTGAAGCTGAGCTGATTGCTGCCTCTCTGCTTAGCCTCCCTCACAGTGTTGTTGTGGGGATTCAATGACTAGGACCTGGGGGGTGGGCTAAGGTTTGAAACCCCCATTCAGCCATGAAGCTCCCTTGGGACAGTCATCTTCTAATATTTAAAGGGCTGTCCCTTTAGACACAAACTAACAGATTCAAGTTACAGGAAAGAAGATTCTGACTAATCCTCAGGAAGAACTTTCTGACAGTTAAGAGCTGTTCAACAGTAGAACGGAGGTTCATTGGAAGTTTTTAAGCAAAGGTTGGATGGCCATCTGTCATGGATGATCTGGTTGCGGTTCCTGCACAGCAGGGGGTTGGACACAATGACATTTGGGGTCCCTTCCAGCTCTATCTTTAAAAGACATCTGAAGGCAGCCCTGTTTAGAGAAGTTTTTAATATTTAATGCTGTATTGCTTTTAACACATGATTGGGAGCCACCCAGAGTGGCTGGGGAAGCTCAGCCAGATGGGCGGGGTATAAATAAATTATTATTATTATTATTATTATTATTATTATTATTATTAATGATTCCAAGCAGTTCAAGGTGATGTACATGGCTCCCATTCTCCTCATTTAATCCTCACAAACATCCCTGTGAGGTAGGTTAGGCTGAGAGAGGTGGTTACTGGGCCAGGGTCACAACCAGTAAGCTTCATGACTAAGTGGGGATTCAAACCCTGGTCTTTCAGATTTCCTGGTCAGATACTCTACCCATAGCACCACAGCTGCTGTGCAGGCATCTCTCCTGCAATTGTCTCCATCGCAGGCGCATCCTTGGATCCTGAGATGGTGAATCTTGTTTGAGGATTTGCTCCATTAGTGTTCATTGATCACAAACCCCATGTATAATTGGGGCTAATCGTGGGATTAATTGGGAGGAATTTGCTGCCAACAGTGGGAAGGGATATCGGCACTCTGTGTTACTTACTGCTCCATTTGGCACAAAAGGCTTAATCAGATTACCAATTAAAAGATAGTTCTTAAAGAGTGACCCCTGGAGTCTCCCTGGAGTCAGAGCAGAGGTGCGATGCATCCTGTGCCTTGCAACCTATTTTTTTTTCTTTAGAAAAGTTTATTGTTATTGTTCTCACATTTCATAATATACATAGAACAGAGAGAATAGTTATAGCAACAGATGGAAATTAAAAGAGGGAAAACAAAATGATAAAATAGGTTAGCAGAATGAGTCCAGTTGAACAGGGGTTAAAATAGTGAAGCCCAAGTAAAGAGCCACAGTATTGCGGAGTTGGAAGCGAACCAAAGTCTAATGTATTCCAACCCCCGGCTAAAGAATAATAGAATAGTAGGGTTGGAAGGGACCTAAAGGGTCTTCTAGTCCAACCCCCTCCAATGCAAGGATATCAGCACTATCTGATTATCAAGTCTGTTTCTCGATTTGCCAGGCTTGTGATGAGTGTTGTCTTGAAAATGTTGGTTGCAGAGTATATGTGATAAAGGAATGACAAATCATACAAGAAGTGTCTGGCCGTTCAAGTCATTGTCAAAATCCATTGAGTTGCAATAACTCTTCAAGCTGCCAAGATCATATATAAAACCAGTACTTAGGATAATTTATCTAAAAAAAGGTAAGGTAAAGGATCCCATGACCGTTAAATCCAGTCAAAGGTAACTATGAGGTTGCGGCACTCATCTTGCTTTCAGGCCGAGGGAGCCAGCGTTTGTCCACAGACAGCTTTCTGTGGCCAGCAGGACTAAACTGCTTCTGGTGCAACAGAACACTGTGACAGAAGCCAGAGCACATGAAAATGCCATTTATTTTCCTGCCACAGTGGTACCTATTTATCTACTTCCACTGGCATGCTTTCGAACTGCTAGTTTGGCAGGAGCTGGGGCAGAGCAATGGGAGCTCACCCCATCTCGCAGATTTGAACTGCCAACCTTCCGATCAGCAAGCCCAAGAGGCTGAGTGGTTTAGACCACAGTGCTACCGGCATCCCTGGCAATTTATCTATATTGGTTCCATAAAAAATATTTGGTAAACTTAATTTTGGACAACAAACCGTTAAAATAATCCCAGTAGGATTGCTCCATTAGGCAAGTTAGCCTGTTAGCCCCTGTCTAGGCCTCGGGACAATTCACCCCCCCCCCCATGGAACCTTTTACCTGGATACCCTAAACTTTTGTTCCAGTTTATACTAAGAATCCAACCCAATGCCTTTTCCGCTAATAGTTGTGGCACCCCACCCCAGACAGCCCCAATTTTTCTTCAGGCAAATTCCTCCCTGGCCACTAATATGGCACCTGATTAATTCCACAGCAAGGTTGCACACAAACACTGTCCATTTACCCTCTGGCAATGCCAAGATATTCAGGATGGGCAAGTGGAATGATCTTTGCCAGCTGCACTGCCCACTCACAGCACAGCTGGAATATATGGTATGGAAGTGGACCTGAGTGGAGGCAGGCTCCCTCGGGTCCCTCTCCAAGCTGCGCCCCTTACTTCAGCCACGATTGGCCGATATAAGTTTTCAAGTTTGGGCAGGAAGTCCCAGAAGCCCCAGTGACCAGCAGAAGCTGAAGACACCACCAGCAGTCACATGGGAGAGGATCTCTGGGCCCCTAGCTCCCCTGTGGCCATGCTGGGATATAATTGCACTGCTGACATAATTGCACTGCTGACAAGTAGTCTCCTCCTCCCCTTCCTCCTTTTCTATTATTAGTATGCATAGAAACCTGAGTATACTTTTGAAAGTAGAATACTGAATTTTGAACATAGAACACTTACTGACATGGGTGAGCTAGAGCTTAAAGAGGAATAATATATTATTCAATCAACCACATACACTGATAAGCAGATGGGAGGGGACAGACCAAGTTCTTCCTTACTTATATATATATGAATCGAACCAGACTTCTGCAAAGCTATTCTTTTGACATGGTCCCCTTGAAATGCATCATTTGCTGGTCATTTTTTCTAATAAAACCAGTTCCCAAATTTTGGGATGCCAGAAAGAAACTTTTGCTTTGTTCAGATTCTTATTACTACTGCTAAAATTTATTACCTGCCCTTCGACAGAAGGTCCCAGGGTAGGTTGCAAAGATGGAAATGCAACTTTCCTATTAAAACACAATATTAAAAACAGCTTAAAGCCACTTTAACCAAAGATGTCATCGTCATCATGAAGGGATGCTGTTCCCAGATTCAACCGCTGCAGGTGAAAGGATTGCATCTTGCACATTGGCTCTCCCAGGAACCTTACTCTCTGTTTCACAGCATCTCTGAATGTCATCTGCTGGGTTCAGTGGAAGAAGGTGGCTTCCTAACCTGGAAAGCAGGATGCTGGACTGGGGGGGGGGGGCTTTGGCCTTCCTGTGCCGTAGCTATGGAGGGTGGGTGGGAGCTAGCCAGGTTTTTTTGTTCTGGAGGAGCACCAATGAGGCTCCCAGCCTCTCCCTCTGTGTGTGTACGCAAATCCATGGGTGGGTGGGTGTGCCAAACTGGGTCAGGTGACTCAGGTGAAATAAAGCCTAGTTTCACCCCTGCCTTCCCCAGCATGGCAGGGGGATTGCCTACCCAGCAAGACAAAGCAGTTCCCCACCACTGCTCCTATGCCCTCAGCACTCTCCTGTCTCCTTAAGAAAGATTGTCAGAAAAAGGAGAAAAGGGAAGTATGTGAAACCATGTAAGTATCAATCAGTGTTACAGTCCTCCAGGGAGGAAACGCTGAGCTCCCCTGCAGGAGCGGCAGTCGATAAACATGGTGCATGCTTTATGTCCTGTCAAAGCAGCCCTCTGTCTATTGATAGAACTGACACCAACCACCATGTCCAAGAGACGAGAGAGCATTGAGCACTGCAATGAGGCTGGCTTGATTTCCACATCTTGCGCTTCTTACGCACATAAGAGAATAAGGACAGGCCTGCTGGTCCAAGCCAATGGCCCATCAAGTCTGGCATCCTCTTCACACAGTGGCCATTCTTGGAAAACAGGTGAGGTCCCTGCAGACTAGAGGTGGGACCTGACTGAGCCTTAGCACAAGAGTGCTGTCTATTCCTTTGGCTTCCATAAGGACACAAGTTTCAGGATTCTAGGAGATGGAGGAAAACCTTTCTTTACCCACTTCCTCCATGCCATGCATGATTTTATAAACTTCTATCATGTTGCATCTTACTCGCCTTTTCTCCAAACTAAAAAGCCCCAAATGTTGCAGCCTTTCCTCATATAAGAGTCACACCATCCTCTCAATCATTTTGGTTGCCCTTTTCTGAACTTCTTCCATCTCTGCAGTCTCTTTATGGAGGGTAGGCAACCAGAACTGTCCACAGTGTTCCAAAGCAATTACACCATTTGTATAATGGCATTATGACACCGGCAGTTTTATCTTCACTTCCTTCAGTGAAGGTCCCTGATATCATCAGGCAATGTGTTTGCCTGTCACAGTGAATCTTCTGAGAGGTCAATCCATGGCAAGCTTCCAAGGAACTCCACACATCCTCAGAAACAGGCTTGAAATACTCAGTCCTGTAAGTGCAGGCAACCCAGGTCTTGGTTTCTGCAATGAAAATGGCACTGTTCAGTTTCCCCCTTCTGGCAACAGACGGTGATGAAGTGCTGTAAGGTCAGTGGCAACACAGACGGCGCTATATGAGCAGAGAACGTATTGATTAGCTCAGTCCATCAAAGCAGTGAATAAATCATCCGTGATTCATCATTCACGGGAAATCTCCTTTACCCGCCAAGATTCCTTTTCTTATGAGAAATAACTCAAGAACAAACAGTAAGGGGAGGATGAGAGAGGCAACAGATGGTCATCCAACCTCTGTTTAAAAACCTCCAATGAATGATAGAATCATAGACTTGTAGAGTTGGAAGGAACCCAAAGGTCATCTAGCCCCCCCCCCCCCCGCAGCACAGGAACCATGACTAAAGAATCCCTGGAAGATGGCCACCTGACCTCTGCTTAGAAACCTCCAACAATGGAGAGTCCACAGCCTTCCGAGGGTGTCCAAATCCTCATAACCCTGGAAGGTAAGTTAGGCAGAGAGGCAGTGACTGGTCCAAGGTAACACCCACTGATCGTCATGGTGGATGGGTAAGGATTTGAACTCTGATCTCTCCCATAACCTAGCCCTAGACTCTAACCACTATGCCACACAGGCTTTAGGGTATGGTAGGGCAGTAAAGTTGAAAGAGTTGCTCCACTGTAAGAAAAGGAAAGGGAAAAAAGAAAGGCAATGCATTTGAAGAGAGTTTGCTAAAGTTATTTTCCAAAAAAGGATAAATCACTGCTAGTGACTTAGATACCCTGGAGTTAAAATCACCATTGCTCCTTCAGATTAGAATCCCCAAGCCTATTGAGGTCTCCGCAGGGTTTGTAGACATTATCCTCATTAATAAAAATAAATAAATTTTTCTTTCTTTCTTTTAGCACAGCAGGTCCATATAGTTACCTCCCTGGAAAACAAGGTAAAACAACTCCTTTCTAGCTTTAGTGTGCCATATACAAGTATAAAATGAGCCTACTTATCTGCTCTCAGGAAGCAGGGGACTTGAAATCTAAGAGGAGGGTGTTTCTCTTCCCCATCTCTGAAGGATTCCCTATTCATCATCCTTCTTAGAATCATAGAATTGTAGAGTTGCAAGGGACTCAGAGAGTCATGTAGTCCAACCCCCTGCAATGCAGGAATCTCAACTAAGGCATCCATGATGGAGAACCATCCAACCTCTAATTAGAAACCTCCAATAATGGAGAATCCACCACCTTCTAAGGCTGCCTGTTCCATTGTCAAAAGGCTCTTACTGTCAGAAAGTTATTTCTTATGTTTAGTCAGAACCTTCTTTCCTATAACTTGAAGCCATTGATTTAGTCCAACCCTCCAGAGCAGGAGAAAATAAGCTTGCTCCATCTTCCATGGGACAGCTCTTGAGATATTTCCAGCCTAAACATACCAAACTCCCTCAACCATTCCTCATAAGGCTTAGTTTCCAGACCCTTGATCATCTTGTTCATCATCCTCTCTGAAGGCTTCCAGCCTCATATAACCCTAGCATGTTTCAGCCTCATTGGTGCATGAAGGGGTTAAACCACACAGTAAACTGTCCTGACAGGCTTAGTTTATGTCATCACTCCTCACCTTGGAGGGAAATAGGTAACCAAGCCTTTGTTATCTCTCTCTCTGCCCGCCTCCTTTGGTATGCGAGGAGCTCTGAGCTGCTCCCTCCAGCCCCATGGCTTTGACCTGCCTCTTTTGTTTCAGTCCAGAAGGGAATCAGAAACAAGCATTTTTTATACCAGTAATTCAGGAACTTTTACCTTTTGTAGGTGAGCAATGCTTTGACTGCCTCTGCACCTTTTCTGACTGCTGTGAAGAATTTTTTAAGTAAACCATTTCATGACTTACCACACGTGTGGTTTATCTCTATGCTAGGGTAGTGTGATAGTTTGGAAGAGATTTAAAGGGGACATTTTGGAACTCACAGGAAGGGCACATTCTGTGGGTTTTAAAGCCTGTATTTCCACACACTATTTTGCTGCATGTTTTCCTATGTTAAATCTCTGCTGAGGTTCTCTTACCTAAGAGTACTTGCCCCAAACTTGGGTCTTGGCTTCCAGGATTCCAACCATAGCTATCAACCTTCCCTTTTTTTTTGCGGGAAATTCCCTTATTCCAGTGCCGTTTTCCGCTGCTTTCCTGGATTGTTAGATATCCTGTAGACTGTCCCCGGGACAGGTGAGGCTGCTGATCCCTTATTTTCAAATCTGAAAGTTGACAGCTATGATTCCAACACTGCACAACTAGCTTGACAATATCCTCCTTAAACTATGAGGCCCAGAACTGAACACAAGACTCCATGTGGGGCCTAACCCAGGCAGAATAGAGTGGGATGAGGACTTCCCTTGATCTAGACTTCAGTTGATTCAGCCTAGAATAGCATGAATGTTTTTGCTGCTGCATCACACTTGTGACTCATGTTCAGCTTGTGGTCTCCTATGACCCCTTGATCTAGCTTGCCAATATGCTTCTTAAACTAGCGTGCCCAGAACTAGACACAGGACTCCAGGTAGGGACTGACCATAGTAGGGACCTTTCAAGTGTCCCGATTTTCCCAGGACATACTAAAATTACAAAAGCCATCATGGCTTCTGATTTGATCCCAGAATGTCCTCCCCCCCCCCAGCACCACCACTGAACTTGAGGAGGAGGCTGAGCCGGCTCTTGCAGCTGGTTGTGATGCTTGCAGTGGTGCCATGCTCTCATACAAGTAAGCTGGCTCCCATTAGAGCTCCGCACCAAAAGACATGGCCCCGGTTTCCATCAAAGTAAGGTTGGAGGACATGCCATGGTTCTATTCTGGTTAGTAGTCTGTTAGGCTCTGCAAAGTGCTAGGTTCAGGGACTGTAAACTGTACGTCCATCTTCCACAACCAAACCCATGGGCAGGTAAACTAAGGCCCAGGGGCCGGATCCAGCCCAATTGCCTTCTAAATCCAGCCTGCGGACAGTCCGGGAATCAGCGTGTTTTTACATGAGTAGAATGTGTCCTTTATTTAAAATGCACCTCTGGGTTATTTGTGGGGCATAGGAATTCGTTCATTCCCCCCCCCAAAAAAAAAATAGTCCAGCCCCCCACAAGGTCTGAGGGACAGTGGATAGGCCTCCTTGCTGAAAAAGTTTGCTGACCGCTGACCTAACCCAACTGCATTTGGATTTTCGTCCTTCCAGGATATGGCACTTAATGACTTGAATTGTTGACGTTTTGTTTTCTTTCCTTTTGTTATGTTTGCACTTTCATTGTTGTTAACGAACTGATTTTTAAAAGTTAAAAAGGAAACAAATAGGCCAGCTTTGGGTGTGGGGCAGATCACCACTAGTGATGTAGATGCCTTGGAGGAATTAACCATGGCAGGGTGGGGCTGAAATCTAGGAGGAGTGGTGCTGCCCCTCTCTATCTCTGAAGGATGCCCCATTCTGCAGGCTTCCTTGTTGTATCAATGCACCTGTCTGGGCCTGCATGTCAATCTCTGTGGCCCCCATTCCCACTGGTGGTAAATTCTCTCCCTGACTGCAGTTTGCACCCCATTGGGACATCCTGAGATAACATTGCATGAGATGGAGACACCTAGGAATAAATACAAGCCCTTTATATAATAAATAAATGCCCCCTTGTGGAAAATCTATGTGGGTGACCACCAGGCCCATGTGGGCAGGGCAGTCAGGTACACTTACACTGGGCTTTGGAGGGCTAAGGCAACTTGCGGTGGTGCAGGGGCTTGCTGAATTTATGCTGTCGTGCCAAGAACTGTCATCCCCCAGGCCTCAGACAAGCTGTGTACAGGCCCGCCACCCAAAAAGGTGGGTTCTCAAGGGGCCTCTGGCATCAAAGTGTTTCTTTCCTTCCTCTTGCTAATCTCTTCATTTTGTGTTTTGCTTGAGGCATCTGCGAAAGGGATGCAAAATGCCCTTCAGAACTTGCTTACTGGTGCATCCAGAGACTGAAGTGGTCCAGGAGGGCAAAAGCTTGTCTGATCCCTCTTCTTCCTTCCTGAATGAGCTTAGTACATAACATAAGAACCTAAGTTAACTGTAATTGCATAGACATTTGCTGCTTCTCTCTCTTGAGGGGGGAGGGGGTTGTTTAAAAACCCCCAAAGATCAGCTGTGTTTGAATCACTTTTATTGCAGATAAAGATATTCAGACCACCTCTGTCTCAGATATCTCAACGTCTTCTCCTAGGGTGGAGGGGAGTGTGAGTGCATTATTATTATTAGCTGTGATTCCTGAATTCCAGGGGTTGGACTAGATGACCCTCAGGGTCCCTTCCAACTCTACCATTCTATGATTCTTGAGCAATATTTAGACCACCTATGACTCAAACTGAAAGAGCCATCCAGCCACATATCAGAGTGCCCTCCTCCTCTTTATCTGTGCTCGGCGAGCGTTTAGCAGTAGCAGATAAATAAACCAGCATCAATCATCCGAGCACAGCAGCAAGATCTCCTTACGGGACTCATTTCCTCTCCAAGTACACAGTCTTCGGTTCTGCGTCTCTCCCCTTCGATGTCTGCTATTTACATAAACATTTGTACTTAGGGATGGAGAGGACAGAGTTAGGAACAGCTGGACTGCATTGACAGGCCCCCTTCCATGTGGTAGCAGCTCGTGGCTGGAAATGATTAGAACTTCCACCCGAAGCCCACCTGAAATGAAATGCAAATCAGGAGAGGAAGGGGCCAGAGGCTTTCCTCCTCGAGAGAAACATCTGAGGAATTTCAGTGGCAATCTAGCATATAAGAACATAAGAGGAGCCCTGTTAAATCAGGCCAATGGTCTGTCCAGTCCAGCATCCTGTTCTTGCCATGGCCAGCCAGATGCCACAAGCCGGATTCAAGCACAAGAGCACAAGAACATAACAACAGCAGGCATCTTCTGTTGTTATACGTTGGAGGGGAGACTCCCTTCAAAACTCAAGAAGTAAATGAATGTCAAGGTCTGGCTAGTATCCGGAGTATTGAAGGGAAGAATCCAAGCCAGTCGGAAAATACAGGCTATGTTTCCTTTCCAAGCCAGCAGTAGCATCCTGGGCAAGGAGAAAAGTTGATGGCCACCCTACCCCAGGCAGTCCAAAGCTGCCTTCCCAAACCAGGTAAGAGAGGTGCCAGTCTTTGAGAAGGAGGATCTCCTCCCTCCTCCATTCCAAAATTGGGCAAGCACTAACTAGGCTTTGCAAAGGAGGTGAGAATGTGCACTTTTGGCTCCTTCTTCCTGTGCAGGGGAACCAGCCACACTGCCCTGAATCTGCCTTTGAAGCCAGGGCCTCACCTGGGATAGAGATGCTAGCATGACAAAAGATGTTGATGACCCACATCAAAGAGGAATCCTTGGGCCTGGGCAGACAGGGGTTGCCAAGGTGATGGGTAGGCAGCAAGCAGTGCACACAGGGAACATGTGCCTCTAAAAAACTAGGCTGGAGAATAGGAGACAGATGGGACAAGATGCTTGGAGCAGAGGTGGGCTAGGAAGAAGTGAGGCCATGTGGATAGAACTGCTGACTGGTGAAGCTGCAACCAAGAGACTGGGGGGCATGGCTGACTACTCTGGACTCAAGCTGTTTGAAACTGCGAAAGAAGCAAGGGGAGACAGTCTGGAGAAGAACTCTCTTCCTCTTCATGTAGATCTAGGTGGATATAGGCATAAAATAAACCGTATATCTTAAAATGCTACAGGCTTTGCCATGCGCTGAGTTTACAATGGAAACACGACCTTGGGTGAGCTCCTGGAACTGCTGGAATTTTGCTACCTCTCAGCAGAGATTGGGGTGGCATGTAAAAGTATATTCATATTGTGTGTTTTTTTGTGTGTTTTTGCTTTTAACTTGTTTAAACTTTTCATGATTTTATGACTTTGTTTTATATTTTTATATTGTTGTAAACTACTGTGATTTACCTTTATGATGCAGCAGTATATAAATATGTTTAATAAATAAATGAAAGAATGAATGAACAAGAAGAGCCTGCTGAATGAATAATAAGGCCAATAGCCCATCTAGCAGAGCATCCTCTTCTGATGGTTGCGGACCAGATGCACATGGGAAATGCACAAGCAGGACCTGAGCACAACAGCATAAGAACATAAGAAGAGCCTTCTGGGTCACCTAGTCCAGCATTCTCTTCTCACAGGGGCCATTATGGGAAACCTGCATGCAGGGTCTGAGCACAAGAACCTGCTCTCCTTCTATGGGTTGCAGTAAGGGAGGTTCAGAAGCATTGCTGCCTCCAACCACAGGCCATGTTGGAAAAAGTGGGGAAGCCACCAAGATGTGTGGGCCACCATCTTCCTCTAAACAGCCACCCTAACTTGCTTCAGCACCAGTTATTTAAAGGAAGCCACAGCTCCCCCAACCCCCTTCCAACTCCAGTCGACAGACTCAAAACCCATTTAATGAAAATCATTAAGCAGAGACATTTCAGAGGGAGAAAATTGTTTTAGGGACAGGCAATTAAATTCTAACACTTAGATCACGTAACTCATTTCTAATTAAACTCAGAGTAAATATAGCAGTGGTGTGTGTGTGTGTGAGAGAGAGAGAGAGAGAGAGAGAGAAATAAAACTAAGAAAAAATTGCGGCCCTTCAGAAAAAAATATATACAGTGGTACCTCGGGTTAAGTACTTAATTCGTTCCAGAGGTCCGTTCTTAACCTGAAACTGTTCTTAACCTGAAACACCACTTTAGCTAATGGGGCCTCCTGCTGCCGCCGCGCCTCCAGAGCATGATTTCTCTTCTCATCCTGAAGCAAAGTTCTTAACCCGAGGTACTGTTTCTGGGTTAGCGGAGTCTATAACCTGAAGCGTCTGTAACCTGAAGTGTATGTAACCCGAGGTACCACTTTATATCATGAAGGAAAGGTGAAAGGTAATCAGAACAGTGGAGAGGGGAAGCAGGATATTTTAAAAAATAGTAAAAGGAACCCATATATTTTCTAGAAAGTAGTGTTCATCAATCTGTCAAGCGATGCTTAATTGTCTTGACCATGGGGTCACCATAAAGGATGGACAAATTTGTCAATCTCTCAATTTTTTTCTTTTTACACATCTTAAGATCAGTTCACCACATCCCCATCTATTAATGCTGCTGAATATTTTTGGAGAGACCAATGTAGATATGTTGTCAAAAAGAATTGGTCTTATTTATATGATGATCTTAGAAACTCAAATAGTTATTGCAACTCAATGGAAAACAGCCCTCAATGGAAAACTGGCCGCTTGGTACACCACTCACTCCAGAATAGAGCTAGAATGGATAATATTACACGTAATTTGATATTTCAATGAGGACTAAAACCTCCAGACGCTTTTTACATGATTTGGCATTCCTTTATTACATATACAGCGGAAGCATCATTTGCAAGGCAACCTTCATCACAAGCCTGGCAAATCCGGAACAAGATTTGATTCTCAGACAACACTGATAATCCTGCATTGCATTCAGTTAAATGACCCTATGGATCCATTCTAACTCTATAATTCTATGATTTTCTTATGTGGGCTTTGCTATTTTCACCCATGCGCAGTTGTATTTATTCTACAGGCCTATTTTATGATGATGATAACAAGAACAGCAACAATAGTAATAATTTGATTTATATCATGCCCATCTGGTTGGCTTTCCCCAGCCACTCTGGGCTGCTCACAGCATACATATAAAAACACAGCAAAACATCAAACGTTAAAAAACAGAATATCCCATACAGACAACCAACAAACCAATAAATCAATAGAAACCAATAATAACAACAACAATAATAAACAGTTTACAGTTATACCCTAATTAAAATAACCGCCAACCCCAACTAAGCATTTAACCAACTCCAACACAACAAAAACAAAACAAAGGAACCAAAATTAGAAATGCTTAAAACATTGTAAAACATTTTAGCCATTTGCCCAATCCCAAGAGTTGTTCCAGCAATGTCCCAGTGGCCTCCAAGAAGTCTCTTTTGGCTCTTCAAGGTGAGTCTGGTCCCTGTTCCCTAGGCCATCAGGAAATGGGCCTTGCAGCAGGCAGCAATCTTCCTTCCAGTGCTCACAACAGCAGCAATGTCTCTCCAGCCTCCCAGGAGCTTCTTTTAGGTGCTATTACATCCTTGGGATGTGGGTGGTGCTGTGGGTTAAACCACAGAGCCTAGGACTTGCCGATCAGACGGTTAGCGGTTCGAATCCCCGCAACGGGGTGAGCTCCCATTGCTTGGTCCCTGCTCCTGCCAACCTAGCAGTTCGAAAGCACATCAAAGTGCAAGTAGATAAATAGGTACCGCTCCAGTGGGAAGGTAAACGGTGTTTCCGTGCACTGCTCTGGTTCGCCAGAAGCAGCTTAGTCATGCTGGCCACATGACCCGGAAGCTGTATGCCGACTCCCTCGGCCAATAAAGCAAGATGAGCGCCGCAACCCCAGAGTCAGTCATGACTGGACCTAATGGTCAGGGGCCCATTTACATTTACAGTGATACCTTGGTTATTGAGCACCTTGCGACTTGAACATTTTGGCTCCCAAACACTGCAAACCCAGAAGTGAGTGTTCTGGTTTGCAAATGTTCTTTGGAATCCAAACGTCCAATAGGACTTATGCGACTTCCAATTGAGTGCAGGAGCTCCTGCAGCCAATCAGAAGCTGTGCCTTGGTTTTCGAACGTTTTCAGAAGTCGAACGGACTTCCGGAACAGATTCCGTTCGAAAACCAAGGTACAACTATATTATTGTTATTTCCCCTATATACAGTTCTGCAAGCTATATCCCTTGTATACTGTAGTTTTCTCAGACGTAAGCAGAATCATGCCCATTTTCTCCTAATACATGCATTTCTATCCATATTGGATAGAAAACTGCATTAGGAAACTTTGAGAAGTGCAAATTTCTGAAAGGTAGGCTGCATTTCCATTTGAGCATCGTTTCCTGGAAGTGGGTAAGAACTGAATCTATTCTCCCCAATCTAAGTTTCCTTATATATTTTCTTCAAGTCACAAAGAGATTCTGACTAAACATCAAGAAGAACTTTCTAATGGTAGGAGATATTTGACAATGGAACATACTCCCACAGAAGGTGGTGGGCCATCCTTTCTTGGATATTTTTAAGCAGAGGTTGGATGGCCATCTGCCAGGGATGCTTTAGTTGAGATTCCTGAATTGCAGGGGGTTGGACTAGATGATCCTCAGGGTCCTTTCCAATTCTATGAGATTCTGTGAATTGTTTTATAATTATGGTTTTTTCCTATGCTTTTAGCTGTTTCTATTTTATCTGTAAACCGCCTAGAGCCCTTGTCAGGGAAAAAGGTGGAATGTATCTCTGCACTTCAATTGCAGTTATGGAAATGGTCCTGATAATGATTGCTTGGTTGCCTGAATCCATAGCAGTGAGTCGAGGGTCTGCTTTTGCAGTCAAAAGAGTTCTCCATTTCAGCCCCCTGCTGTCTGTTGGAAGGCCTTGAGATGGGAGATGGAGTGATGGTGGTCAGGACACATCGATTATATATGGTTTTTATTATAAAAGACATTTTTTAAAAAAAAAAAAGAAGAAGAAGCCTGGAGTTGATGGTCTAAACAGCTGTAGAGGGTTGGCTGCTGGAATCTGTTCCTAGGAGAGGTTTGGAAAGATCTGCACTGTCTAAATAACCCCCAGCAGAAAAAAGATAAATGTCCTGCTGCCTCATCCTGCCCCATTAACTCTTGGTGCACACTGAAACCCTGAAACTGACTAGTTCCTACTGTGAAGGCTAAAATGAATTGCGCACACTCTGCAGAAGCAGATTTTGCAGGCTTCTCCTCCCCTCTTCCCCGTAAGAAGAGCCCTGCTGGATAATGCAAGTGGATCCATCTAGTCCAGCCACTTGTTCTCACAGTGGCCAAATACCCCTAGAGAACTGTAGATAGACTGCTTCTGCACCTGGAGGTTCGAAAAGAACATTGGAAGAGCCTGGCTGCTGGAAAAGGCCAGCAGCCCATCTAGTCCAGCCCCCTCTTCTCAAAGTCACCAACCAGATGTCCATTATGGGAAGCTCACAAGCAGGATCCCGAACGCAAGAGCAATGCTCTCCCCTCCTGTGGTTTCCAGAAAATGACTGAGTTTGAGACACATTCCACTCCTGCTGAATCCTGTCCCGCACCACAACATCCATCTGATAATGCCATAACATCTGGGCAACCCCCAACCCTGCACGGACTGCATTCTTTTCACTTTTCAGCCAGAAAAAAATATGAAATTCAACCCATGCATCTGAGTAGGAAAACCCGCAGGAGGAGAATCCAGCTGCGTCTATGACAGGATGAGATCGATGCAACAGGGCAGACTTCAGAAAGAGTTCTGAATCATCAGCCTCCGAGGTTACTTGGCATAACCTGGGAGAATGTACATCACAAACAGCCAGCTCTGCTTTCGTCTCCCCACCTGGAAACTGTTATAGAATCAATGGAACTGTAGAGTTGGAAGGGACCCCTAAGAGTCATCTAGTCCAGTCCTCTGCAAGGCAGGAATCACAGGCTTATGAGCTTCATGTTTCTGAAGCAGGATCCAAGCATGGTTAGGGGGTTAACAACATATCAAATGTAAAGTCATGCAAGTTGGAGCAAACGCCCCCCCCCCTTACTTTCACATATATGCTCCTGGGATCTGAACTGGAGGTGACGGACCAGGAATGATATCTTGGGGTTGTAGTGGACAGCTTGATGACAATGTCAACCCAGTGTGTGGCAGCTGTGAAAAAGGCAAATTACCTGCAAAGGATCATCAGAAAAGGGAATTGAAAATAAAACTACCAATATCGTAATGGCATTGTACAAATCTATGGTATGAACACATTTGGAATCTATTATGTACACTTCTAGACACCCCACCTTAAATAAAAAAAAAGAGTTCTAAGCGGTTCAGAAAAAGGCAACTCAAATTATTCGATGAATGGAGGAACTCCCCTACAAGCGTTTTTTAGAGAAAAGGTGGCTAAGATGCAGCAGGAGAGACATTTACAAAATCATGCATGGCCTGGAGAAAGTGGGCGGAAATGGTTTTCCTCCCTCTCCCATAACGCTAGAACTTTGGGGCGTCCAGTGAAGCTGAATGTTGGAAGATTCAGGACAGATAAAAGAAAGTCCTTCTTTACTCAGCGCATAGTTAAACTGTGGAATTCCCTTCCCTAGGAGTCAATGATAGCCACCAACCTAGATGGGTTTAAAAGAGAATTAGACAAATGGCAAAGAGGGCTTAGGAGGACTACTCGTCACCTTGGCTGTGCTTTGCCTCCACAGTCAGAGGCAGCAATGCTACTGAATGCCAGTTGCTGGAAACCACAGGAGGAGAGAGGACTCTTACGCTCAAATCCTGCTTGAGGGTTTCCCAATGGGCATCTGTTTGACTACTGTGAGAACAGGGTCCTGGACTAGATGGCTGCCCATTGGTCTAATCCAGGAGGATCTTCTTGTGTTCTTATGGGGCCACCCAGTCCAGAAGCTGTCTATCTAGCTCTCTAGGTTCTTAGCACTATTTGGCCACTGTGCTGCACGTTTGGCACCAGCTTGGCTGCAGGAGTTGCTGGAATGAGGTGTACAAGGTGCCATCCCACTGTCTTAGGGACTGCACTTCAGATCTGTGCAGCCTTTTCTTCTCCCAAAGAAGGCAGCAGAGGCTTAGGACAGGGGTCGGTAAGGTTTACCCTGCCTGGGCTGGTTCACTCCCGCGGAGATCGGTCTGTGGGCCGGATCACGTCTGCGTAGATGCAATTTTTGGCACCACAGAAGCGAGTCCCCACCCCTACCAGTTTAGCACAGCACGTGGGAACTCGCCGAGTGGGTGGCTTGGTTTGGGGGCCATTTAAATGACCCCCATGGGCTGCTTGTGGCCCATGGGCCACAGGTTGCTGACCCCTGGTTTAGGATCAGTGTTTAGGATCACCTTCTCCTAGATCGGCTCCTTCCAAGGTTGACAAGACCCATCAGCCTTCTTGACTGTTGGGCCCACTATCAGTCTCATCCACTCCATCTGCCAAAGCCTGTCTTTGCATGCAGGGGAAGTCCCTAACCCACCAAGGGTTTGAGACCTACTGGCTACCCGAGACAAAGAAATATAATTAGTGATAACAGAACATTATGCATAACTAGCATAACAGAATGTAACATTTGATATAACAAACCAGAAATGGAAGTTGGGAGAAGTGAACAGGGAGGAGGGAAATTAGAAAATGGATGTTAAATGATGATATTGAATAATTGTTATGAGAAAAGAAAATCAATAAAAATTGTTGTTGTTGTTGTTAAAAAGGAGAGACCCACTGGCTACCCTCGCCTGTTGAGCGGACAAGTCAAAACTGTTTCTGGGGTGTGCATACTGTCAAATGCTGACAGTTTCTAACGACTAAAGTCAATAATATAAGCACACACATGATCATTGCTGAATGAACAACACACTCTAAATGTTAAACTTGTATGTGCAACAATGTGTATCACACAACTACTTCATTGTATTCACACAGTGTTCACTAATGTAAACCTACAAATGTGCACCATAAGATGAGGCTGCGCTGTCCAACTGCCAAAGCAAAGAAGTGGATACTGTAAGGAGTCATAAAGGGCACAAGTTCGCACGCAACTATTCAGAATTGTGTGTGCATTGAATGTGAAATATATCTTTTGTTAAGAAATCATGGAGCATGTGAAAGAGAGCTGGGCCCCAGACCCCACTAATTTCTACCAGCTTCCCCAGCATTTTTGGCTCTGGCTTACCCACAATTGTGCCCTCCAGCTGCTTTGTTTGACAACTCCCATCATCCCCAAGCAGTACAGATGGGAGTTGTAGTCCAAAAACATATGGGGGGGGCCAGGCTTCAGCCACCCTCATCTAGTTTAGCTGACCAGTCAAAGGTGTGGCCTCTGTTATAATAAATAGTAATTAATTTTTATTTATACCCTGCCCTTCCCGGTTCAGAAAACTGGGCTCAGGGTGGCTAACAACAAATTTAAAACACTTAATTGTAGAAGCAGCATAAAATACAGTTTGCATGCTGACAGCTTCCAGAAGCCACATGTGAGAACTGAGTGCAGGATGGGGACCAAAGGAGGACAAACCACCCCAGAAGGAGCACAATGTATCCCCCACCAGACTTACTAACCCTCCCCTAACACCCCATTTTGGTTAAATGAGGCTGGTTATCCAACATGAAGGTGATGGACTGCACTGGAGGTTTCAAACACAGAGTGGATGGCAACCTGCCAGGGATTCTTCAGCTGTGATTCCTGTGCTGCAGGGGGGTTGGACTGGATGATCCTTTGGGATCCCTTCCAACTCAACAGTTCCATGATTTGATGACCTCGAAAGGTGGTGGACTCTCCTTCCTAGGAGGTTGTTAAACAGAGGTCAGTTGGCCAATCTTAGGCTGCAGTTGCAGGGGTGAACTCAATGACCCTCTGGAATCCCTTCTAACCCTACCATTCTATGTTTCTGTGGCACATCTGTGCTGGCAGAGGCAAACAACGTTTCTCTACAGCTTTTTCAAATGAGGCATGTCCTCCCCCCGATGTCTGCACCCTGAGAAATGAAACAGCCGCTGTAGTAATGGACAAGGCCTTTCTCATTTACAAGGCCTGTCCCAGGCAGCATGGTGAAGGAGGTGGCCAGCGATTGGAAGAAGGTTTGATGTGATGAGAGCTATTAAGTCCAGATATCCTGCTGGAAGGGAATCTTTTTCCATCTCCCTGTCTCTCCACTGCCTGCCCACAGGAAAAGAGTGGGTTTCCCTGCAGGCTCCACAACTCTCTCCTCCAGCATGTAAGGAGAACATAAGATGAGCCCTACTGGATCAAGCCGGTGGCCCATCTAGCCCTGCATCCTGTTCCCACAGTGGCCAAATGCCCCTAACAACATAGGAATCAAGATAGACTGCCTCTGGGCCTGGAAGTTCCTTCAGAGCATCAGAAGAGAGTCAATGGATCAGGCCAGTGGCCCATCTAGTCCTCACAGTGGCCACCAGGATCAGGCCAGTGGCCCATCTAGTCCTCACAGTGGCCACCAGATGTCCCAAAGGGAAACCTGCAAGCAGAATTCATTCACAAGAGCCTTCTCCCCTCCTGTGGTTTCAAGCAACTGGTATAGCTGCCTTTATCTGTGGTAGCAGAGCAGAGCTATTATGGCCTAGTAGTCACTGATTGGACGCGGGTGGTGCTGTGGGTTAAACCACTGAGCCTTGGGCTTGCCGATCAGAAGGTTGGCGGTTCGAATCCCTGTGACGGGACTCGGTCCCTGCTCCTGCCAACCTAGCAGTTTAAAAGCACGTCAAAGTGCAAGTAGATAAATAGGTACCGCTCTGGCAGGAAGGTAAACAGTGTTTCCGTGTGCTGCTCTGGTTCGCCAGAAGTGGCTTAGTCATGCTGGCCACATGACCCGGAAGCTGTACGCCGGCTTCCTCGTCCAATAAAGCGAGATGAGCGCCGCAACCCCAGAGTCGGTCACGACTGGACCTAATGGTCAGGGGTCCCTTTACCTTTACTGTCACTGATTAGCCCTTTACTGTCACTGATTAGCCCTTTACTGTCACTGATTAGCCCTTTACCTTTACTGTCACTGATTACAGTCACTGATTAGCCCTCTCTTCCTCCATGAAATTTCCCTCTTTTAGAGACATCCAGGTTGACCAGGCCATCACTGCCTTCTATGGAGTTTAATTCTGTGCTGTGTGGACGACTTTCTTTTATCTGTCCTGAATTTTCCAAAATCTTCACCTTCATAGGATCTCCATGAGTTCTAGTGTTATGAGAGGAAGCAAAAAACTTTTCTCTACCCACATTCTCCATGCCAGGCATCATTTTACAACTTCCATCATATCACCTCTTTCTCATATTTTCTCCAAAATGAAAAGTCCTAAATGCTGCAATCTTTCTTCATAGGGGAGTCGTTCCATCTCCGCAATAATTTTGGTGAGAGGCAATAGCTCTCCCCTCCAGCCCAAATCCACCCACCCCCCCGTGTGTGTGTGTGTGTGTGTGTGTGTGTGTGCTGGGAAGCTCAGATCAGTGGAATATCATTTCACAATGTGTGTAGCAATAATTCTCCTCTCTCTTGCCCTTTGGAAACAGCAAGAATGAAACAAAGCAACTCCACCCTGCAGTTGCTTTATTATATTACATGAATGTGAATCCCAGAACAAGCATCTGGGGCCCAGCTGCTGGGAGCTGACGCCTTTGCGTTCTGTCTGCACGGATGCAAAGAGAGGAAAGGGAAAATTTGGAGAGGGAGCAGCACGCTTTGGGGTCTTGAGCCTACTGTGACTCAGTGCTTTCAAAGTGAGCATTGAACTGAAGAGTTGCAAGGGACCCAGAGGATCATCTAGTTCAACCCCCTCCAATGCAGAAATCCAATACGAAGGAGAGTCTACCACCTTCTGATGGAGTTTGTTCCGCTGTCAAACAGCTCTGACTGTTGCAAAGCATAGTTGTCAACTTTTCCCTTTTCTTGCAAGGAATCCTATTTGGAATAAGGGAATTTCACTTTAAAAGGAGGAAACATTGACAGCTATGTTGCAAATTCTTCCTGAGAAAACAAGAGCAAACAAGCTTGCTTCATCTTCAATGTGATAGCCCTTTAGATATTTTAATATGACTATCTAATCTCCTCTCAGTCTCTTCTGTTCCAGACTTAACATACCCAATTCCCCAAGCTGCTTGGTTTCCAGACCCTTGATCATCTTGGTCACCCTCCTCTGCACACATTCCAGCTTGTCAATATCCTTGTTAAATTGTGGTGCCCAGAACTGGACACAAGACTCCAGGTGTGGTCTGGCCAAGGCAGAATAGAGCGGTTCTCTCATTTCCCTTGATCTGGACACTAAACTTTAGTTGATGCAGCCTAGAACTGCTGTTGTTGTTGTTTTGCTAAAGATGCAGAGAGGGGCACCTACAGATGTGTAGGGACATTTGCAGAGGAAGAGAAGCATCAGCACTCGTCTTGCGCCAAGGATTCCTGCCTGCCAGGTGGGAGGCAAGAATGAGTCAGGGCCGCCTTACATCACCTCTAAACAACCGGTTGTTTATGTTTGGAGGCCATCCCCACCTGATTCCATCCTCCCCACCACTTCCTGCCTCCCACCCTCCTTAATGGCTGTGTTCTTGTGGTGTGTGTGATGCTGCCAAGCGGCAGGAAAAGACAAATGGGACCTCCTTGCAAGGAGGATCAAAGGAGAGGAGACAAGCTCTCCCTTCTCTCCATCATCACAAAAGGAGGAGTGGCTAAAAATGCTCTCAAGCTCTCCTGAAGTCTTTAGGCCAGGAGAGGCAACCAAACTCAGAAAGCAAGTAATCCCAGTTTCTGATTTGATCCTAGAATGTTCCACTTCTCCCTAGAATGTGCCTCTTTTCATTGGAGAAATGTTGGAGGGTATGGGGAAATGGTTGCAGCATTTGGGACATTTTAGTTTGGAGAAAAGGCAAGTAAGAGGCAACATGATAGAAGTGTATAGAATGATGCATGACATGCAAAAAGTTGACATCCAGTGGAGCTGAATGTTGGAAGACTCAGGACAGATAAAAGGAAGTCCTTCTTTAACACAGTTAAACTATGGAATTCCATCCCACAGGAGGAGTGATGGCGACCATCTTGAATGACAGTTGAACAGATGACCTCAGAAGATGGTGGACTCTCCTTTATTAGAGGTTTATAAACAGACATTGGGTAGCCACATGCCAGGGATTCTTTGGCTGTGCAGGGGGTTGGACTAGATGACCTTTGGGGTTTCCCTTCCAATTCTATAATTCTATGAAAATGTGGCACTGACTGACTCCCAGAAACAGACACGGGAGACTTGGTGATTCACTGTTCCCAGAAGGAGGAGGAAAATCCTCTTCAGGATAACCATGTGAATAACCGTTAGACTGGGTGGCTTGTATCCAAAGACCAAGCAATGGTCTCAGTTAACACTGAGTAAAATTAGAAGTAATCCCACCATGTGCAAAATTGCACAGTGATCATCCAACACCCAACACCCACCCAAACAGCTCCACACCACTACCCAGATGCTTTTATTAGCTCCTCCTTACAGTGGAAAGAAGAGGATATTCTGGGATGTATTACAGTTAATAGGAAGCAGAAGTAGTGATGCAGAGCCACTGGAGAGCCAAATGCAAGAATGGAGCTGACAGGGGTGTCAACAGGATTTCCTGCCTCCCCCCACCCCAGCTCACTGTACATGAGCTTGGCCCCCTGCTTTTCAACCTGGGCCTCATCTAAGACCAAGCAGTCTGATGTTCCAACATCAGCACCTGGATAGAGTAGCTGGGAGCTCCACAAACAGATTTTTTAAAAAAACAAAAAACCTTGCATTGCAGGAATCACAGGTAAAGAACCTTCAATAGATAGTCATCCAGCCTCTGCTTAGAAACCTCGAAAGAATCAAAGAACCATAGAATCACAAAGTTGGCAGGTGGCTATCCAACCTCTGCACTTAAAAAGGGAGCCCTTCCACTGTCACACAGCTCCTAACCTCGGAAAGTTCTTCCTAATGTTTAGTCTCAATTTCATTGCTTTCAATTTATATATAAAATAATTAGAGATGTGTGTTTTACAGATGTGACTCTTCAAGGAATCTAGGATGACTGTTTAACTGATTCGTAAAGAGATTCATAAATCTGAATATATCAAAGTACTCCAAGATCAGCTAAATATTATTGCATAGCACCCCAATATCTGAGCAGGGGTTCCAGGGTTTGGGTTTCCTTTTGGAATGAGGCACAGTGGAGACTGTGGTGTCTTTATGATAAACGGTTTATTTACATCCTGAGCCCAGGATGGAAGGGTTCACAGTATCAACACCTCAAAAGGGTTTTGTTTCTCCTGTAGCCGCAGCTTGGATTCAAGCAGACACCAGACATTGTTCTCTGACTTGTTGCTTTACTCCTAGATCACATCACTGCCCCCAAACTCTACGCCAAACTCTGGCTTTGTCTGGTGAGGAAGGAGGCTCCATCCATTCGCCCGTCTTGCACTGAGCCCCTTAATCCACTTAATGGCTCATCTCCCAGACTATCACCCCACAAGGAAGCTAGCTTTGCATATATTTTAACATTTGTTAGGTCCAAGGGTTAGAAGGATTTCATAAACAGTCGACTTCCTACCCCACAAACAAATAACACTATTGCCATTTTCCTATATGAAGCATACTGATTTAAAAAGAAAACTTGCACACAATTCTTTATATTTATTTAAAAATAAGATTTCCATAAATACAGTACATAATGCCTCTGAACAAAAATATAAAAATAATCATCACTAAAATCCCCCCCCCAACTGCAGCAAGTTGACAGGTTGGGCATTATTGTTGAACTTCTTGTTCCAAAAATTACAATAAAATTACCCATTTTCCCACAAGCTGGTCTGTATGTATTCTTTTATAATAAGTCAGTTTAATCATAGTTACTAGGGTGCAGATTTTCTCAATCTATTCGGATATTGTAGGAGAGTTTTTTAAAGAAGCAATCTTAGCAGCTGTTATAAGGTTAAACACTATTTCTTGATCATTTCCCAGAATAACCTATTTTAGATAACCAAGCAGAAATGTTTTAGGTTCCAAGGGAATATAATATCCCAAAACATCATAGGTATCTGAAAGGATTTCCAGAATATTTCTGAGAACAATTCCAAATACATATATATATATATATGTAATCAGATTTATTTAACCTACATCTACAGCATTTATCCGATCCTAACATATATATTAAATTCAATTTATAACGTGTTAAATACAATTCGATAGAGGGTTTTTAAAATAGTTCTCCTTCAGGTCCGCTGAAATTATATTAGAATGAAAGTTGTCCCAAATCCAGTCCCATTATTTCCTGGTTATTCTCTGATCCAAATCTCACACCCATTTTCTCATATATGTATCCTGGTTCTGATCCAAGTTTAACCAAAGGTCACGGAATCTTGCTGTTATGTCTTTATCCAAATGAGAGATAAACAGAATTTTTCATTTATTCTCTTTCCTGACTTCCTCATATTTTCATATCAGAGAGAAGGTTGCATCTCTAATTTGAAAATATTGGAAGAGTTGAAGTCTCCTTCCTTCCAGGGCACTTGCAGCTTCCTCAGTTGTCAGAATAACTTGATCCTGCAACATCATTTATTGTGCTTTCTAAACCAGCATTTTGCCATTGTTTGAAAACTTTAACTACCCTCGATTCCTGATTTAGAAATTCATTATAAATTGGGAAAGGTGATAGGCCCATAGATATCTTATAGTAGCTAATACAGACAGGGGGCAGGGGAAATCAAATTTAGATTCCCAATAGTTTACTTTAAACCATAACAGATATTTAAGCTTTCTCTTTATTATTAATTCTTCCACTTCCAATACTGGATCTTCTTAAACCTTTCTTTTAGCATAGTCAAGGAGCTCCATACAGACTGCACAGCAGGCTAGCATCCCAGGGAGCTCACTTCAGTGCTTCTAACACAGCAGTTTGACTTCATCCCTTGAAGGTGCACTCCATTGTCTCTTGAGACACGGATTCCAAAAACAATTGTGTTTATCAATCTCCTGCTGTTTGTTGCAAGTTTCCTATATTTCCAGAAACCAATTTGATCCAAATCTATTTATTTTTACAATATCACTCAATCTCATAGCTAATATTGAAGACCATATCTTAACATCAACATTTAAAGGAGAAATTGGCCTATATGCATTCGGAGATGTCAAATCTTTATTTGGTTTGGGAACCAGGACTATTTTAGCTTTGTTCCATGATTTAGGCAATCTGGTAATGCAAGTAGCTTCCATTACAGTATAGCTTGCAATAAAGGTTTTTCTAGGTCCATAAGAAAAACTTTATAGAATTATAAAGTTCTATAAACTATAAATTATAAATTTATAGTTGAGATTCCTGCATTGCAAGTGGTTGGACTAGATGGCCTTTGAGGTACCTTCCAACTCTACAATTTTATGATTTTATTATTCACCTGCTAACCCAACAATGCCCAGTGATTTACCATTTTTAAAAATGTTTTAATCACTTTTCTAACTTTCTTCCAGTTTAATTTGCATCTGAGTTTTTGTAGACTAGTTTTGTCAGTTTGAGGACTTCTAATTTTTTAAAGAACTCTTTAATATGTTGTATTGCAGGGTTATCTGATACACGTGGTTCTCCATAATATATCTTAAGTTCCTTCTGAACTTGCATTAATTCAAGCAGTTGTTTTGTACCCTTCAATTGTTCGTATACTTGGATATTTTTATTTTTGTGTGCAGTTGTTCCAAAGTGCTAATCTTAATTTTTAGTTGAGTTTCTTGTTGAATATTGTTTTCTTTATTTCTGATGCTTTTTAGAAAAGGATTTAGGGGGTCTTAGTAGACACAAAACATAACATGAGCCAACAGTGTGATACAGCAGCAACAAACAAAAAAAATGTTATTCTAGGCTGCATCAACAGAAATCTAATGTCCAGTTCTGGGCACCACAATTTGAGAAAGGCAAGCTGGAATATGTGCAGAGAAAGGGGACCAAATTGATGAAGGGTCAGGAATGGTCCCCCTTGGAATGTGGTGGATTATCCCTTCCTAGAGTTTCTTATGCGGAAGTTGAATGGCCATCTGACATAGATGCATTAGTTGAGAATTCTGCATTGCAGGAGGGTTGGACTTAATGACACTCAGGGTCCCTTACAATTCCACAACTCTATGATTCCAGGTGGTGACTGAGCAAGGCAGAATAGCATGGTGCTATTCCATCCCTTGATCTGGACACCTGTCTTCTGTTGATGCAGCTTCGAGCTACATGGTGCTTTTTTGTTGCTGCATCCCACTGTTGACTCAGTGAGCCTAGCAGGGCGTTGTATCCTGGAGGAGAAGCTTGATTAGCTTCAAGCTGAAGAAAACCTGAAAGGGATTCTTTAGATAGGAATCCTGCATTGCATAGGGTTGGACTAGATGACCCAGCTCTTTAATTCTATGAATCTATTATCAATCTTACACCACCGACGTCACATTAAGCATCCTTAAATGGGCAACACCGGAGCAAGTTACGCAGAGCAGGATTGATTACAGAGATTGGGACAACTCAGGGAGAGGCCCAGATCTCCCTGCATGCAGCATTAAAAACAATAAATAAAATCCTCTTTTAATAATTTACAAATCTATTACTAATTCATCAGCGTCAAACAAGCTCACGCTGGTGCAACAGCCTCCTGTCTGAAATGGAATCAGAGAGAGACAGAGACAGAGTTTATGAGTCAAAGTCATTTCGGTCTTATTTATCCTGTAAGAATTCATAAATTGCCTTAAGTAGTCGCTCACCCCAGGCTGCTGAACCACATCCCTTTGCTGCCTCCCTATGGGCAACACCTCACCCCCTATTTGCAGCAGGGAACAAGCCAGAAAAGGAGCTACCCAGACCCAGCTTTGCTTATACATTATCTCATTCCATTCCTGCTAGCTTAAGAAAATCCCAGAGCAGTCCACCAGAAAACAGGAAATAAAATACTAAATGCTAAAACCACAGATCAGAGTCAGCATGAAAATTCTTCCTACAGAAGGTTCACCAATTCATAGAAGGGTAGAGTTGGTGAGAGTTATTGACAGCTACTAGCCACAATGCCTCAGCTCTGCCTCCACACTCAGAAGCAGCAATGCCACCAAGATGCTAGACTAGATGGGCCTTTGACTTGATTCAGCAGATTCTTCTGATGTTTCCTCCTGCTCCAGAGGGTAAGACCCAAACTAGTTGATTCAAATGACAGGAAGAACTTTCTGGCAGCAAAAGCTCTTCAAGGGTGGAACAGACTCCCTCAGAAGTCTGTTTTTACACACACACACACACACACACGGGGGCATTACTGTGCAATCATCTTGGAAGGTGGTGGACTCTCCTTCCTTGAAGGTTTTTAAACAGCAGTCAGATTGCCATCTGTGAGGGGTGCTTTAGTTGTGATTCCTGTGTTGTAGGGAGTCCCTTTTAACTCTACAATTCTATGGTTCTGTGTTGTGATGTTCTGATGACATGCTACTCTGGTGTGCCACCAGACTGCTCCTTAAAGTCTTTATTTGCTTGTCCACCAAGTTGTAACACCGGGTTCTTTGTTTTGGTTTCCAAGAACAGAAAACAGACATCGGTTCCTTGCGAAACTGAATCTGGAGAGTGAAGGAGCTGTTTGCTGCAAACGGCAGCGATGCATTCTCTTGTCCGTAAGCCAATGGCAACCCTCCAAGTGACTCATGCATTGGCAGATGAAGAAAGGACTCAGAAGTCAGTTGAAACAGGTGTGGTCTTATTACGGAATCTGCGGGCCTATGACAAGGATTCTTTATTCATATACTTATATATTTAAAAAAAAGATTATATACAACTATGTCATGAAAATGTGTATCAAAGTGTTTTACAACAAAAAAGCACAAAACTATTCAATAAAAACCGGGGTGGGGGAAACAGACATTGTGTGAATCATGTTAGCCAACCTTGCAGGGTTGTTGAGGGGATTAAATGACTAGGACCTGGCAGAGATCAGGGTTCAAATCCTCCCCACTCAGCCATAAAGTTCACTGGGGGCTGTTCACTGACTCTAACCCAAACTCCTTCGCAGGGTTGTTGTAGGGATTAAATGAGGAAGGGGAGAGCCATGCACACCACCTTGAGCTGCTTGGAGAAAAGGGTGGGATATGGATGCAATACATTACAAGAGCAGTCACTCCGCCTGTGTTTTCCAGCAGCTGGGATTCATAATCATTGCTGCCTCCAACTCTGGAGGCAGAGCCTATCCATTCTGACTAGTAGCCACCAAAAGCCTTCTCCTCCATGAATTCTGAGACTCCTGTTTAAAAGCCACACAAGATGGTGGCCATCACTGCCTCGTGCAGGAACGAGTTCCACAGTTTATCTATGCACTGCTTTGCGAAATCAGGAGTTGCATATGTCAGGGGAGGAGCTGACCTTTGGCATTGGGAGCATAGAAATCTCCTGCTTGACAACCAGCAGGATGTCTCTGCACACTTCTTAGCAATGTCTGTTTAACCACAATTAAGGCTCCCCGTGCACCGTCCCCGCGCAGAATTAATTAAATCTTTGCAGCCAACACCTGTGGGATCTGCATCGTGCAAGGATCGAGGTTCCCAGGAGAAAGACACATTGCAGCAAGTCAGCTTCTATGTTAGAAAAAGCCAGCCTGGGAAATATCTTAGTCCTGCACTGACCATAAAGGTAAAGGGACCCCTGACCATTAGGTCTAGTCATGGCCGACTCTGGGGTTGCGGCGCTCATCTCGCTTTATTGGCCGAGGGAGCCGGCGTACAACTTCCGGGTCATGTGGCCAGCATGACCAAGCCGCTTCTGGCAAACCAGAGCAGCGCACGGAAACGCCGTTTACTTTCCCGCCAGAGTGGTATCTATTTATCTACTTGCACTTTGATGTGCTTTCGAACTGCTAGGTTGGCAGGAGCAGGGATCAAGCAATGGGAGCTCACCCTGTCGTGGGGATTCGAACCACCGACCTTCTGATCAGCAAGTCCTAGGCTCTGTGGTTTAACCCACAGCGCCACCCATGTCCCGATTGACCATACTCTCCTACAAATGGCATACAGGCTGGATCATTGGAGAAAGTGAGGAGCTAAAGGAAGAGAAGCAGGCTTGCTCAAAGTTTCTTCTTGGCCACAAATGAGTGCAGTGGAAAACAAGCAGAAGCCCAACCAGAATCTATGTGGTTTAAAGAATTATTCACTGTGCAACGGACCACAGCAGTTGTAGGGGTGCAAGGTCTTCTAAAGGTCATCCAGATCAGCCCACTACAACACAGGAACCATAACCAGACTCTGCATGAGTTTAGGATTTCCAAGTGTCTCTTATTCACTGTCATTGCTAATGGACTGATCCTGGGAATGACAGAGGTTTGCCCAAGGACCTTAATGGTAAATGGCATGAAGCCACAGCAACATCACTCTGCAGAACCTGTCTTGCTTCTCTTGCTGGGGTTTGAAATGGAGTGGAAGCTGAAGTTCTATGATGGGGCTGGTTCTTCCCTACCCATGCTGGGTGCATAGTCTCTCACTGACGGGGTTGGACTAGATGAGCCTGGGGAGTCCCTTCCATTTCTACAATCCTATGATGCTTAACAGAGGGCCAGTAATGGAAGATTGCCCAAATGGTACTTCCACAAGCAGGGATTGAATATTTATAAGGCTTCAAGAGAGCCTAAGGTAACACTGGGGAAAGAAAAAGCAAAACTGAATGTCTTTCTGCTTGTTGGGAAAAAATTGTGTGTGTGTGTGTGTCTCACAAACTGGAATGCACCTGCATTCTTCTAGGGATGGTGCCATTAATTTTTCTCTGTAGTGCTCATTAGGGACCCTTCCCAGCTGATACCGTCTGCAGAACCTGAAACCGTGTGCTCTGTTCTTGGAGGCAAGCCTGCTTTTGTCTTTCTTCATGATCATAATGGACATTTGCATGAGAAAAGGATCCGAAGCAAGGACAATGAAGGGTATTTGTTTCACCTGCGGCTCTGGCACTACTAAGCACCCACATGGGTGATTGACAACCACCATAGCAACCAGTCTCAGAAGGCCTCATCAATGCCATTTCCTAAGAGGTCAATCAACAGGGGGGGGAGGCCCCTATTACTATGTTTTTCACTGAGACTAGATACACTAGCAACACTGGGTGGCTCCATGGCAATGTTTTGTATATTGGCGTTTATAGTCCTGAGGCACAAAGTTGCATTCATTATTCCAGGTTCCATAGAATCATAGAACAGTTGAGTTGGAAGGGACCCAAGGGTCATCTAGTCCAACCCCCACCCATGCAGGCTTTTTTTTTTTTTTACATTCTTATATCTCTATAAGCGTGGTCTCATCATTTTCTCTGCAGCCCCCAATTCTGCTTCACTTATAGGGACCAGATACAGACCATTCTTCAGGTGCTTTAGCCTCATGTATGCCTTAAATATTTAGCGGGGAAAACTTGAATGTTTCATTTTTTAAACACAAAACCTTTTGCGAAATTGCTGAATCAGCATCAGATCCAGATGGGAGCTAGTTTCAATTCTGCAGTGCCAAGGTGACCCCCACTTTTTTTTTTTTTTTTGCATTGCAGATGACACCATCTCTGCTGCAAGATGGTCATCATTGAATCATAGAATTGGAGAGTTGGAAGGGATTACCAAGAGGTATCCAGAACCACATGTATGACCTTGAGGTCCTTGGAGGAAAAGGTGAGCTATAAATGTAAATAATAAAAATAAACATTTTAATCTCTTTTAATATTTTAACTTATGTCCATTTTAAATTATGGGTGTGAATATTTCTCAATTTTATTGTTTTATCGTTTTTTAAACTGCTTTGAGGTTTTTGCAATCAAGAGGTGCGTTAATTTTATGAAATAAACAAACAATAAATAATATGAATATTACTGGTAATTGTTTTGGGGTTTTATTTGTATCACTTCCCTTAATCTGGACACTAGACTTCCATTGCTTCAGCCTATCCTATAAAAATTTGCTGCATGCTTTGAGATGGATGCTTTTTCATTGGGAAGACCCAGAAAATTGCCCACTCTGGTTGTTTCCATAATTGGGAGTCTCACCATTTCCTTCCCATTGCCTGCTCAATGCACTCTAGCATGGTCCCAGAGAGATTGCCTTCCAACTGTTTTCCATGCAGAACTGTTTTTAATATGCCAATGATGGTATCTAATATGCAAAAATTATTGTAACTCGGTTTTTAAAGATGCATTTTAGATTTCCCAGAACAGTGATGAGATGTGAGCGAGATGCAAATGAAACATTAAAACCATGGGAGCCCTGGAATGTAATGCAGCCAGTGAGCAGACCTCAGGAATTGGACGGGCATCTGGCCGACCTTTGCCTGGATTTGTTGCAAAAGGAGTTGCCACATTATTAGCTCAGAATGCAAATCCCGTTATATCTGGGTGGTCCAACATATGGCCCGCGGGCGGCATGCAGTCCTTGAGACCTTTTTTTTTTTTTTTTTGGCGGGCCTAGCTAAGTACCAAAGGAGCGTCGCTAGTGGCAGCAGGAGTCCCAACATCCAGCATCACCCCCTCCCCAGTTAACGACTGCCAGAAGCAGAAGCAGCAACAAATCGTTGAGCTTCGACGTCCCCGCCTCCCCACTTTTCCAGCCGCCGGCGCGCCAGGTGATTGGACAGCAGCCAGACTCTGGTAAGCAGGGGTTCCTCCTGATCAGTAATGGTGTGGCACTGCATATCCTAAGCTGCACTCCCCCCCCCCCCCAGGCTGTGTCTCCTGCTACTGCAGCTGCCCCTCTGCTCTTCCAGACCCTGGCAGGGGGTTGAGAACCGGAGGCAAAAGCCCAGCGGCTGTGACTGAGCTGCTCCGTGATGCCTGCCTGCAGGGCAGGGCTGAGTCCAGGCAGCTCCTCCGCCATGGCTTCATTGCCCGGCTTGCCTCCGCCCCTTCTCCTTCCCCTCGGGGGCTTGGCCCTCCCAGCCTCCTGCTTCCCCCAGCCCAGGGCGTTGAACCTGCAGCCCCAGAATCTGCTGCGGCTGCCTTCTCCTAGGCCTTCTCTTTCCTTCCGGGGGTTGGTGCGGGGCTCGCACTCCCCACCCAGGGATGCTGCCCCTGCCTTCCAACCTTAGAAAAGGGGCCTGCAGGTGCCAGGACAGTATCCGAGCACTGCCGGGCGGGAGGGGGGGGGGACTAGGGAGCGGCCAATGGCAAGCGCGGGAGCTGGCTCTGCCTCCTGAGCTGGTGGAGGGCGGGGGTGAGCGGGTAGGGACCCAATTGTGGGGTCATCCTGGTGCTGTGATAAGGGGTACATGGTGCTGGGGTCCCTGTCGCCCTGAGCTCAGCACTTTCTCCCTGTGTGTGTGTGTGTTTTTTACAGCTGGCACATATGTGCCCAATGTGCACTGCTGCATAGTGCTGATAAAGCCAAGTTTGCAGGTTCAATCCCTGTATGGGACAGCTGCATATTCCTGCATTGCAAGGGGCTGGACTTGATGATCCTTCCAGCTCTTCAATTCTATGATTCTGTCTGCAGAATTATTATTATTATTACTTGACCACGTTTTGGGCAGGCACACATCATTTTCCATGTATTGTTTACACAGTACATTTCTTACTGTGGCTGATACTTCTTGCACTCGATTATATGTAACACTCAGGCACAGATGAGACAGTTTATCTATATATATTTTTCTTTAATGACAGTGTGAATCATGAGACCTCTATACAGTGGGAGGGATGTTTCTGTCTCTGAAGCGTGAAGTACACTGAGCATTTTCTTTTCTTTCATGTTTGATGCTGTTCAATCAAATGGAGGGGGGCGAATAATGGTTTTATGGTCATATCTGCAGTGGGGAGGGGACTAGATGCCCTTTGGGTCCCTTCCAGCTCTACAATTCCATGTTTCTGTGGTTCTATGATTGGGGTGGGGGTGGGGTAATCCTGATGTATATTTTGCTCCAGGAGGCTAAAATTGGTCAGAATTGAGCATACACTTTCAGAATTAATACTAAATACATTACTTCTCGTAAATAAGCCACCATAGCTGCTAGAGGGCTGTGAAAATTTGTGTTCCGGCCTTTTTAGACTCGTCTACCCATGTACTAGGGATGCGGGTGGCGCTGTGGGTAAAACTTCAGCGCCTAGGACTTGCCGATCGTAAGATCGGCGGTTCGAATCCCCGTGGCAGGGTGAGCTCCCGTCGTTCAGTCCCAGCTCCTGCCCACCTAGCAGTTCGAAAGCACCCTTAAGTGCAAATAGATAAATAGGTACCGCTTTATAGCGGGAAGGTAAACAGAGTTTCCGTGCGCTGCGCTGCTGCAGGCTCGCCAGAGCAGCTTCATTACGCTGGCCATGTGACCCGGAAGTGTCTTCGGACGGCGCTGGCCCCTGGCCTCTTAAGCGAGATGAGCACGCAACCCCAGAGTCGGACACAACTGGCCCATATGGGCAGGGGTACCTTTACCTTTACCCATGTACTATCTAAAACCAAAGGGGCACATTGGATTCTAGATGTGATTTCCCCCCCAGCTCTCCCACCCCACTAAAGAAACCATTATTATTATTATTATTATTATTATTATTATTACTACTACTACTACTACTACTACTACTATTTTAGACCTCTCTTGCAATCCTGAACTATTTCTGAGCTTGGCCCTGCATGACCTTCAGCATGCAACTGTTGGTTCCTGGTGTATACTCTTCCTTCTTGATTTCACTTTTCTTCCATTTCTTATACATGGCCTTCTTAAATCTCAGCTCATCTGTAAGATCCTTCTGCAGCCACACCGGTTTCTTCAGATTAAAGCCAAGCAATTTACCAATACATTGTCTGAAACGGGTTTGAAGTTCAGATTATGGTAATGGTTTCAGAATTTTTGAGCTGGCAGTATTTTGTGAATCCCCAGCTACCACCAGCCCAGCACATGTTACTCCCGGGTGACACTTGCGCCCTGCAAGGCCTTCCAATGGTTGCCCATTCCCTCCCTCCCTCCACAGGTCTTGTGGGAAATTCTTCCTAGCCAGCCCCTTAATCTCCAGTTGAATCCTAGAATACATGACAGTCCCGGAATGCTAAAATACTGTAGAATTTTAGACTGCTTTCATTTCATTGTTCATGAGAAGCCTTTTCCTCCTTTGTTGAGTCTCCCTTCTTGCCTGCTACAATTTTATTCAAATGCAACAGCAGGGCAGAAGGCAGCTGAACAAAAGGCCCTTTTCATTTTTTTAACGGGTCTTCAGATCTTTGTACTCCCCAGAGTTGTATTTAATAGGTTAATTTTTCAAGCTGCTTGAGTGTGTGTGTGTAAGGGGGAGTTTGTATATTGCAAACATGTCCCGCAGAAACACAATCACAATAGAATCATATAACTGTAGAGTCAGAACGAACCATGAAGGGTCATTTGCTACAGCCTCCTGCACTGCAGGAATCAGAGCTAAAGGGCTCCCTGGCCACCCAACCTCTCTTTAAAAAACCAAGGAAGGAGATTCCAACGGCTTCCCAGGGAGTCTGTCCCACTGCAAACAGCTCTTAGTGTCAGAAAGTTCTTCCTGATGTTTAGTTAGAATCTCCTTTCTTGTAACTTGAAGTTCAGGTCCTATCCTCCAGAGCAAGAGAAAACAAGCTTGCTCCATCTTCCATGGTATAGCTCTTTATATATCTGAAGATAGCTATTGTATCTCCTCTCAGTCTCATCTTCTCCTGGCTAAAAATGCCCAACTCCCTCAGTCATTCCTCACAAGGCTTGGTTTTCCAACCCCTAGACACAGGACTCCAGGTGGGGTCTGACCAAGGCAGAATAGAGTGGTACTGTCACTTCTCTTGATCTAGACATTTGGCTTCTCGTGATGCAGCCTAGAATTGCATTAGCTGTTTTTGCTGCTGCATCATACTGTGGACATATGTTAAGCTTGTGGGCTCCTAAGACACCTCAATCCTTTTTGCATGGACTTCTGTCAAACCACATGCCCTCCCCCCAATTCTATATTTCTGTATCTAGATATTCCTGCCTAAGCAGGAACCTTTCATTCATCCCTATTGAAATTAATTTTCTTAGTTCTGATTCTGTTTGTGAATATTTGCTTCCTGGAACCATCCTCTTCCAAGTTTTTGGAAGCACAAGCACACACGCCTGGACCCTTAATCTCTCCCGTCAAAATATTCACTCCCTTTGCCCCGTAACTCCTCTCCAAAGCCTTCTCTTTCCCTGCCAACTATAATTCAACGACATCCTTCTTTCAATTATCTTTCAGGCTCTTAAAGTCCTGAAATTAGCACCCCTCTCAATTTTGTGGGAGATTGCATAACTGTGCATGACTGCATGAAATGGTTAAGGACCACAGAGTTCTATTGCTAGACAGACTCGGGTCATGCTCCCAAGGAAGTGAATCTTCAACTTTCTCTTTCTCTGCATTATGTAATGAAGGACATGTGTAAGCTTGCTCTTGAGTTTTCAGCATGTGTTTGGAATTATATACAGTACTTTCTACCCCAAAATATTCTGCCTGTGTTTCTCTTTGCAGCTGCATGGAACAACACATTTATCAAACCTATGAATCTGTAAGTAAAGCATTTCTAACTTACTTTGCAGTGTGTGGTCTGTTCCTTGCAAATGGGGTAGAAAGAAAGGTGCATTGTAAATGGGATAAAAAAGATTTGACAACCTATATTCACTGTGCTGCTTATTTTTGTGAGTTTAATACTCTGCTACTGGAACGTTCTTGTGTACAAGTCCTGCATTTTGAATCCAGGCACCCAGCAAATTCTTTTGTTGTTCACCCACACACATAGGTCCACAGGGATTCATATATTTTTCCTCCCACAGTCTTCAGGTAGAAAACGATCTTCCACCAATACTGCATATGGAAACTGGTTCTCCCCCCCCCCCCAAAAAAAGAATAAACACACACACACACACACACACACATATATATATATACACACACACACACACACACACACACATGCAGCACCTGTTTGTCATGATAGACGACTTCCATGTGGGCCTGGGCACAGAGTGTCACATTCCCCCGGGGCGTGCAAATTTGTTAAGAGGGGGTCACTGTAGAGGAAGGGGGTCAGTTAATGGACGATATCAGTTTCTCTCTGCTAATGAAGATAGCACTCTCTCGGAAGCTGGACATGTGGAGGAGGGTGAGACGTCAGTGGAATTTGATACCAGGAGAGAATAAATGGGCAGATTGAAGCAACAGCCTCGGCACTCAGATGTTATTATACAATTCATTAATAGAACACTTTTAACTTATCATGTGAATAGAGCTCTGGAATGAAAGGAGGATTTGT
This sequence comes from Podarcis tiliguerta, assembly GCF_965153285.1. NCBI lineage: Eukaryota > Metazoa > Chordata > Lepidosauria > Squamata > Lacertidae > Podarcis > Podarcis tiliguerta. The sequence goes on along the minus strand of NC_139553.1, from coordinate 19,409,750 downwards.
TTGCGAATGTTTGTATTTAGATTCTAATTTCTAATTCAGTCTGCACGCACACACAGCATTCTCAGTAATGGAAGGTGCTGGAATCATCAAATTGTAGAGATGGAAGAGGCCATCAAGAGTCATTTAGTCCAACCCATTTGCAATGCAGGAGTCACAGCTAAAAAATCCCTGCCAGATGTCCACCCAACCTCTCTTTCAAAACCTCCATTGAAGGAAACCCTCCCATCTTCCAAAGGAGCCCGTTCCACTGTTGAATAGCTCTTACCATCAGGAAGTTCTTCCTAATGTTTAGTTGGAATCTCATTTCTTCCAATTTGAATCCATCAGTTCTGGTCCTCTTCTCTGGAGCATCAGAAAGCAAGCTTGCTCCATCTTCCACCTGATGGCCCTTCAAATATCTGATTTGAAGTTGGTTATGATCTCACCTCTCAGTCAATGCAGGAATTTAGTTAGGTCTTAGGAAGGAAACCTGGGATTTGTTTTCGTTTTTTTAATTACTCTATTTGGCATGTCAACACTTAATTGTCCTACCTTAAGTGGCATCAATAAAGCAGGTCTCATGTAAATCCAGCAGAGCTGAAACAGATAGAGTACTTAATAGATAACAAATTGGATGATTAAAGAGATGTGGATTACACAGAGTAGTAGAAAAGCAAAGGAACCGGGAAAAGGTTGGAAGGGAAGTCATATGGTATGGTTGTAAGTGGGACAGGGGGAGGGGAGGGGAGGGGGTTAGATATGCTCTCTATTCCTGTTTTGGAAAATGCAAAAAAAGAAAAAAGGTATCAATAAATTTCAACTGCTTTTTAAAAAATGGAATCCCTTGGTAATTAATTTCAGGGCAGACACAAAAGCTGAATTTTGGTTTGACCCAACATGCCAGATCTCCAGCCATGGGTCTGTTTTCTCACCAATTATTTTGTTGTTATATTGGGTGAGGGAGAATCACAAAATTGCCAAATCATAGAGTTGGAAGGGACCCAAGAATTATGTAAGCCAACCCCTTGCAGTGCAGCAGAGCCCACCACCTTCTGAGAGAATCTATTCCACTCTTGGCAGAGGTGTACATGGGGGGTTGGTGGGGTTGGCCTCTACCAAGCGTGCAGCCCCAGGGGGCACTGGGCTGCCAACTCCTGGGTGGCATGTTCTGTAGCCACCCATAGGTAACTGGCGGTGAGGGAAGCGGGCTTCTGGAGGGATAGCCAAGAGGGCAGCATCCTGGCTCTTCCCCACTGCTCCTGACTGACCACAAAAGCAAAATGAAGCTCTTATCAGCTGTTCAGCTTCTGGCCTTCCCTTTCAGCCCTGCTCCCCAGGAAAGCTTTTGATGTGCTGAAGGGAGAACCAGATACTTTCCATTGTGGTTGGTTCCCGCAAAGCCCTTTCACGCAGCAAGCTCAGTCCTTCTGTGGTTAAATGGTACAGTATTGCTTCCCTTTTGTGGGGGTGGGGAGAGCAGGAAGGAGGATCTGGCTGATTTGTACCCCCTAAATCACTAACTTAAGGGGTTTCCAATGGCGATATTGCTTCTCAAAAGTGAAACGGCTCTAGCAATAAAGCAGGGCCTCTTTCTTTGCATTGCTTTTCATTTCTTCTGTGTATGACATACATGTGTGTGGGGCACTACACTGCCACTGTCACAGCAATGTGTTTTTTTTTGGGGGGGGGTTGCCAATGCAGCTCCTGGCCAGGGGTGTAAGGGACCCTAGGTATGCCCTCTGACTCTTGGACAGCTCTTGTTGTCAGAAAACTGACTCACTGGAGGTTTTTTAAAATAGGGGGCTCTCCTTCCTTAGAAGTTTTTTAACCAGAAGTTGAAAGTCAGGGGTTATTGAGCTATGATTCATGAAAATGTTTTGAACAGTTACAGAAATAAAATAAGCCTGGAAGTAAAAGGAGGGTGTGCAGGAAGCAGCAGCTGTTGCAAAGCTGTTGCATTGCAGGGGTTTGACTAGATGACTCTTGGGGATGTCTTCCAACTCCAATTCCAGTCCTTTGATTCTATGAAATCTTAGCAGGCAGCATATAGCAACATGCACCCCACCTGGCTGGCAGATCTGCTAAACACACCTGCCTATTATCCACCAGAGAAAGTTGCACACATAGAGGACAGTCGTTTGGACAGATACCTAGATCTGATTTACTAGCATAGAAGCAAACTTTTAGGGACCAAGGTCCCTTCGCCCCCCCCTAAAATAGTTGAGGGAGCTGCCCCCCCAAAAAAAAGTTTATGGGCATTGCTATTCAAAAGGTGTATGTGAACAGCATCTTGTGTTTGATTATGCACAGCGGAGCTTACCTCCCCCCCCCCCCCACAATATTTTATTCAAGTTGGCACCCCAGTTTAGTAGAGATCTTTTCATGCCAATGTCCATTCAGCTTGCCCCCCAAAAAATTAAAGGGAGAGATCCTTACCATAAAACATTCATAAGCTGGTTTAAAAGAATGAAAAATTAAACAGCCTTTTGCTATAAAGTATGAAATATTTACTGAGACGCTGTTAGCTAATTGCCTGTGTTGTATGACCGGCTAAGTGGCAGGAGCAGACTTTGCAACTGGTATTCAGATCAAAGCCTCCAGTATTTACATGACAGGACAGATGTGCCAAGCTAGATTTCTCTGGTTGGGTGGGGGTCATTTATTCAAATTAGAGATGTATCATGTTCTCGCACAGTTTAGCCCCCTACTCAGCTCTTCTCAGATATAGATTTAGGGTATTTCAGATAGTTCTTTTTGATGCAGTGCATAGTTAAACTGTGGAACTCACTCCCACAGGAGGCAGTGGTGGCCGCCAATCTGGATGGCTTTAAAAGAAGATTTTACTCCTAGCCACAAGCACTATGCTCTGCAATGCTTCTGAATGCTGGAAACCATGGAAGGGGAGGGTATACTTGCACTAGAGTCCTGCTTGTGGGAGTCCCATTGAGATATCTGGTTGGCCACTGTGAGAACAGGATGGGACTAGATGGGCCATTGGTCTAATCCAGCAGGCTCTTCTTATGAGCAGCAGAGGACGGGGGGGGGGGGGGGAGGAGAAGCCACTATCAGGAAAGATTGAGGACCCAAAGGTCACCCAGACCCTTCAGAGGGACCCATTTATAGAATGATAGAATTGTAGAGTTGTAACATAAGAATGTAAGAAAATAAGTTGAGCCTCCCGGATCAAGCCAATGGACCATCTAGTTCAGCATCCTATTCTCACAGGAGCCAAAAAGATGCTTATGGGAAACTCAAACACAAGATACCATGCAACTGGTTCAGAAGCATTATTCTCTCCAGTTGTGGAGGCAGAGTACAGCCATTGTGGCTAGTAGCCATTGATAGCCATTTCCTCCATGAATTTGGAGAATTCTCTTTTGAAGCCATCCAAGTTGGCAGCCATCAATTCCTCCTGTGAGAGGGAGTTCCATAGCCCCCCCCCCCACTTCTATGTATTTATGGTTTAATTCACTCCTTTAAAGAGATAATTCATTATTTCCTAGCAGGAACACCAATGCACCACGTTTTCACTCGCTTGGGAGAAAAACTTTTGGTGTGAGAAAGATATAGGATGTGTGTAAATATACATATATACACACACATGAGCACACATATTGGAGGAGTGTGCATGTGCATATATGCTCTAGGTATGCACACACATATATACACTGTCAGTGTTTGTGCATGTGAGACATTTCTGTACCACATGCACCCTTCGCTGAAATTGGCTTACAAAATATGGAGCTTGCTGCCCCCCCCCCGAAAAACTATCAATTAAAGTACATTATTTGAAACAAATCTTATAGAAATGACATGTCATCAGTAATTTACACTTTAAAAAACTTAGCCACAAAAGAAATATCTGAAAGCTGAAACGAGATTGCTATTCATCAGTGCTGCTACTACCCTTAAAGAAATATATAAAGATATAAAGGCAACATTGAGGTTGTTATAAAGATTAGACACCTAATTTAAAGAACAAACCAACCAGACTGTACTTCATTTTATGCCCACAATGCACCCCATGAAACTACTGTTCTCACACCTCGCTTACCTTTCTTGTACATTGTTTGCTTCCTGTTCATAGTGGATTCTTTCTCCCATCTGCAGTTTTGGTGCCTCCCCCCCCCCCCTTTAAACATCAATCCAGGCAATCCTGCTGGATTTGATTACATGATGATCCCACTATGCTGAATCAGGGAGTTCCATAGTTTAATTCTGTGCTGTGTGAAGAAGGACTTTCCTTTGACTGTCCTGAATTCTCCGACATTCTTCCTGATGTTGAGTCAGAATCTCCTTTCTTATCATTTTTAATCCATTGGTTCAGGTCCTGCCCTCTGTAGCAGCAGAAAACAAGCTGGCTCCACTTCCACCTGGCAGCCCTTCAGATATTTGGAGATGGCTCTCATAACACCTTTCAGTCTTCTCTAAACATCTTAGCTCCCTCAACCGTTCCACCCAAGACTTGCTTTCCAGGCTCTTGTTCATCTTGCTCACCTTCCTCTGCACTCCTTCCAGTGGTGCCCAAAATGAATAGTACCACACTGGGGGGTGGCGATAGGATTATTGGGGGGGCACTAAAAGGCAACAGGGTGTTGGAGGTGTAAATGTCTCCCAGACTTTTGGAAGCTGCTATCACCAGATCAGGTTAATCAATTAGGTTGAATTAATTAAACTCAATAGTTTTAATCGGATTGTAAATAAATGTGCAATCAATGGCTGCTCTTTTGAATTTTATTGTATTATATTACCTTCTATAGTGAGTTGTGCAAACCACTGACTACTACTTTGTATAGGGTAGGGAGCACTGGGGATAAGTTTGCTTGCTTGTTTGTTTCTTTATTACTTTATTACATTTATATCCCACCTTTTCCTCCCAGATGCTCAAGTTGGTGTTCATGTTTCTTCTTCTTTCTGGTTTTACCTTCACAACAACCCTGTGAGGTAGGTTAAGCTGAGAGTGAGTGACTGGCCCAAGGTCACCCAGTGAGCTTTGTGGCTGGCTGTGGATCTGAATCCTAATCTCTCCCAGGTCCTAGGCCAACACTCTAACCACTAAATCACCACTAGTTGATGGAACCAAAAAAAGTTTGGGAACTACAGTATACATAAGAAGCTGACCCAGGAGTCCCTTTCACCTTCAAAATCTGGGATGTGCTTGGTCAGTTGTGGATTTGTGGCCTAGAGTGATGAGTCTTGCAGGAGAAATGATTTTCTGCTGATACTGCTCAGTATTCATTTTTCTTAGAAACAAGTTCATGTCATGTAGCCCATTCCCACCACTAATATTTGGTGCCATGAAGATCAAAGGAGTCGTCTGTCCCAGAGACCCATCCTCGCATCGCCTGCCACCTATATCCCCACTGACAGCTGGAAGTGATAAGGATGTCTTGAGTGCAGAACGGGTGGCTGCAGCAATTTGAATATATATTGGAAATTTCCCAAGTTGTTAAAGGCTTCGAAGAAGAGGGTTGTTCGCTTATCTTGTCCACTGCTCCTTATTAAATAAAATGTAATTGTCTGAAGTATTACACATTGCCCAGGGCTTTGGAAGGCTGGTATGTCCAAATAACTAGAAGCAAATGTACCATCGAGCCCTTCTGCGTTTATCTCAAAGGATATCCACACTGACTGGGGACAAAGGAGGATTCACATGGAATAAGGGCTCAAATATAGGATGGGGGACACCTGGCTTGCCAGCAGTACATGTGATAAGGATCTAGGGGTCTTAGTAGACCACAGCTTAACATGAGTCAACAGGGTGAGTTCTAGGCTGCATCAACAGAAGTGCATTTAAAGAGTCCAGATCTAGGGAAGTCATAGCACCACTTTATTTTGCCAGGGTCAGACCCTACCTGGAGTCCTGTGTCCAGTTCTGGGCACCCCAATTGAAGAAGGATATGGACAGGTTGGTCATCATCATTTTTATTATTTATACGCTGCCCACCTGACTGGGTTGCCCTAGCCACTCTGGGTGGCTTCCAGTTTATATAAAAGCATAATAAAACTTCCCTATCCCGGGGCTGCCTTCAGATGTCTTCTAAAGGTTGTATAGTTACTTATTTCCTTGACTTAGGGGTTGCCTAACTCCATACCTTCCAACATTTCTCCAAAGAAAATAGGGACACCCTAAGGAAAACCAGGGATGCGGGTGGCGCTGTGAGTTAAACCACAGAGCCTAGGGCTTGCCAGTCAGAAGGTCGGTGGTTCGAATCCCTGCGACGGGGTGAGCTCCCGTTGCTCAGTCCCAGCTTCTGCCCACCTAGCAGTTTGAAAGCACATCAAAGTGCAAGTAGATAAATAGGTACCGCTCCAGCGGGAAGGTAAACAGCGTTTCCGTGCGCTGCTCTGGTTTGCCAGAAGCAGCTTAATCATGCTGGCCACATGACCCAGAAGCTGTACACCAGCTTCCTCGGCCAATAAAGCGAGATGAGTGCCACAACCCCAGAGTCGGTCACGACTGGACCTAATGGTCAGGGGTCCCTTTAACTTTAAGGAAAAGCAGGACATTCTGGTATCAAATTCAGAAACTGGGACTACTTCTGTGAATCCAGGACAGTCTGAACTAAAGAATGTTTGACAGGTTATCAACCGACCTCTGTTGGAAAACCTTGTGGCATAATAGAATTATAGAACTATAGAGCTAGAAGCAGGGTCATCCAACCCATGAAGTGAGATGAGGCAGCCACGTTGAGTGGCAGGAGTCTGAGGTAGTGCCCCCTCCAGGCCCTGCCCCGCCCTGCTGCTAGCAGAGGAGCAGCACTTGGGGAGTGCATGAGGTATTGCAACATGAGATCTTGCCTGCAGCCAGCACTGCTACTGGAGCTTCATGGTTGCCACCATACCACACATAAGGATGGATGGTGAAGCAAAATGGGAGGCACTGCCCCTGGCTAGAACAGACCTCAAGGATTCTTTAGCTCAACCTTCTTGCAATGCAGTTAATTAATCCCTGACAGTTGCCCAGAGTGGCTAGGGCAACTCAGTCAGATGGGCGGGGTATAAGAAATTTGTTGTTGATGATGATGTTGTTACTACTACTACTACTACTACTACTACTACTACTACAGGTGGCCATCTGACCTCTTTTGTTTTTTTGTTCTTTTATAATGATTTTTATTGGTTTTTAAGTTACATACTCCACATATAAATGTTGTTTTACATTTTACATTTATACTTGCTCCTAAGAGCTGACTTCCCTCCTTCCTTCTTCTGGTTTTTTTTATATCATATCTAAATTTTTTCACATTGTGGTTATCCATTTTATCTATTGCTGTTCTTCTTCTATATTTGCCCATTATATGTCCAAAAACAAATAAATCCTTCTATATATACAATTCTTGTTGTCCGTCTGTATTCATTTACAACCACTATTACTTACATTACTCACATTATACATTTTGCTTCTTATTATTTTTGTTATCTAATAATTTTCTTTGTATTTCACATTATGAGGGGTTTTTTTTCATTTCTGCTGGTTTCGCTATTTCACCTTATTTTTCCTATATACGCCATAAATTTTTCCCATTCTTTCTGAAATGTTTCATCGCCCTGTTGTCAAATTTTACCCGTTCATTTCGCTATTTCTGCATATTCCAATAACTTCTGTCGTTGCGGAAACAACAACAATTGCCAACAGTAGAAGAATGGCATCTGACCTCTTTTGAACTTCCTTCAATATTACATAAATTGTGGTTACACACACACATACGATTTTTTTAAAAATCTGAGGGCATTGCTGTGCAAATCATTTCAGAATGTGGTGGACTCTCCTTTCTTGGAGGTTTCAAGCAGACGTTGGGCGGACTCTACTAACTCTACCATTTATGATGCTCTTATCCTTTCTCCTCTTACTAGAATTTACTGAGCTTGAGAAGGTAAAGACTGATGTAGCTCTTTGCTGGCACTAAAACATCCGTTCCTGCCCACAGATAATTTTCCTGAACTGGCGTTGTCCCTCCTTCCTTATGCGATAGATGACACTGAAGACTTCTGAGTGGGAGAGAAATGGATGATCATTTACAAGAGCAGCTTGCTTTGAAATTATAGCTTTGCAAATGGCTAGATCTTATTTCACGTTCCATTCTCTCCAGCACCCACAGAAGGTCAATTTCCCCACCTCTCCTGATGATGGGTCCACATGCTCTCCTTAAAAAGGTAAAGGGACCCCTGACCATTAGGTCCAGTTGTGGCCGACTCTGGGGTTGTGGCGCTCATCTCGCTTTATTGGCCGAGGGAGCCGGCATACAGCTTCCAGGTCATGTTGCCAGCATAACTAAGCCGCGAACCAGAGCAGAGCAGCATGACTGGTTCTGCCACACTGAGCACCAAGCCTAGGGGGCGCTGCAGGGTATTGCAACTATAATATAGTGAATTGAGCAGATTTCATATATACAACCTGAGCATACGATATTTGCAGGGATAGCTGGTGCTTCTTTGGAACAGTGGGGCAGAAGATAGGGAGCCCAGCAATAGGTGGAGCCAGAGTCATGGGTGGGCAGAGTTAACTGACTCTAGTTTTTCTACCCATCCTCCTCTTTGCTGGAAGGAGCAGGAAGCTGACAAACAGCTCCATCCCCTGGACTACATTCACTGGACAGAGGGCAGAGGGTTGGGCTAGATGACTTTTGGGAAGCCTTCCAACACCACATTTCTATGACATATATGATTCTATGACTGCTGACCTTTTCACCAACATGACATTCAGTGTGGGGGAGACTGCTGTGACATTGTGAAAGGCCAGCACCAAAAGGGTGTCTTTGCTGCTGCTCTCACCCAGAGTTCCTTCCAGGCTCAGGGGTGGCTAAGAGCGAGTGCCGAGAGCAATCCCTGGGTGATCTGCCTCTTAATTACAGGGTTAATGCAGGTGTCTCTATCAGAAGAAGTTCCTTAACCTGATAATGAGCAGGAAGCAGCTGTACTTTGGAAAGTAGAATAATTGCAGAGCAGGGATTTCTAATTATAATGTGTGTGTGTGTGTGTGTGTGTGTGTGTGTGTGTGTACTGCTGAGGAGTTTATTTAGTGCCAGCTTGGAACTTCCTCCAAACAGCAGGCTCAGTTTCTTAAGAGTAGGAGGAGAGGGTGGTGTAGTGGCAGGCATGATGTCAGGGTAGAGCAGGTCATTTTAGGGGGTGAAGCTTAATTTTTGCTAATTTCTTCAGTGTGGGGTCTTAAAACATGTTTTTGAGTGCTCTTATTTTTGTGATTATACAGTATTTAGCTTGGTAAATCTATGTTGGATTAAAAAGCACGTAAACTGTTCTCAGAAGACCACAGAATTTTATTTTTACCTTCTGAAAATGTCAGATAATACTATAAAAAAAATTCTGCATAAAACATATCCTACTAAGTATACAACATTAGCTTGGACATCAGCTGCCAACTTTCTTCTTGACCTCTGATGTAGCCCTTACATTTCTCATGTGTATACACCCTGCCTGCTGCCTCTGTGACTTGTTTCACACACCTCTCTACAGACGGAGTATGACAGGGCCACTCTGGAATTTGCATGGGCTCATCAATGACTTGCTTTAGTTCCTCTGAAGGAAGTTTACATGTCAATGGAGGTTCTGGCGCTGTGGGTTAAAGCCTCAATGCCTAGGGCTTGCCGATCAAAAGGTCGGCGGTTCGAATCCCCGCGGCGGGGTGCGCTCCCGTCGTTCGGTCCCAGCGCCTGCCAACCTAGCAGTTTGAAAGCACTCCCGGGTGCAAGTAGATAAATAGGGACCGCTTACTAGCGGGAAGGTAAACGGCGTTTCCGTGTGCAGCTCTGGCTCGCCAGAACAGCGATGTCACGCTGGCCACGTGACCCGGAAGTGTCTCCGGACAGTGCTGGCCCCCGGCCTCTTTGAGTGAGATGGGCGCACAACCCTAGAGTCTGTCAAGACTGGCCCGTACGGGCAGGGGTACCTTTACCTTTTACCTTATACTCAGTGAGACCAGTCTATCCAGGGCTTTTTTAAAGATGGAACTCAGTTCTGACCCCCTCAGGTGGACATCATTGCTATTCTAAGAGAACAAGGGAGGCGTTCATGGTGAGTTCCGGCACCTCTTTTTCTACAAAAAATATCACTGAGTCTGTTAGCCCCAATTGGGATGAAGCACTGGGGTTAATGAAAGCTGTTTTCCTCAGACGTACAGAAAGATTTCCCAGAGTGTCATCATCTCTGACCCTCAAGTCAACAAGGTTTTGGACACCAGCTCTCCTCACTGCCATCTGAGCACAAGAGTGTCTGGATTATCATCTTCCTGACTGCATACCATGCTGAACGTTGGGTGGGTGGCAAAACAGCACCCACTATAACTTTTTCTTCTTCTTTTTTTTAGCCTAACTAACTGCAGCTGAAACAAAATGTGGCGCAGACCTTCCACCCAAGAGTGTTTTATATTGATGTTGAACCAGCAGGGGTAGCACACACAAACATTATGTTCTTAAGCTGTGGAGGGTTTTGCCTCCAAGGCCATGTTTTGAAACCTGTATGTGACAAAGCTTCCTTGAAGTTGTTAATCACCTTGAATGGCCCACTGGACCAATTTCAAGAGAAGCCAGATCCATGTGAATTTTACTTGTCCTTATGGCCTGTGTGATCTGATACCTGTACTCTTGATGAACAGACAGATCCTTTATGGCATTGCCACCTAAGAGGCTTTCCAATTGAGAGTCTCACAAATGAGGGATGAATTTCAAGTTCTGTAGCAGTGACTAGCACCTTGCCTATGTTACCTGTCCACTTGCAGTTAGACAAGGTCTTCCCATGAAGTGGTGTGATCAAGTGTTGCAGGGATAACTTGTTGGTGTGGAGGGTACAAACCAACCAGCTTACAACCAATGCATGGTACCACCCTCCTAGTGAGTGTGAACATTTGTAGAATCACCTCCAATGACCTGTAGCCTCTATCAATGCCCTTCTGTTGAGGCAGCCTAGAATAGCATTAGCCTCTCTCCCCCCCCCCCTGTCACATCACCCCATTGCTCATAGGAGTGTGACAGAGTACCTGGTGGAAACTGGACCCACTGGGACAGCAAAGGAAAAACCCATTAAAGGGATTCCTTCTGCAATCAGCCAAGACCTATAAAGTGCCCTTGGCCAGAGGGCTAACAGACTCATAAAGGCATCTCTGGAGCTGAAGGAAGCCATCCAAACAAAGCCTGGGGCCAAGTCCACAATGCAGCCAGGATGCTGGAGAATGTGTCAAGGAAGGCTGCTTTCAACTCTGATGTGAATTGCTCTTGGGGTCCCTTCCTACTCTGTAATTCTAAGATTCATTGGAGGTTTTAAAGCAGAGGTCAGGTGCCCCCCTGTCAGAGATTCTTTACCTGTGGTTCCTGCATTGCAGGGGGTTGAACTAGATGACCTTCTGTGGTCCTTTCCAACTCTGCAATTCTAGTATCCTCTGATATTTAAGACTGCCAAATAATAATAATAAATCCCTGGGTGCACACCAGAAGGAAATGTGCTGTCCATGCCTAGGTGCAAATGTGGATTCTCTGGGGAATGGTAGTTTAAAATGGAGGTGGAGCATTTCATAATCGTATTTTCTTTCTAGCAGCTGGTTGGAAGCAACATGAGACTTGAACGCTTCCTAAGAAGGCATCCTCTACCTGCTTGGTTATTAAAAGTCTTTGTTCGTGAGACCTTTTGACCCAGTCTTTCTTATCCCTGCACTTCTGGGTGCTTTTAAAAGAAGGGGAAGGAAAATTGTTACTTTATCCTTGATGCTTTTGTTCCCCTTCGGACTCCTGTCGAGTGGAGTGCTTTGTACTTTGGAGTGAAACTGCTTCTGTGGAGAGACCTTTCCAATGTCAGCCTCTTCCTCCTCAACAAAGGAGGAAAAACAGCAAAGGCCTTCAGCTGAATTTCTGCCCTTTCCATCACACCGCAGGGCCCTGGCAATGTTTAGAAGTGTGACTGTGGGAACAGAGGAAGACTAATTTAGCCAGAGACTCAACTCCCTGGACACCCCATGCAGAGAGAGATGGTTGCACAGAAGATTCCTGTCTGTCTGGTGGAAAGAGCTCAAAACGCCTCTATCAAAGCCAAGGAGAATCCCTGGGATTTTCTAAAGCAAACCTCCCCACGAGCAAAGAGACTCTCGAACATCTAAAAGATTAACTGTGTTGGGGGTTCCACTGTTGAATCCATTAGCCCAGACAGGATGCAGAGTTAGAACCACAGAATTGTATAGGTGAAAGCTACCCCAACGGTCATCTAGTCCAACCCCGTACAAACCACGAATCAAAGCAAAAGAATCCCAGACAGATGGTCACCCGACCTCTGTTGGAAAACCTCCAATGAATCCTAGAATCGTAAGAGTTGCAAGGGATCCCAGCCCCACACAATACAGGAACCATAGCTAGAGAGTCCATGGTAGAAGGTCAGCCAATGCCTGTTTAAAAACTTCCAATGAATCACAGAGTGAATCATCCCCTATACCCTCCCATTCCAAAAGGACACCAGGCACATCTCAAACCAAGACCACCAGGGAGATTGAGATACCACTGACCAAGGAGATGGTGAACAACACTGAGACCACAGCATCCCCCCATGACAAGCAGCCAACCAAAGACAACCAACCAAACCCTAGGCCACGCCCAACTTCTCTCACCACCAAGGAAATATAACAAGCGAACAGAAAGAGAACCCACACAAGTGATGCTGACACAAAACCCCACACATACACTAAGTAGAAAAATAGAGGCATTACCAACCCAACCCACTCCACCCCACCCCACTCATCATTCCCCACCCCACCCTCTTTTCTTCCCGTCCTAGTACTGCATTCAACACTAATGTCTTGCAACAAATGAAATGCACATATTTTTGTAAACTAAGAATTATTATTTTTTTTTTTTAAAAAAAAAAAAAGAATGAATCATCCCCCTCCAATCCAGGAATCACAGCTGAACAATCATGGAATTGTAGAGTTGGTAGGGACTTTGTTGATCATCTAGTCCAGCCCCCTGCAATTCGTGAATCACAGCTAATTCCATCTGGGCTTTTGGTGGGGAAACAAGCAATGCTTCCTAGGATTCCCAGCCTGGCAAGTGAAAGCACAGCAGCCGAGGAGAAATTAGGTCATATCCCTCAACAGTTTGAGTAAATGGGACAGTATGTACGTTCTGTTTACCTCCCTACAGGGCGAATGCAGCGAGCGTGCCATAAATCATTTCGGCAGCTGCTGGGTGAATCTCCTGCTGTAGCGTGAGGAAAATGCAGACATGCTAAACCTGTCCTAATTACAGTTTCCCTTACTATCATAACCCCTCACAGATCTGCCTCTCCTTTCAGACATATTTCTCTCAAATCGCACATGGTCTTCAATGTCACCAGCTTCCTCTTCCTTTCCCTGGTGTCATTTGCGGTCTGTTGCCAGCTGGTGCGAGGCTACGCACGCTGCAAAGTCCCCAGCCTCAAACAAAGCCCACTTAGGATGCTACAGCAAATGCATCCCCCGGGACAATGTGGATTAAAGGAAGCCAATTATATTTTTAGCTAATGGGCAACTTAAGAGACTCTTTCGAGAGACCATGAGATCCCAGCGGTTGATATTCTATCTCAAGCCACTTGTCAGCTAGAACCCAGGAATCACGGATTATGCGACCACATAGTTGGAAGGGACACCAAGGGTCTTCTAGCCCAACCCCCTGCAATGCGTGAATCCTGCTGAATAGTCTGTAACAAACAGCTCCATCTGACCTGCACTTAAAAACTGCCAATGCAAGAGAGTCCATCACCTTCAGAGGGAGTCTGGCCCACTGTGGAGCGCTCTTATGATCAGGAAGTTCTTCCTAATGTTTAGTCAAAACCTACTTCCTTGTCATTCAAATCCATCATTTTGGGGCGCCATTTTCTGGAGCAGCAGAAAGCCAGCTTGCTCCATACTTCATGTGACAACACTTTGGAAGCCCTTTTTTGGTCCCTGTGTGACATTTCCCTGCTATATTCCCAGAAACTGAAAAGAAGAAGGCTGTCCATTGAAAGATAGTGGACTCCCCTTCATTTGATATTTTTATACAGAGGTTGCATGGGCATCTGTAGGGGGTTCTGAAGGTAAGAGTTCTTTGAAAGTGGGATGGATGACCTAGGCAGACAGTGGACCTTCCTTCACTGAAGGTGTTTATACAGTATTCTTGTGCTCTTGTGTCCGAATTCAGCTTGTGGGCTTCTGACAGATATCTGGCTGGCCACTGTGAGAAGAGGATGCTGGACCAGATGGGCCATAGGCCTGACCCAGCAGCTCTCTTCTGAAATTTCCATGCCCAGAGGCAGTTTATTTAGATTGCTAAATTCTTAGGGATTTTTGGCCACTGTGAGAACAGGATGCTGGACTAGAAGGGCCAATGGACTGATCCAGCAAGGCTCTAATTATGTTCTTATGCCAAGCTCCTCCTGTGTATTTAATTCCTTATCCCAGATTTCTCCACTACCAAAAGTTTCACCTTGGAGAGAGAGAGAGAGAGAGAGAGAGAGAACACACCCTTATGTACTGAGCACATGATCATCCTGCCCATGGATGAATGTTTACTGTTCACTCAGTCACACCTTAAACTCGCCACACCTCCTCCCACAACAAACATTCCAGGCATGTTTCTGCTTCTACCCCCTCTGCTGCTCCTCCCTGGCCCAAGGTGGGGCACAGCGTGGGTGGTACATCACCAGCTGCCAGGTGACGTTGGCGTTCCAGGCTACTGGGTGTGCTGTGGATGGTACCATTGCCAGGTTCCCCTCAAGCACCCTGATTTGTGTTCACAGTTGGTTCGTGGTGTGTGCTCCAGGTTCCTCCTCCTTCTGCAGCCCAGCTTGATGCAAAGTCATAGAACACCTGAGGACCATCTAGTTCACCCCTTGCATTGCAACCCCCTGCGATGAGAACCAGGGAGACCAGGGTTCAAATCCCCACTTGGCCATTAGTGACCTGGGAAGGCGGGCAAACCAAGTATGCCCCCTGGAGATAACTGGAGGGAAAGGTGGGATATAAATAAATAAATAATAAATTGCAGGAATCAATGTGTGAATGTTGCAAGATTCAGGACAGATTAAAAGAAAGGACTTTTTCATGGAGTGCATATTTAAACTGTGGAACTTTCTCCCACAGGAGGCAGTGATGGCCACCAACCTGGATGGCTTTAAAAGAGAACTGGACAAATTCATGGAGAAGGAGAGGAATATTGATGGCTGCTGAACAGGATGGCTATGCTCTGCCTCTGTGGTCAGAGGCAACAAGGTATTTGAGTGCCAGTTACTGGGGGAAAACAGGAGAAGAGAAGGATCTTGTGCTTGAATCCAGCTTGCAGCTTTCCTACAGGCATCTAGTTAGACACTGTGAGGCTATATTTTGCCAGTGACATATTTCAAAAGCCCTGTTATGAAAATCCTTCTTCCATCACTGTCAGTAGCAGAGGTGAGAATTCTGGCCTGCTAAGAAAGGGAAGGTCCTCATTTCCTCATGGGAAAGCAGGGCAGGGCCATTTTGGGATTTCATAAGCTACCTGACAACTGCTCCTCCAGGTGTGTGAGAATTATGCTCCACACTTACTCAATCAGATCTCCATTGTACAACAGTATTTATGAACAAAGGCTTTGAAGGTGCCTCTGGCAACCCCTTCCTTCAAACTGTGGAATCCTAGAAGTGTGGAGTTGGAAGGGATCCCAGGTTCCATCTAGTCCAACCCGTTGCAATGCAAGGATCACAGCTAAAGCAACCATGTCCATCCAACCTTTGCTGAAAAACCTCCAATGAAGGAGAGTCCACCACCTTCCAAGGCAGTCCCTTCTACCATTGAACAACTCTTCCTGTCAGAAAGTTCTTCCTAATGATTAGTCGCAATCTCCTTTCTTGCCATTTAAATCTGTTGTTTCCAGCAACCTTTTCTTACATTCTTAGGCTCTGTGCTTAAATCCTATTTGAAGGTTTTCCAATGAAACATCTGGCTGGCCACTGTGAGAACAAGATAATGGACTAAATGGGCCAATGGCCTGATCTAGCAGGCTCCCCCTATGTTCTTACATTGCCATTCAAAGACCCAAGGGTCCATCAGCTTCTAGTGGGTTGCTGGAAAATATCTTTGCTGGTGGTTCTGTCCAAGGAAGCATTCCTGGTCTTTTGAGACCAACCAGGAGACTGAGCTGTGATGGCAGGCAGAGTATTATCGATGGGTGAGTGGATGTTTTGAAACCAATCTGTCGCTGGCTACATTATCTCCTGGTATATGAATAATAACGAATATTATTTATTTGTGTAGCCAAAACCATTACAAAATGGAATACAAAATAAAATACATGGCACAGTTAAAATAGTTATTAAAAGCAGGCATTCTGTTAGATAAGAGTTTGCAAGCCTGAAGAATTAAATGTATCATCCCCACTAACCTTTCTCCTTAAAATTGCTGCTCTAAAGGAAAAACAGGCCAGTTTTTCAGAGGTGTAGGCGGTCCTGTCACCTAACAAAAAGTTCATCAAATACCCAATCAGCCTCCCCACTGGGATATTTAAATCTCTGAACAAGGCTGCTCTTTAATGATTCTAAGTCCCTGTAGATTGGGCAAACCAGCAAATAGTGGGGTAAATATTCAGGCACATTACCTCCATATGGGCAAACTCTCTTCTCAAAAGGCATCCAGGGATAACATCCTTCAACTATGGTACTGTGCAGAGACTGGAATTGCAGAACTACAAAGGCTTTTCTCCATTCAACATTTGTGATGCTGGTCACATAGTGAGGACAGGGAATCTGAATGGATAGTTTGGCATACTCGAGGCTGCATTTGGACAGACAAGCAGAAGTGTGATCAGCACAAAAATCATGTTTTAAAATATGAGATTTCATGCAGTGAGATGCCGTCTCACAGTCCAATGAACTCAGAATGTCCAAAGAGAGGCCAAACATGTCAATAACTTGTAGTGTTTCCGGATTCCGAGACTGAGTCACTGTACTGTTAAGCCTCAACATCTCCTTGAAAGCAGAAAGTACTAAAATGGGCCTTATCCCTTGTTAAAATTTTAGTCAATACCGAAGGGCAAAGATCAGAGGTGGTTTTAGAGTAGCGTAACTTGTACAGCTGCACTAGACACCATGCTGCAGGGGGCGCCCCAACAATACTGTAGAATGGAGCTCAAGAGTTGGGGGTGTCAAATTTTAGCATTGCACAGGGTGCTTCTGGAATTTGAGAGCCCAAAGACCGCCATTGGCAAGGATATGCAGTCTGGCCTTCACTGAAAAAATATCAGCTTCCAAATGAATAATACATACCTTTCAAGTGCCTTGGAATAAAGGGGCATCTTGCATTTTCACACAAAATCCCAATGGCCATTTTGGGTGCCACAATCTCTTGTGCTCTTGCTCCCCAAAAATATGCTGGTGCAATGGCCCCAAAACATGTATTTTGGGGCATCATGCAAGATATTGCCCTGAAAAAGGTGCTGGGAGAGGCAAGAGCAAGGTGCAAGTCATGTGACTCACTCGGGAGCATGTCCCAGAAGACACGCGTTCCGGTTTTCTGTCGGAAAACGTTGGACGGTATGGGAATGGAAGATTCAACTGTCTTGGGGGAGCTCAAAAATAACACAAAGATATTTATTCTGGGGTATTTCCAGATTCATTTTCTGAAGAGATCCCCATATTTGTGCACCATAACAGATTTGCAAGATGACTTTGGCTTCATAAATTTTGAGGGCTGGGGGAATCTGCCATCTTTATTCCAATAGAACTTTGATAGAAATTTCACTGTATTAATAGCCAATTTATTCATATTTACAAAGTGTTTGTTACAATTCCTAGCTGAATAAAAGTACTAACCTAGATATTTAAAACTTTTTACCTGCTCAGTGGAGTGACCACCAACTTGCCACTTGTGTTTTTAAACTTCTTGGGGTGGAGGGGAAACACTTTTTCTTTTCATAATTAATTTTTAGTTTTTCTTGCAACACCAGTTGATTAAAGATTTCAAAAGCCTTCTTAACACTTGGGCTTATCCCCGTTTCCATTCGTCCCATGATTCCAAGTCACAGGTCCAGTGGCAGACTTGGGTACTATGGCACCCTACGCAAGGCCAAAACTTGGTGCCCCCAACCTCGCACTACCTTTCCAAAAGTGAGTAAGGAAAGAACCCTGAGGGCAAGACAGCATGAACAAAAATGAGAAAGTTTTAAGTGGACTCTCCTGAGCTTTACCCTTGCATTTCCTTCCATGTTCACATAATCAGAAAGCTGTAGAGTTGACAGGGTCCTGTAAGGGTCATCTAATCCAACCCTTATGCAATGTAGCAATCACAACTAAAGCATCCCTGACAGGTGGCCATCCAACCTCTGCTCAAAAACCTCCAAGAAAGGAGTGTTCACAGCCTACCAAGGGAGTCCACTCCACTGTTGAAAAGCTCTTGCCATCAGAAAGTTCTTCCTGGTGTTTAGTTGGAATCTTCTTTCTTGTCATTTGAGTCCATTGGTTTAAAAGTGCCTTTAGTCTCTAAAAATACATGGCACGAGGGACCATCCCCAAATGCACATGACCCGATTTCAACCTTCCTCTTAGGAGGCAGGAATCCCACCCTCTGAAGGGAATTCCTTATATGTTGGCCATTCAGGGTGGCCTATTTTGCAACCAAGTTTCATAAAACTGTCAAAATGATAAGGACATCATGCAAATCCATGGTGCAACTGCATTTGGAATATACAGAGTGTTCAGTTCTGGTTGCCTGACCTGAAAAAGAATACTGAGAAGTTGGAAAAGGGTAGCCAAAATGATCAAGCGGGTGGAAAGACAAAAGAAGAGTGAGTGCAACATGATAGAAGTTTCTAAAATGATGCAAGGCATGGAGAAAGTGGAGAGAGAAAAGTTTTCCTCTGTCTCTCATAACACTAGAACTTGTGGACATCCTGTGAAGCTGAATGATGGGAGTTTTGGGACAGATTTTAAAAAGGATTTCTTCATGCAGCACGTACATAGTTACTTTTGGAGTTCCCTCCCATTGGAGGCAGTAATGTCCACTAACTTGGATGGCTCTAAAATATGGTTACCAGATTTTTTTCAATGAATATGGGTACACCTTCTTCTTCCCCCCCCCCTTTTTCTTTTTTTTTTTGAAGCTGAGTAGCAACAGGGAGTCAGTAGTGGGGATGGTGAGGCAAAAGACCCTGGGCCCAAGCACACATGTATATTGTATAAAGGTGCGAAGCCCTTCTTTCGCACCCAGTGAAACATAAATGCGCAGAGTTTTTAAAAAACTGGGCAATGGTACGCCAATCTCCTGCCCCCTTTCCCTTTTGTTTTGACAGATCGGAGGACGCTTGGGAGTCGTGGACGGGTGGGCGTTGCCCAGGAGGGGTGCAAGGCACATGGTTTCTCTGCCAGGCAAGGTGCAAAACCCTTCTTTCGGACCTTGTGAAACATAAATGCACAGATTTTTTTAAAAAAACCTGGGTAATGGCCGGCTGGCCGCAACTCCCGAGCCTCCCCCAATCAGTCAAAACAAAGGGGGCAGGGGGCAGGAGTTCTGGAGTTCCAGATGTCCCCGGTTCTCCTTTGGCAGTGGCGGCGGCAGTGGCAGTCAGCAGCCTGGAGCCAGCCTGGTAGCGCAGTTGGCTCTGGTTGGCTTCAGGAGCTGCTTGCTGCCGTGGCGCCCACCATTTTTCCTCTCCAGAAGTCCACATATGAT
Organism: Podarcis tiliguerta; assembly: GCF_965153285.1. Taxonomy (NCBI): domain Eukaryota; kingdom Metazoa; phylum Chordata; class Lepidosauria; order Squamata; family Lacertidae; genus Podarcis; species Podarcis tiliguerta. The sequence goes on along the minus strand of NC_139553.1, from coordinate 19,390,119 downwards.
GTGTTGCGCACAAGACACAAGCTTCCACTGGCACATTTCCTGGAGACAGATTTGCAAATCTGGGGACATTCAGGGGACGGAATTTGTCTGGGGACAGATTTCAAATCTGGGGACATCTGGTAACCCTACTCTAAAAGACAAATTCATGGAGGAGGAGAGGACCATAGATGGCTACTAGCCACAATGGCTATGCTCTGCCTCCACAGTCAGAGGCAGCAGTGATTCTGAATCTCAGTTGCTGGAGACCAGAGGAGGGGAGAGGGCTTTTGTGCTCAAATCCTGCTTGCGGGTTTCCCCATGGGGGCATCTGTTTGATCATGGTGAGAATGTGATGTTGGACAAACAACTGATCCAGCATGCTCTTCTTATGCATTTATGGAACCTCCAGGCACAGAGGGTGTCTATCTAGATTTCCTAGGCTGTTAGAAGCATTTAGCCACAGGACAGGATGCTGCATGGCATGAGCCCTGTTTTTTCAGCAAGCTCTTTCTACCGTATTTTTCGCCCTATAGGACGCACTTTTTCCCCTCCAAAAATGAAGGGGAAATCTGGGTGCGTCCTATGGGGCGAATGCAGGCTTCGCGGACCTCTCCGCAAACAGCAGGAGCGCTCCCGCTGCTGGCGGAGAGGTGCCTGCATGCTGAAGCCTGCGTGCGCTGAGCTCAGCGCGCCCAGGCTTCGCGGACCTCTCCGCTAGCAGCGGGAACGCTCCCGCTGCTGGCGGAGAGGTGCCTGCATGCGGAAGCCTGCGCGCGCTGAGCTCAGCGCGCCCAGGCTTCGCAGACCTCTCCGCTAGCAGCGGGAACGCTCCCGCTGCTGGCGGAGACGTGCCTGCATGCCGAAGCCTGCGCGCGCTGAGCTCAGCGCGCCCAGGCTTCGCGGACCTCTCCGCTAGCAGCGGGAATGCTCCCGCTGCTGGCGGAGAGGTGCCTGCATGCCGAAGCCTGCGCGCGCTGAGCTCAGCGCGCCCAGGCTTCGCGGACCTCTCCGCTAGCAGCGGGAACGCTCCCGCTGCTGGCGGAGAGGTGCCTGCATGCGGAAGCCTGCGCGCGCTGAGCTCAGCGCGCCCAGGCTTCGCGGACCTCTCCGCTAGCAGCGGGAACGCTCCCGCTGCTGGCGGAGAGGTGCCTGCATGCGGAAGCCTGCGCGCGCTGAGCTCAGCGCGCCCAGACTTCGCGGACCTCTCCGCTAGCAGCGGGAACGCTCCCGCTGCTGGCGGAGACGTGCCTGCATGCCGAAGCCTGCGCGCGCTGAGCTCAGCGCGCCCAGGCTTCGCGGACCTCTCCGCTAGCAGCGGGAACGCTCCCGCTGCTGGCGGAGAGGTGCCTGCATGCCGAAGCCTGCGCGCGCTGAGCTCAGCGCGCCCAGGCTTCGCGGACCTCTCCGCTAGCAGCGGGAACGCTCCCGCTGCTGGCGGAGAGGTGCCTGCATGCGGAAGCCTGCGCGCGCTGAGCTCAGCGCGCCCAGGCTTCGCGGACCTCTCCGCTAGCAGCGGGAACGCTCCCGCTGCTGGCGGAGAGGTGCCTGCATGCGGAAGCCTGCGCGCGCTGAGCTCAGCGCGCCCAGGCTTCGCGGACCTCTCCGCTAGCAGCGGGAACGCTCCCGCTGCTGGCGGAGAGGTGCCTGCATGCGGAAGCCTGCGCGCGCTGAGCTCAGCGCGCCCAGGCTTCGCGGACCTCTCCGCTAGCAGCGGGAGCACTCCCGCTGCTGGCGGAGACGTGCCTGCATGCCGAAGCCTGCGCGCGCTGAGCTCAGCGCGCCCAGGCTTCGCGGACCTCTCCGCTAGCAGCGGGAGCCAGCACTGGGCTCCCACTGCTTGCAGAGAGCTGCCTGTTTGGGGGCTGGGGTCGGGGGAAGCTCGGGCTTCCCCAACCCCGCGCCTGGGGGGGAAATAATTTTTTTCCTTTATTTCCCCCCCAAAAAACTAGGTGCGCCTTATGGGACGGTGCGTCCTATAGGGCGAAAAATACGGTACTTTTTTCTGTTCACATGCCCTGTTTTCACCCTACCTTTCAGGAAGCAGGAATTCTGCCCTGTTTAAAAGAAGCACAGAAATGTTAATGATTCAAAGTGGGCTGGTTTGCAACCAAGAGAGAGGAGGGAAGGCATGCCGTGGGTAGAAAGGGGACAAGCTGAGGACTGACTCCATTTAGACACAAATTACTCCTTGGAATTCAGGCCTCCAGACAATGGAGGTTGCAATTATCCTTTGGCCCTCACACAAATTGTTTAATTCGGCTTCAAGCGCCAGCCACCGAAGCTTTGACACAGCTTGGGAACAGAGCTTAAATCAAATGCTTCCCTTGGTGAGGTGCCAAGGGAGGAGGAGAATGGGGTGTAGACAATTAGGCCTGAGTCCTGAAGTTTTACAAGCCTAATAAATATCCCAGTAGCCTCAGGCTGTCTCTGTGGACCTTGGTGGATGAAAGTGCTAACGGCCCTCCTGGATCAGGCCAGCTGCCTATCTGGGCCTGCATTTTGTTCTCACAGTGGCCAACCAGCTGTGTATAGGAAACCAGCAAGCAGGATTCATGCAAGAGAGCACTCTCCCCTCCTGCAGTTGCCAGCAACTGGTATTCATAAGCATTGCTATATCTGACTGTGGAGGCAGATCACAGATACAATGGCTAGTAGCCATACAATATCTAGAAGCAAGAAACAAAATGGGTGTTAGACATTTTAGAGCCCTGCCTGAAACAATAGCTGCAATAGCTATGCTCTGGCTCCACAGTCAGAGGCAGCAATGCTTCTGAATACCTCCTGGAAAAGCACAGGAGTGCAGAGGGCTCTTCTGCTCAGGTCCTGCTTGTGGATTTTCTGAAAGAGGCTTCTGGTTGGTCCCTGCAAGTAGACGATGCTAGACGAGAAGGACCATTGGTCTAGCCTGACAGCATCTTCTATACAAATTTAGATATTTATTTATTTTATCTGCACAAATAATCAAAAGGTAGTTCCAATGTGTACATTGTTGCTGCTGCTGCTCTTGCTATTTCCCGCTATCCTTAGGTTTCAGTATTTTGGGGGCAAAGAAAATACAGCTCATTCTCCAATTTCTGATTGCTTGGGTCTCTCTACCACGATGCAAACAAAAAACAAATGTTTTGTCCAGAAATGTTTTATCAAAGGGATGCAACCACAGGCATCCAGTTGTACACTGTGAGAACAGGATGCTGGACTAGATGGGCCATTGGCCTGATCCAGCAGCCAAGCTCTTCTTACATTCATTTGTCCCCTTTTGAGTCTAAGGATTCATGAAAGCTCCAGGAGCAAAGCTCTGGTTTAGAACTGAATATCTTGATCCAGAGCTGAGGATGCAATGGTTGCTCTGAGCCCTCCTGCGAGAGCTGTAGCTATGGGAGGGGAAGGCTTTTTTACCCTGAGTGAAGCCTCCAGAGGGGTGCCTTTTAGGTTCCTAGTCTGTGTGTGTGTGTGTGTGTGTGTGTGTGTGTGCACGCAAAGGTTCACGGGGGTGCCAAACTGTGTCTTTGACTTAGGTGAAATTAAGCCTAGTTTCACCCCCTGCCTCCTCTGCCCCCAAAAAACTCTTTGTCCAGATTTTTTAAAACCAGGAGCTGCAGTTTCCTCCCGGACTTAGGAGTCAAGCCACCTGTATCAGTCAAGAACTCATCTCTTTGAATAAAAGACACTGAAGAGAGAAGGTCGAGGTCAAAAGCTGGAGGATTGATCTCATGTCATCTCCTTGTCATCTCTGTGCAGCTGCCTGCCCACCCACCTGCTGCTTAAGAAGCAAGAAGCAGAAACATCATCATTCTGTAGTTGTATTTATTTATGAATTATTTATTGAGTGCATTTCTATCCTACTTTTTTCTCCAACGAGCTCAAGGTAGCATATATGGTTGTCTCTCCCTCACTTAATCTTTACAATTGTGGGGTTCGCATCCAAATCTCAAATGCATATTTTGCTAGACAAGCACAAGGCTAGTACACAGAGAGTTCTTAAACTCCCTAGGTATCCTAGAGGGTACCTTCTGTGTGGCTACTTCCCCTGCCTCCTCCGGGTAGAAATTATGTACCAAAGAAGATAATCCTTTATACTTCCTTCTGCCACCATGCTGCCAAACTGATCAGATGTGTGTCTGGGGGGCTCCAGATACATGCACCCTGTTTTGAAGCCAACTTTTGCATTTTGTACCTAAGAAGATTTCTTACCTATATTGTATTTGCTGCCTACGCTGGAATGTAAGTAAACCTCTGTTTTGTTTTTTGTTTATCTTACTAAAAACAGGTGTGGTTCACTCTGCAACAGGGCTGAAGAGATGGAGGTCAGCGGACCACAAATAAAAAGGATTAAAAAATGTAATTGCCTAATTCATAATCTTTAGTATGCTGTAAAACGTATAGGTGTTTTACTCTGCTAAAAGGCTTCACAGCCCACTAACTTTCTGTCTTTCTCCCACACACATGGGATAGGAGGTTTAAATTTTAATCTATAGATTTAATCCTCAACCTATCTCCTATATAACAACAACCCTGTGAGGTAGGTTAGGCTGAGAGGCAGCCACTAGCTCAGGTCATCCAGTGAGCTTCATGACCGAGAGGGGAATTTGAACCCTAGTCTCTCTCAGGTCCTAGCCCAACAATCTAACCACTGTACTGTCCTGGCTCTGATTTGTTACCACAGGGTGAGGTGCGGGTGGAGTAGGCATGCACTTCAACCTCTAGGATCGTTCAACCTCTAGGATAGTTCCATTTCCAGCTCTTTACATGCATATGAAGAAACGCATAACTTTCTAAACTTCTATCATGTCACCTTTTGCCTTTTCTCTAACCTGAAATGTCTCAAATGCTATAACCTTTACTCATATGTTACAGCCTTTATTTATATGGGTGTCTCCATCCACTATTTGGCACAGCATAGCCTGTTACATGGGCGCAGCCAGGGAGGGCAGGGAGGGGCAGCTGCCCCCATATCAATAAAAATACATAGCAAACTGAGGTTCTTCCCACCCCCACCCCCCAACAAAAATCCTGGCTATGCCCACAGCCTGGTATCAAAAATGGAGGAGCAAGAATGATGACAAGGAACCATTCTCTGTATATAAAATAAAAAAGAAATTCCTTTCCAGGAAAGTTTGCAAAACCTGTGCCTGGACTAGCTGAATTTCTGAGTTTACGATGAGCTGCAAAAAGGAGAAGTTCTAAACAGAGGAAGGAATTTGCAGAACCCAAGCTGTCAAGGCAGCTGAGAAACGGTCCTTGCTGTCTCCCCCCAGGGATGTTTGTGTTATGTCTTGTTGGACCTGGTGGGTGGAAAAGGAATGTCCTATCAGAATAGCAACCGAATGCCAAACAAGGGCATCACTGGGATGCAGACGGGCAAAGTTACAAGTGTCTCTTGCCAATATACAGTAATGTTCTGTGACTTACTTTTTTTTTAAAGAAAGTTTTTACATAGCTTTATGGATTCTCTGACTTCCCTTGCACTTCATCCAGAAGCTGCAGTCATCGCAGAATGCTGCAGCACAACTGCTGGTGCCTGGTGGCAGTGAGGCCTTGCCAGCATAGAGTCAGAGAACTGTAGAGTTGCAAGGGACCTCAAGGGTCATCTAGCCCAACCCGCTTCAGTGCAGGGATTACAACTAAACAATCCAAAATCACCCTTGCTTAGAGATCTGCACTGGTTGCCTATTTGCTACTAGACCAAGTTTGGGGTTTTACTATCAGTATATAAAGCCCTTAACAATGTGGGACCAATTTACCTGCAAGGCCACATTACCATATCAGCAAAACTGGCCATGTTACAAGTGCCACCAGGCATCCAGTCCTCATTTGTGGGAAATCAATATTTTATTGTGGCAGCCCCTTCTTCACTGTACTCTTTTTGGCACCTGCTAAAAACATTCTCTAGACAAGCCTCTCTCCAGACATGTAGAAGGTGGATGTCTGTTTTAATTTGTTTTTAGTATATTGTTGATTTTACCTTTTGAGAGTTGTTTTTATTGATTTTATTCTTTCACTCTCTTTGTAAATCACATTGAGCTTCTTTCCATGTTCTGATTTTGCTGAGAACGTTTTAGCCAAGTATGTCCCACCCCCCTCCTCCCCCCAAAATCTGCAGCATCTTAGCAAAGGAACCTGACTCACCACACAGCAAATGTGGACAAAAGCGTATTCAGATTGCAGTTCTGTCCTATCATAGGACTATAAAGCAAGGGTACCACAAGGGTTTTCTAGTCCAAACTGTGATGAACCATAGATTCATAGGACTGTAGAGTTGGAGGGAGCTAAAGGACCATCTAGTCCACTCCCTGCAATGCAGGGATCCCAGCTCAAGAATCTCTGACAGATAGCTAGACAACCTCCATTTCAAAACCTCCAGTGAAGGAGAGCCTACCTCCTTCTGAGGTCATAAATGTAAAGGGTAAAAGGACCCCTGACCATTAGGTCCAGGCGTGACCGACTCTGGGGTTGTGTGCTCACCTCACTCTATAGGCTGAGGGAGCTGGCGTTTTTCCGCAGACAGCTTCCAAGTCATGTGGCCAGCATGACTAAGGCGCTTCTGGCGAACCAGAGCAGCGCACGGAAATGCCGTTTACCTTCCCGTCGGAGCGGTCCCTATTTATCTACTTGCACTTTGATGTGCTTTCGAACTACTAGGTTGGCAGGAGCAGGGACTGAACAACGGGAGCTCACCCCGTCGTGGGGATTCAAACCACCGACCTTCTGATTGGCAAGTCCTAGGCTCTGTGGTTTAGACCACAGCGCCACCTGCAATCAAAGAATTGTAGAGCTTGGAGGGACACCAAGGGTCATCCTGTCCAACCCCCTGCAATGCTCCTCTTGCTCTGCCACTCCTGCCGCTTTCTGGAAAGGTGCTCCTGCCTTTCTGCATCTGCCTTACTACCTTCTCAGCCTCCAGAATTACCTGTTGCCTTGCTGCACTCAAATAACATCTCTTTTTTCCTACCTCTGTCTGGAGCGCTTGGCCTTACATATTCATTGTGCTCACAGACATGCAATAACATGGCACTTTCATTCCTTCACAGAGTGTGCTGTGAGGGGTGTGTGGCGCTCTGGGAACACAAGGCCTCCTCACTCTCGTCCTCTCAGCGGGTTCCCGATCGTGCAACGGCAATTAAATCTTCCTACCTGTGTGAGGAAGAGGGTCAGGGGTCAGGTGCTTATAATGCAGAGGAAAGGCTCAGGGATGCTCACCTGTGGTTGCCACAGCAACATGTACAAGGGCACATAATGGAGCAGCACACTTAAGGAAGCAGGGGTATGGTCTGAAATGTTGAAGTGGGGGGAGGGTTGGTTAATTTTGCAGCATTAAACATGTATTCTATATCTGGGCTCCTTTGCATTTTTTAAAAAAAAAAATGGAATCTTTATGATAGCATCTTAGTCTCCTGTTAATTATGTTGCACCAAACGTATACTTCAGATATGAATCCCCCCTATAATGTTTTATTTTTGATTTTTTTAAAAAAATATTTGAATGTAGGTTGTAAACTGCTTTGTGGGTTTTTTCTCTTTAAAATATTAAGTGGTAAAGAAATGAAAACATGGTGGTGGTAGTCTCTGCACCAGAGCAGAGTGCAGAGATATATGCATATAGAAACAGACATTCCCAGGCCAGTTGCTGAGTCAACAACACCCACCATCCCTGGGAGGGTTTCCCCTCCCCTTCCTTCACTCCTCAGATCAGCTGCTTTCTCTGTGATGGACTTAATTTCTTCTTTTCATTCTCGGTTGTGATGGAGAATCTGTATGCTATGCCACTGTGGATTATAAGCAATTGTGTTCCAGTCTTTCCCCTCCCCTCCCCTTCTGCTATCCTTTCAAGCAATGCATGAATTGTAGCTCAAGAATTATAGGACTGTAGAATCAGAAGGGTCCCCAGAATGTCATCTCTCCCAACCCCCTGCAATGTGGGAATCACAGCTCAAGAATCCCTGACAGGTGGCCAATGAATCATAGAATTATGGAGTTTTTGTTTGTTTGTTTTTCCTAATTGCAGCACCAGGTACCCATGGCAGGTTCAAGACACATGAAAGGATATCAATACAATTAGTCACAATGGCTACAGGGTTTACTCATTAGCCTTTTCTACTCCTGAAGATATCCCACAAGTCAGTGGGAGTTTAGGACCAGAGCTTTCCTTCTCCTAGATGGGCTCCCTTCCCTGGTTGACGAGCCTCACTTCCCTCTACATGCAGAAATCGCCTTCTTGACAGTTGCACCCAGGGTTTTTTTCAGAGGGTTCTCAAGGATATGCAGTACAGTGGTACCTCAGGTTACATACGCTTCAGGTTACATATGCTTCAGGTTACAGACTCCTCTAACCCAGAAATAGTACCTCAGGTTCAGAACTTTGCTTCAGGATGAGAAAAGAAATCGTGCTCCGGTGGCGCAGCAGCAGCAGGAGGCCCCATTAGCTAAAGTGGTGCTTCAGGTTAAGAACAGTTTCAGGTTAAGAACGGACCTCTGGAACGAATTAAGTACATAACCAGAGGTACCACTGTACCAGCATCTCTTTTTTGTTGTGGTTGTACAGCGTGGCACTTACTGTAACAACTTGATGGTGAGTTTTTTCTAGGGGGGAAAGCACTGGTTGGACCCATTATTAGACTTATCCACTCCATCCACCAGAGCCTGTCTTCACATGCAGGGGAAGTCTCTAACTCACTGAGGGTTTGATACCCACCAGCTACCCTCACCTGGTTTAGCCAGGCAATCAAAGCCATTTCCTAGGGTGTGGCTGCTTCCAGGAGCTACAGGTGAGAGCTAAGTGCAGGGTGCCCAAGATGGGCAAACTACCCTTGAAGGAGCACAACATGTCACCCACCAGAAGTACTATTGCTGGAAACAACAGGAGGGGAGAGGGCTCTTGTGCTCAGCTCTTGCTTACAGGTTGTGTGTTTGGGGTATGTGGCTGAACACTGTGGGAACAAGATGTTGGACTAGATGGCCCACTGGCCTGGTCCAGCCGCCACTTCTTATTTTCTTATGCCTTATAGCTTTTTTCACATTTCTAAACAGCAGACCCAAGATGGGGGTCTATGGACATGTGAAACTAATTAAGTGGAACAGGGCGGTGAGAGAAAAGCACAGTTTCTGCATTGCCTTTGAATTGCATCTGGAGGTGGGAAAGTCAGCATGCTCAGGGCATAATTAATTGCCCAGACATGAGATACCTTAGTGAGGCATCCACAGATGCACGTCATGTACAGGCACAACGGAAGGGGGGGGGCAACAATGGGATCAACCTTCAGTGCACTCAGTGAGCCTCAGAGTTGCAAATTAATAGCTGTTACCCCCCCCCCCCATTTTTTAAAAAAGGCAAGATTAAAAGAAAACATGTCTCCTAATGAGGAGGTTAAATGGTTGGACAAAGTTTGATGCATGGAGGAAAAACTCTAATGAAACCATGAGGAAGTTAGACTCTTTTTTTAAAAAAAGTATCTAAGCCATTAACACTTGCTCTGGCCCATTATCCACTGCGACTGCAATTCCTGCATTGCAGAGGGTTGGACTAGATGACCTGTTGGGTGTTTTCCAACTCTACAATTCCATGTTTCTATGATTAAGAAGAAGAATAGCAAATCTCCTTCACTGGAAACTTTTCAGCATAAGCTGGATGACCACTTGTTGGGGATTCTTTAGCCATGATTCCTTCATTGCAGGGGGCTCAACTTGATGATTCTCGCAGCCCCTTCCACTCCTACAATTCTATTTGGTAGTCTGAGATCACAACCACCATCACCATCAGTTTATTACCATATATCTTTGAGCACTTTGCATATGCAATATCACATATACCCTTACAGCCCCTCTGTTTGGTCGGGTAGCTCCCCCCTCCCCTGCACTTATTGCTGGGAATGAGATGCTGTGGCTTTCATAACCACAGTCATCACAGCTGAAGTGAGACTTTGATTATGGGATACACACACACAAATTGCATTTGCAGTTGTCTTTTCGCAGAACCCTTTGAACCCATGTCAGCTCAAACTAGCATGACTCAGTGTTGCAGGAGCTTAGGAGGTGGAATTACCCAGAGCTCTGCTAACAGCTTCTGTTTTAAATTGCAACCACAGGAGGCAATAGTAGCCACCAACTTCAATAGTTTTAAAAGAGGATTGGATTCATGGAGGAAGAGAGGGCTGCCAATGGCTACTACCCAGGATGGCTATGCTCTGCCTCCACAGAAGTATTCATGCTTATGAAAAGCAGTTGCCAGAAGCTGCAGGAAGGGAGAGGGCTCTTGCAGTCAAATCCTGGTGGCGAGTTTCCCACAAAAGGCAACTGGTTGGCCACTGTGGGAAGAGGAGGCTGGACTACAGAGAGCACAGCTCAGATCCAGCAGTTTCTGATGCTCTTGTGGGACCTCCATGTCCAGAGGGATTCTATCCTAGTTTTTAGGATATTAAGGTGCTTGACCATTGTGAGAACAGGATGGTGGACTAGATAGGCTGTTGACCTGATCCAGCAGGCTCTTCTTATGTTCTTATGCTCTTGTGCTCTTCTGATAAACGAAATCAGCCTTCAGTAACCTGAATCTGTCGGTCTGTGAAGACCATTGTTCTGTCACTCAGGGCTTGATGCCTGCCAGCCCTGAGCTTTGGGAGAAGAAAGGGGGGATTCTGCAGAGGCCCCACACCTTTGCCCTCCTGCATGCCTCAGGAGACAAGCCCCCTGCTTGAGGGAAGGCAGGCTCATTAGTCTAAGGCCTACAGCGAAATGGAATCATCGTCTTCTTGGTGAAATGTGACAATTGGGTCTAATCATGCGAAAATTGCCCGTATTTAGCCATATTTACTTAGCCATAAATCAGGGTTGAGGCACTTTAACACACCTCAGCGGGCTGGAGGGGAAATGGTGGGGGGCTGACTGTGAGGTTTAAAGTTTTTAATTAGCCACTATTTCCTTCCCACCCAGACCCTTTTTCAGGATTTGCTGATTTCAGCTTCATGGCCAATTGCATATATTGTGACACCCTCATAGAATCATAGATGTGCAGAGCTGGAAGAAACACCAAGGGTCATCTAGTCCAGTCCCCTGTAATGCAGGAATCCCAGCTAAAAAATGCCTCATTGTGATATCCCCTGAGTCTCACACGTACTTCTGAGCCTCATCCTATTGTTGAAATGACTCTGGAGACTTCTGGGGGCGGGGGCGGTACGTGGCGGACTGAACGTCTTCCGTTGGCAAGTTGCCTACAGAGATAACTACATGGTGATTGATGTTAGCCAAGACATGTATCTTAGCTATCAAATTCACACTGGGGATAAGAATGAACAGGGTATTGGTGCTCTGAAAAAGCCACTTTCTACATCAGGAGACCGAGAAGCTGTCAGCTGCTAGGAATTTGGACAAGGGTGAGCAACTTAAATTGGCGGAATCGACATCTTGCCCAAAAGCCATGTTAGAGCCTTGAAGAGCATAGAGTCTGCAAGCCTTCTCTTCTCTAAATATCTCTGAGATGGTTATAATTTACAACTGAGAGAGGTTTCTCTGTCTTCTGGTTGACATTTACATCTGGTGTGTGAGCTACTTTTTGGCTTTAAGAAGATTCGGTCATTAAAGGGCAGAAGGCAGAACTAAAAGTATGCTTTAATAGTTTGAACCAAGAAAGTGTGAAACCATCAAGGGAGTTCTGAGTACTAAGAATTTTTATTTCCTTTATTTTTAATTCACTGTTTTCCTGGCAAAAGTGTTGCCTTGCTACTTCATACTGCCTCTTTGGGAAAGGAATGTGTTCTGATAAGAGATAACACTGTGAAGATCTTAAAGTGGATACAGGAGATTGAAGATCTTAAGGTGCAAATTGTGAAGATCTTAAGGTGGAGACTGAATTGTTAATAAGATCAAGAATATTCAGTATGGCAAATACATCATTAGATGATCCATAGAGATCAGAGCTGAGATTGATGAAATAGTGAAAGATAGCGGACCAGAGAAGGATGAAATGGGAAATTGAATTTAAAAGGACACAGAGAACATTACTGATAAAGGATTGCCAGAACTGGAGAATGAAATGGTAGAGTTGGAGGCAACAGATGGTGAAATGGAGAAGTCCTTCTCACAGGTGTCTAGAGAAACGAAACAGCCAAATGGCGGAGTTGTGACGTTGGAGGAATGGAATGGAGCCATGGATGGAGAGGCATTCTGAGCTGGCAGAGATAGTTTTGAGAGGGAAAGGACTCTCTGCAAGCTGAAGTGAATTTAGAGGGGGAAACTATCAAGCCTCTGGCGCTTTTCTTGGGAAAGGAATGGAAGGAATATTTTTTTTACAAAACAAGATGGAAAACCATGGCAAATACAAGAGGAAATGGGAATGGAAGATATGGAACCTGAGTGCGAATTAATGAATACATAATAACTGGGGGGAAACCTATTGGATATTATTTTGATATATGATCACAGCAGAAAAACTCTTGTGCTGACAAAGATGAAAAGACATTATTGTTTAATATGGAGGAATGGATGTTAGAAGTTGTTGGAGACAAAGTTGATATGTTTGATAGAGAAAAACTACTGCTGACATTTATTAATAATAATAATTAAAGAACCCCTTTCAGTCTTTATGTGAAATACGTGCTTTCTTCACCTTGAAGCAGGAAGTGTTACTCCTCATCCCTTCCCTGTTATCTCCACGCATGGAAAAACTAAGCTGCCTTTTCCATCCCCATCTATGTATTGATTAACCAAGATCCGGAGAGGACTAATCTTGGTCCTAAGCTCTATGAAACTGTAAATTTAAGCATTTAATGGGGTTTCAGAGCAGGCTGCTTTTACAACTTCAGTGCACTTAGTGATAATTTGGGTGAAGTTTAATGCAAAAGGTATCAATTTCTTATGGTAGAGGGCTGAGGTGTTTTACAGCCTCTGGGAATCACCCAGAGTCTGCAGGGCCAATTGCAGCTTCTGATATCACTCAACGCAAAATTGCCTCAGGCTGGATTGGTGCCAGGGAGACCCTGGGCCTTCGCTGTGGTGTGTGATGTATTACAATGTCACTTTCATAACAGGGACACTGTATATGTATCTTGAACTGAGGCCCATTCATGGACTCCTGGGCTAGCTAATGCCTTCCCTAATCTTGCAGGATCAAATTTACCCCAAGCGCTTGGAGTCACTCAGAGTCAACATCTTTGGGGTTGAGAAGGCTTCTGGTTTTATGGGGTGAGTCTTCAATGTGGAGCTCATGGGCAGGGAGTGTCTTTCCATTTTCCAGGCATGCTAACCCCCTTTCTGCAATAGAATCCAGGATTTGTGGGTTTCTCGCTGCCTAGGTTTTGGAAAGGGGGAGGAAGGAAGTGATGTGGAGATGCATTTGAGAGCCTTTCATTTCTATGCTCCAATATCTGTCCCGCTACCTAATCAGTGATCTGTATCAGATTTAAGGGTCGTGGAAACAGGGTCCAGACATACCACCTCACTCTCCAAATTTCATAGAATCATAGGACTGCAATGTTGGGAAGGACCCCGGGGGTCATCTAGTCCAACCCCCTGAAATGCAGAAATCACAACTAAATCATCCGGGACAGATGGCCATCCAACCTCTGATTCAAAACCTCCAAGGAAGGAGAGCCCACCACCTTCCAAGGGAGCCTGTTCCTCTGTCAAACAGCTCTTACTGTCAGAAAGTTACTCCTACGTTTTTAGTCGGAATTGCCTTTCTTGTAGCTTGAATTCATTGGTTTGGGTTCTCCCTTCTGGAGCAGCAGAAAACGAACTTGCTCCAAGTTCCATGTGGCAGCCCTTCAGATATTATAAGGTGGCTCCCATGTCACCTCACAGTCTTCTGCAGGTTAAACATCCCTAACTCTCATGCATTCCTCACGAGTCTTGTTTTCCAACCCTTTCCTCTTTCGGTCGCCTTCTTCTGCACGTATAGCAGCTTGTCAATCTCCTTCTGAGATGGTGTTGCTCAGAACCACACACAGGACTCCAGGTGTGGTCTGACTCAGGTAGATGATGATGATGATGATTTCAATTCATATTCTACCCTTTATCAAAAGATCTCAGGGTGGTGTACAACATTAGAAACACAAAACAGAGTGGTACTATCACTTCCCTTGATCTGGACACTGTAGTTGTGTTGATGCAGCACAAAACTACATTTATCTGGCTAAGTTGTTTTTTCTCTTCTCAAAGGTTGCAGGACTAGATGACCCTTTGGGTCCCTTCTAACCCTTCAGTCATGGATTCCATGAAGATTCTCTGCCCTCAATAAAGCTCCAAATATATTCATTTAAAGAACTAATCTTCTGAAGTTTTGATGATGAGTGTTCCGCTTTTTTCTTCCTACCAGCCAAAATATTTATGATACAGTTGGTAAAATATTTATATTATGAGCCAGTTTGCCTTGTTGCTTTAAGAAATTAATCTAACATATAACTCCACTTGGAACATTTCAGTTTTCTCAAAATTGGACTGAAAATTAAACAATACTTTAATTTGCGGCCAGGGTGAAGTGCCAGGGAGGGCATTTATCACCCAGAAAAGCAAACACCTCTTTTGCTCGTCTGCCAAAGAAATCAGTGTTCAGAGATAGTTTAAGGCCCTGGATAAATATTCTCATTCCTCCCACCCTGAAAAGCTTTAAAATAGCAATAAAAAGTTGGTAGTTAAGGAAAAAGCCAAACAGAGCGGTTCAAAAAATAAAAAGACTATTAAGATAAACTTTCACACTGGTCAGATACAGAAATTAATTAGACTACAGTCTTTCCAATAGAGAGCATCACTTGAATGAGTTGGATGTGTGGGGCTTAACTTCCCCCAACTTCCCTTTGAAATGCTGTTAATTAATACATTGTGGAAAACACAGAAGAAAGAAATTGTCTTTAAGGAGTCTTCTGGTGTTATGGTTCAGATGTTCGATAAAAGACACCTGTCTTTCTCCCCTCTGGAGCAGCAGAAAACAAGTTGATTCCATCTTCCATGGGAACACCTTTCAGATCTTAGAAGTTGGCTATCATATCTCCTCTCAGTCTCCTTTGATCCAGGCTAAAGATATCCAACTCCCTCAAATATTCCTCATTAGGCTTGGTTTCCAGATTCTTCATCATCTTGGCTGACCTTCTGGTGGAGTCTAATCATGGTTGAGTAAAAGTGATACTATGACTTCCCTTGAGCTGAACACTGGACTTCTGTTGATGAAGCCAACATTGCATTAGTCTTTTTTTCTTTTTTCTTTTGGCTGCTGTATGACCTTGTTGACTCAAGTTAAGTTTTTGGTCTGCAAAGATGCTTAGAATCCTTTTCACCCTTCCTTCTGTCAAGCCAAGTGTCCCCTATCCTATAGTTGTAGAGCTGTTTCCTTCTGCCTAAGTGCAGAAGCTGACATTTGTCCCTGTCGAAATTCATTTTCTTAGTATGGGCCCTGTCTGTTAAGGTCATTTTGAATCCCGATTCTGTCTCCTGTGGTCCTCTGTAGTATTAGCTACTCCTCCCAGATTGGCTCATTATCAGTGAGGCCAATGTCATGGATGCAAGAACCTAACAGCAAAACACTACAGGAAAAAGCTAACAGCCAAAGTGTAAAACAATGTCATTTAAGGTATAAGGAAAGTTCTGATAAATGCAGTTAAAACTGGGCTGAATAAGTGGCATTTCAAAGTGTGGTTAGATGAGGGATAGTGGGGTTCTGGGTTGGCAGAAGGTGCTTGGGTAGAGGGTGAACAATTAAGTTGACTTATATTTTGCCTATATATTTTGTGTCCTAATGGAATGCTTCCGTAGATTCTTTGGACTCTGTTGTGTAATGCATTGCTGAATAAATCCTGACCAGTTGTGAGACTCCAGACTCGAAACCCTAAGGGGGATTTTCCTCACACCAACGTTTTCCTTTAGAGCTCAGACAGTGAACAAGCCTCTTTATGCCACACCTCCAAAAGGATATTGTAGAGTTGGAAAAGGTTCAGAAAGGGACAAGCAAAGTGACTGACTCCCCTGTGAAGAAAACTTGCCTCTTATAGGACTGTTTGTTTGGAAAAAGCCAATTAAGAGGCAACACAATAGAAGTTTATAACATTATGCAAGGCATGGAGAAAGTTCCAGATTCAGGTAGGTAGCCATGTTGGACTGACACAGTCAAAATAAATTAAAAAAATTAAAAAAATTTCCAGTAGCACCTTAGAGACCAACTAAGTTTGTTCTGGGTATAAGCTTTTGTGTGCATGCACACTTCTTCATGCAGAAAGTTGACAGAGGAAAATTTTTCTCCCTCTCTCAAAACACCAGAACTCATACAATAAAACTGAATGTTGGAAGATTCTGGGCAGATAAAAGAAAATCCATCTTAGTTAGCCTATGGAACTGCCAACCACAAGAGGTAATGATGGCCATCAACATGGATGGCTTTAAAAGAGGACTAAGCTAATTCCTGGAGACTACTAGCCATGCTCTGCATCCATGGTCAGTGGCAGCAATGCTTCTGAATCCCTGTTACTGAAAACCACAGGTTGGAAGAGGGCTCTTGTACTTGGATCCTGCTTCTAAGTTTACCTTTGGGGTATCTGGTTGGCCACTTTGAGAACAGGATGCTGGGCTAGATGGGCCATTGGCCTGATCTAGTAGGTTCTTGTGATGTTCTTATGCAATGTCATTTTCTGGAGGGTGAGAGCAGTCTGCTATTTCTCTCAAGTTCTGCTTCTAGGTTTCCCATAGAGGCTTCTGGTTGGACATTGTGAGAACAGAAGGCTGACCTAGATGGCCTGATCCAGCAAGGCTCTCCTGATGCTCTTCTGGATCCTTCAGCTCAGAGGCAGTCTATTTAGATATCTAGGTTCTTAGGGGCACTGTAAGAACACAATGCTGAACTAGAAGGGCCCCCCTTGGCTTGATCCAGCAAGCAGTTCTTATGTTCAGCCCTCACACCTAGGAGCACTGAGCCATCCTTCCAGATGCTGGGAGGCAGGAACTGATTGCGGTCTGTTGAACAGATGCCAGGCAGGGCAGGGATGAGTCTCTAACTCCCACTTTGTCAGAAGCCTCCTTGGAAACCTTTGAAAGGAGCAAATCAATAGCATCTGATTCATCTCGGCTACCCCCCGCAGCCCATTCATCACCTGATCGATTTGAGAAGCGTGTGCTTTGCAGAAGCTGGAGAGTTGAGGAGGGAAGAGAGTCAGAGATTTACAAAGGTGGAATACTTTGATAATCCAATATATGGTGGAAGATGATCTGCAGGGAAGCTGAGGAAGGCCTGTCTCTGCTTTCTCTTGCTGTCCTCTTGAACATATGGTTGGATTTAGCTACACCTTTCCTTTGGATAGCTCAGAGACAAGAGATCAGGTCTCACCAACCCTAATGTGTCATTAGGAACTCAGCAGGAAAGGGTGTGTTACCTCTACCTTCACCAGCCTGGCAACCCCAGATGTTTTTGGACTACAACTCCCATCAGCACAACCAATTGAAGTGGTTGTGTGATACACATTGTGCTGCGTTAAGACACTCAAGTTTAACATTTATGAGTGTTTAGAGTGTGTTGTCCATTCGGCAATGATCATGTGGGTACTTTTATTATTTATTTTAATTCTTAGAAGCTGTCAGCATTCAACAGTGGCCACACTCCAGAAACAGTTTTGACTGGTCCGCTAAACAGATGAGGGTAGCCAATGGGTTACCAATCTTTGGTGAGTTAGGGACTTCCCCTGCATGCAAAGACATGCTCTGGCAGATTGAGTGGACGCAACTGATAGTGGGCCCAACAGTCAAGAAGGTGGTTTCTGCATGTGCTGTAGAGGGAAGTGAGGGGCTGTTGGGACATGTCAACCTGGGAAGTGGGCCCATCTAGAAGGAAAAAGCTGATCCTAAACCTTTCCTGCTTTGTGGGATATCTTTGGGAGAAGAAAATGCTAAGAGGTAAACCCTACACAAATCCAGAATGAAGTCCATAAGGCAGTTGGATGGTGCCTTGTATGACTCCTTTGGGCAACTCCTGCAGCCAAGCTGGTGCCAAACATATTGCTCTGCTTTCCTTTAGCTCACATAGCAAGGCTGAGAGGGGGATCTCATCGTTTGGGCAGCCCAGGACCTCCATACACACTGCCCAGGCTTGTGCCCCAGAGAGGTCACTTCAGTGCCTCTAAAACAGCACTTTGGCTTCATCTCCAGAGGCACACTCCACTGTCTCTTGAGACAGACAGATGTCAACATTATCTTAATATTCTTAAGATATTAATATTCTCAACAGGTAAATTTTTTGATCATATTGATTATTAATATAAATTGATCACACATCTTTTTTTTGTCCCTTGTAAATATGTTTAGCCTGTTTGCCTTTGCTGAGGGGTTGGGAGGCATTTCCCCCCTGCCAGGACCTGATGCTGGACTCAGGAGCTGTAGGGAAAGACTGGTCTCTGGAACTGCAAAAAGCAGCCACAGAAGGTGCAACCTACTCTGGAGCACTTCAATCTAACTCTGCAATTCTACGATTCTATGACTCATTTCAGGTTTTTAAACAGCAGTCGATGGCTGTCTGTCAGCTGTGATTCCTGCATTTGCAGGGGGTTAGACAATATGACCCTTGGGGTCCCTTCTAACTCTACAGTTCTAAGATTCTGTGGTTTCCTGGCCCAAATAAAGTCACTTGAAACATGAAAAGGCTAGTAGGGATGTCTTGCTCATCTACAACAGTTGCCAGATGATGGGGCTGCACAAACCCTCCCCCTGGATTGGACCACAACCCCCCCCCCCCGACGCGCGCACCAATACATGACAAGCTGCCTTCCCCATTGATTTGATTTCATCCATTGTTCAGCTGACTGCATTGAAAATGGAGCATGTAATTGTTTCCACGAACAGCCCATTAAAACACCGGTTCTGAATCTTCGCCATCCAACAGATCTTCCAGCCAGCTGGAGCTCCGCTGGGATTGGCTCCACATCACCATGGTTACCAGCTGTCCACTGCTTCCTTTGTATGGTTAATTAGAAAGCCTGTTTTACGAGGCTTGCTGTGCCCCAGAGGTATGAGCTGGTATGGCGGTCCCGACTAATTCCCATCGAAAAACGTAGCAAAACTCATCTCCTCGTCCAGGGAATGTTGTGGGCTGGGCAGCTGAAGAGGTTTGCTCTGGAGTGAGATCACCAAACTGAAGTTTAAAATGAGGTGATAGAATTACAGAATTGTACAGTTGGAAGGAACCCCAAAGGTTATCTAGTCGAATCCCCTGCAGTGCAGGAATTGCAACTTAAGCACCCATGACAGATGGATTCTCTCTCTCACACACACACAGCTTGAAAACAGTTCTGGTCACCTCACCTCCCAAAGGATATAACTGAGTTGGGAAAAGTTCAGAAAAGGGCAAGCAAAACAATTAAGGGGACCATGGAGCAACTCCCTTTGAAGACAGTTTGCAGCATTTGGGACTTGTTTGCAGCATTATTTGGATAAAAGACGAGGAAGTGTAACACAATAGAAATTTATAAGATTACACATGGCACAGAGAAAGTGGAAAGTCCCTCCATGCCTAACACTAGAATTCGTGGGCATCCCATAAAGCTGAATGTTGGAAGATTCAGAATGGATAGAAGGGAGGGAGGACTTATTCATGCAGGAGACTGCTGTCAAATAAAGCCAACAGGCATAGTGCTAGTAAGTGCATTAAGGGTTTAAGACAATAGAGCAGTGTCCCTAGCCTCTGTTAGGTCATGCTTCCTCTTCTCCGATGAGGGAGGCAGTGAAGCCTTCTCCTCCTAAACCTCATTCTTTGTCCATGCCATGTAACTGACCTAGGAAGGTGTGCCTAAGTGAGCAGTAAGCTTCAAGCATGTATTTGGAACTATATTTCTGTATTCTCTTCTCAATAATATTATGCCTATGTTCTCCTTGCTTCTGCTTAGATAAATATGTGAATCTGACCTTCGGGGTGTTTTGTAAGTAACACATTTTAAAATTACTTAAGAGTGTGTGGTCTGTTCATTGTAAGAGGGGTAGAAAGAGAGGACTAAATGGGATATGCAAAAGGTTTAACACGCTACATTCCTGACACTTTACTGTGCTGCTTGACTTTGTGAGTTTAAACTCTGCTATTGGGGGCTCTCTCCTGCTAGAGAATGTGTTAAGCCCCTTTTTTTAAAATCTAGGCACCCAGACGATTCTTTTGTTTATTTACCCCACACATATGGCTCACAGGGATCATATATTTCCCCCACACTTTCCACAGCACTTACTTAAACTGTGGAACTCCCTCCCACAGGGGGCAGTGATGGCCAACAACTTGGATGACTTAAAAAGATTAGACAAATTCATGGAGGAGCAGGCAATGGGTGGCTACTAACCATGATGGCTATGTTCTGCCTCCACAGTTCAAGACAGTAATGCTTTTCAATCCCAATTGTTGGAAGCCACAGGATAGAAGAGTGCTAGAATCCCACTTTTGAGTAGAAACAGCAGAGTGCCACTTGGATGATATTCTGAACCACAGAGGGCTTGTGGGAGTGGTTGGGTGCAGAGATACCAAAGAAGGGTGTTAAAAATGCCAAAAATGGTCAGTTCTAGGGCTTTATTAAAGAAAGGTGTAACCTTACAACACAACGTGCAGAGCCTCACTTCTTTTACAGACGTGGGATGGATACTGCAACAGTGAGAAATCATCGTGACTTGTCCACAAAGTGCTAATTAAACATTCCTTATACAAAAGAAAGCAATTTGATCAGAGCCTCCCATCAATGCACCTGACCCTTGAAGGCATAGGTGGCAACTATCCAAGGCTTACAGATAACTCCCCTCTGTGGGCCAGGAGTCCACCGTCCCAGGGCCCACAGATAAGCATAGCATCAAAGCAAGCCAATTAGCCTATTTCAAAGCAAGTGAATATAAACATAAATGAGCTCATTGTTACAGCTCCCAATTAATTTTGGGGTTATCTTGACTACCAAGATGTTGTTTTCAGAGCTTCCAGAACAGTTCACCTTTGGGTCAACACAGATGACGATGACATTGTGCAGATATGGGAAAGAAACAGAGACACAAGTAGTTTCAGAAGAACATAAGGAGAGGATGCTAGATCAGACCAGTGATCTAGTCCAACATCCTCTTCTCACAATGGCCAACCAGGTGCCTCTTGTGGAGAACCCTCATAGGATCTCAGCACAAGAGCCACTCTCCCCTCCCATGGCCTCCAGAAACCTGTACAGTGGTTTACAAACCTAATCCATTCCAGAAGTCCATTCTTAAACCAAAGCCATTCTTAAACTGAGGTGTGCTTTCCCTAATGAGGCCTCCCACTGCTGGTGCCCTTCCACCATTCAGATTGCGTTCATAGACCAAGGTAAAGTTCGCTACTGGTTTTGTGGAGTTCGTATACCGAATAGTTCATAAACAGGGCTGTTCTTAAACCGAGGTACCACTGTATTCCGAAACATGGCAGCCTCTAACTGTGGAAACACAGCTTCCACATTAATCAAATCATTAGCTTCCAATCCACATTATCTCTGCTCCCTTCAGAGCACACAGTTCTTCCTTTGGGCTTTCCAAAATGAAGAAAAGAAGAGGAGCGTTTGAAGGAGTCAATTATGTTTAGCTTAGGGAAGAAGAGACAGAGAGGTGACATGAGAGCTATCTTCAAATATTGCTGTGCCATGGAAGACAGAGCAAGCTTGTCTTCTGCTCTGGAAGGGAGAAATGAACAAACAGATTCAAATTGCAAGAAAGGAGACTCTAACTCAACACCAGGAATAATTTTCTGAGGGTAAGAGCTGTTCAGCAATGGAATGGACTGCCATGAAAGGTGGTGGACTCTTTGTCAATTAAGGTGCTTAGACAGAGGTTGCATGGCTATCCATAAGGTGTTCTTTAGTTATGATTCCTGATTTGCAAGGTGTTGGGCTAGATATTCCTTGGGGTCCCTTCCGGCTCTGCAGTCCTGCTCCTTGTTTTCCCAAAGACATCCAGGCGGCCACTGTGAGAACAGGATGCTGGATTAGATGGGCCATTAGCCTAATCCAGCAGGTCTGTGCTTGAATCCTGCTTGTCAGTTTCCCATTGGGAAATCTTGCAGGCCACTGTAAGGACAGGATGCTGGAATAGATTCCCACTGGTCTCATCCATTCTTATGTTCTTATGCACAGCAGCAAGCACAGCCAGCTGAATCACAGGGCTCCCTGCAGGCCCAAAGATCTCCTCTCCTCTTACACTGTGCAAAAGCTCCTCTTGAAAAAGATGCAAGGAGCCAAGCCTTCCAACACCTTAGTCATAAGCAGGATCCCCCAAGGCAACTGAGCAACAAGCCATCTCCACCCTCGCAGCTGGCAGAATGAGCCTTGCAGGTGAAGGCAGCTGGCTCCCAGGTATAGAGGGTGGGGCTTTTCGTCATGAGAGCCTTTGTGGTGCCTTTGCCAAGTAAGGAGTGGTGTGTGTGTGTGTGTGTGTGTGAGAGAGAGAGAGAGAGAGAGAGAGAGAGAGAGAGAGATCACCTTTGGGCATCACATACCTCCTAAACAGCTTGGATATGAAGATTGCATGTGACCTGCTCATCCTGGGTGGTGACGCTTCATGCTGCAGCACAAACTTCTCTTGGCAAACATGCTCGTTGCTGGAGAGCAGCAGGTAGGGCTCAGATGCCTGTGGGAAGCTTAAAATCAGGACCTGAGCACAAGAGCAGAGGAACACAGCAGAGTGTGCTGGATCAGACCATGGCTCATCTAGTCCAGCATCCTGTCATCACAACAGCCAACCAGATGTCCATTATGGGAAACCTGCAAGGAGGACCTGAGCATAAGAGCATTCTCTCCTCCTGTAGTTTCCAGAGGAATGCTGCCTCTGACCTTGAAGACAGAGCAGATCCATTATGGCTAGAACAGTGGTACCTCAGGTTACATACGCTTCAGGTTACAGACTCCGCTAACCCAGAAATATTACCTTGGGTTAAGAACTTTGCTTCCGGATGAGAACAGAAATCATGCTCCGGCAGCGCGGCAGCAGCGGAAGGCCCCATTAGCTAAAGTAGTGCTTCAGGTTAAGAACAGTTTCAGGTTAAGAATGGACCCCCAGAACGAATTAAGTACTTAACCCAAGGTACTACTGTACTCATGAATAGCCCTTTCTTACCTGAATTTGTCTAATCTGCTGTTAAATCCAAGTTGGTCTCCACCACTGCCTCCTGCAGGACTGAGTTCCATAGTTAACAATGCACTGCATGAAGAGGGATTTTCTTTTCTCTGCCCTGAAGCTTCCAACTCAGCTGCAAGACCTGGTGAAAGCAACTCTTTCGCAACTCTCTCTGGATCTTGCCCTTTCTCCCCTCCCCTCCCCCACAACATCTGTATTCGGGGCTCTGCTTTCCAGAGACCTTCCTGAGTCAGGTTGCAGCCACTGGGGAAGAAGACGGAGAAGAGACCAGCTTCTGTCCATCCCAATGCTAATAGCCCAATTTTTAATAATGATGTTTTCCTAGCAATTTCATCCCATCATGGTGTCATGGGGGTATTGATGAAAAAGCCTCTAATTCTATTTAATGGGTTCCATTTGACAGCAGATGGGTCTCCACCATCATTTCCAAAATACTGCAACTCATTCCCACATTGCTCCCATCTGACCCTAGAAGGTAGCTCAGGTCTTCCCAGGAAGAATGATCCAGTGTTCCTCTGAATGGGGTGGGTTCCTCCTGGCTCCACCCCTCTTCAGATGACAGATG
Organism: Podarcis tiliguerta; assembly: GCF_965153285.1. NCBI lineage: Eukaryota > Metazoa > Chordata > Lepidosauria > Squamata > Lacertidae > Podarcis > Podarcis tiliguerta. The sequence goes on along the minus strand of NC_139553.1, from coordinate 19,366,512 downwards.
CTGTTCACAAAGGGAAATTGTACCATTTGCTTTTGCTGCCATTTGGAGGCCCATCAATGTGTGTGGCAGACCCACAGGAGAATTAAGTCATTTAAGCCATAGATCAGGTTTCTGCTCCTTATAATGCAGAGTCTCCTTTGGACCACCAAAAACTGTAAGAGCCCTGCAGGAACAGGCCAATGGCCAATTTAGTCAAGCATCCTGTTCTCACAGTTGCCACCCAAATGCCTGTAAGATTCCCAATGCCTGTGGGAAACCTGCATGCAGGGCCTGAGCACAAGAGCCTACTCTGCTCCTGCAGTTTGCAACAACTGGTATTCAGAAGCACTGCTGCCCCCCAAATCTGGAGGCAGAGTTGAACTAGTAGCCATCTATAGCTCTCTCCTCCTCCATGAATTTGTCCAATCCTCTTTTAGAGCCATCCAAGTTAGCAGCCATCGCTGCCTCCTTTGGGAGTGAGTTCTGTAGTTTATCTACGCACTGTGTCAGGAAGTCCTTCTTTTTATTAGTTCTGAATCTGTGGGTGGAGAAAGGGTCCCTTTGAGTGTACCCCCCCCAAACTCCGCAGATTCTGTCTCCCCGAAATGATCAAGGGGACAGAACAACTCCATTAGGCGTGAAGGCTTGCCCTCATTTACTGCATGGTAAATCAACTGTAAGCATGGTGGATTAATCTAAGGTGCAACCATATTTGGAAGACAGTTCTGGTCACCTCACCTCCCAAAGGCTATTGTTGAGTCAGAAAAGACTCCCTTCTGAGAAAAGGTTGCAATATTTGGGACCTTTTAGTTTAGAGAAAAGGCTAGGAAGAGGTGACATGGTTTATGAACTGATGCATGGCACAGGGAAAGTGGACAGAGAAAAGTTTTCCTCACTCATAAAGTAGCAACTCAGGGACCTCCAGTGAAGCTGAAGTCCTTCTTCTTACAGTGCAGTTTTAAAGCATGGAACTCACTTCCACAATGGGCACTGATGACTACCAGCCTGGATGGCTTTAAGAGTGGACTAGACAAATTCATGGAGGAGGAGGATAATATTGATGGCTACTGGCCACAATGGCTATACATTGGAGGCAGCAATGCTTCTGAATGCCAGTTGCTGGAAAAGCAGAGGAAGGGAGAGAGGGCTTTTGTGCTCAGATCCTGCTTGTGAGAAGAGGACACAGAACTAGATGGGCTTCTGAAAAGCAACCCAAGTGTCACCTAGTCCAGTGCCTTGCAATGCCAAATCACAACTACTTTCACCTTCATTCCTCCTGATGCAGAGAAGCCAGGTAGTGGAAGAAGCACCCCATGGAAGCCAACTACTGCTTTTCTGTACAAGCCACTTTTGCCAACATAGTGACTGAATCATTCTTGCCCTTAAATATTTGGTGAGGCATATGCTCCGATTTTTAATTTGGGGCCGGGGGGGGGGGCTGTCCCTCCGCTACTGTGACCTTTAGAAATAGCAAACACCTTGTGGGGGAAAGAATCCGTTGAGCGGGGGGGGGGGCAGAAACATTCTGCAGTGGCTCCTGCCTGAAGGCTGCCTTTCATGCTGACATTCTCAATAATCCTAATGAGAACAATTAAAGGTAATTTCACTTATTTTGGGCCCTTTGGACTGGCCGGCAGATGGTGTCTGAAAAAGCGATGGGGGAAGCTGGAAATAATGCAAGCTCTCAGGGATCTGGTACAAAGGCTCCTCTAGCCTCACTGGAACATAGTGAAAAAGCCATTTCCCAGCATTCTGTCCCAAATGTCATCTAGTCCAGCCCCCTGCAAACGCAAGAAACATATCTCAAGAATCCCTGACAGATGGCCATCCAGCCTCTGAAAAAATCCAACGAAGGAGAGTTCAACTCCTTCCAAAGGAGTTCTTCCCACTGTCTAACAGTTCTTATCATAAGAAAGCTCTTCCTAATGTTTATTTAAAAATCTCATTTCTTGTCATTTGAATCATCTGGTTCAGGTCCTCCCCTCCAGAGCAGGAGAAAACAAGCTTGCTCCACCTTCCTTGTGACAGCCCTTTAAATATTTGGGGATGATATTATATCTCCTAACAGTCTCCTCTTCTCCAGGCTAAACATACCGAACTCCCTCAATCGTTCCTCACAAAGTTGGGTTTCCTTGATCATCTTGGTCACCCTCATCTGCCCACCTTCCAACTTGTAATTATCCTTCTTAAATTGTGGCACCCAGACCTGGACACCATATTCCAGGTGTGGTCTGACCTAGGCAGAATAGAGCAGTACTCTGGCTTCTCTTGATCAGGACACTACACTTTTGTTGATGCAGCACTAGCTTTTTTTTGCTGCTGCATCCAATGCTGTCTTGTGTTAAGCTTGGGGTCTCCTAAGACCTCTAGACAGAATGGAAGCGTAGTTTCACTTCTCAAAATCTCCTACTTGAGCACAGAGCTATTAAAATATTTGTGCAGTTAATAGAGCTGCTGTTCTTTTTTCTTTTCCCCCCATTATAAAACGAGGAATGGGGGGGGGGGGAGTCAGTTTCTTCTGCAATTCTGCTCCCCAAGAAATCAGGTCAGGTCAGACTCCGTTTCCCCTCCCCACAGCCTTTGCACCCTATGGAATACCGCTGCAGATTTCACAATGGCATGATTGACAAGATTAGGAATTATCCCCCCCTACCCCCCACACTCAAACCTTTCTGCATATAAGGTTACCCCGGCTCCAGGCTCAGTGTGAAATTCCCTTTGCCGGAGATCATTAAAGGGGTCAGCGGGGACCGTTCTGGCTTCTCTGCTGTTCAGAAACGTTTTGGCCACCACACTAAACTCAATGGATGAGTAAATGCTTCCATATGACTTCCCCAGAAAGATAACAGAGGAGTAATGGCTTGCAGATTCCATGGGCTGGGTCCCCGTTGTTTCATGGGGATTGCGGGGAGGCCTTCCTTCGCAGCTGTGTGGCCCAGCGGGCCAGGTGCCAGCTGCCTTGGTTCTCTCCATGGGTCACAGGATGCTAGACAGGGGTGTCACTGAGAGAACATAAGAAGGGGCTCCTGGATCAGGCCAATGGCCCATCTAGTCCAGCATCCTTGTCTCACTGCAGCCAACCAGATGTCCCAGTGGGGCATCTTGAATCAGGATTTGAGCATAAAGCATCTATAGCCTACCATGGTTTCTATAAGAGCATTAGGACAAAAGAAGATCCTGCTGAATCGGACCAAAGGCAGCCCATCTAGAGCAGCATCCAACCAGATGCCCCAAAAGGGCATGCAAGCACAAGAGAGACTCTGCCATCCTGCAGTTCCTAGCAACTGGCACTCAGAAGCTTCCTTCTTCTTCTTCTTCGGCGATCACTCATAGCCGAGTAAGATTGTCTTCCATAAACACAGTTTTAACAATGAGTCCATAAGTGACTGTGGAGACCAATTTTGCATCCACACATCCTTCCACAATGGGGACATTGGTTTCCAGTTGGGAGCTGATCACGGTGTGGATTTGCCAAGCATGCCTTCCTCCTAGCACGTTTATCCCTTGCGTCCTGAGTTCGAGTGTCTTCAAAGCCCATGACACCTTTGGTAAAGGCTGTTCTCTAACTGGAGCGCTCGCAGGCCAGGGTTTCCCAGTTGTCAGTGTTTATACTACATTTTTTTAGATTTGCCTTGAGACAGTCTTTAAACCTCTATTGTTGACCAACAGCATTACGCTTTCCATTTTTAAGTTCGGAATAGAGTAGTTGCTTTGGAAGACAATAATCAGGCATCCGCACAACATGACCAGTACAATGAAGTTGATATTGAAGAATCATTGCTTCAACACTGGTGATCTTTGTTTTTCCAGTACACTGATATTAGTTCGCCTGTCTTCCCAAGTGATGTGTAAAATTTTTCGGAGACACCGTTGATGGAATCTTTCGAGGAGCTGGAGATGGCATTTATAAGTGGTCCATGTTTCACAAGCATATACGTAAGGTTGGTAGTACAATAGCTTTGTAAATAAGCATTTTGATTTCCCTGCAAATGTCCCAGTTCTCAAACACTCTTCAGTCAGAAGAAACACTTCAGTCGGGAGAAAGCCGCACTCGCAGAGTTCAGGCGATGCTGGATTTCCATTCCCCTCTTTTTCAAAGGTAATCTGGTTATAGAAAAAAACTATGGAGACACTGCATTTGTAGTTTTAACATTCAGGCTCATGATGATACTCAAGAAGTATCACGTGTCACCCTGACAGAGTCTGGTGGCTGAAGCCCTGAGTTCTAATCTCATATTCTGTCCAAACGTTTAGTCTCTCTTCAAGCCGCCTTTGCAACAGATGTTCACTCATAACCTCACAGCTACTAAACATCCCATCAGTGTTCATCACACTCATTCAAACTAGCAAAAATTTAATTTGTCCAGAAACTCCCCAAACGGAAGAGCTGCACTTTAGCTGAGCAATATCAAAGCACTGGGATATTACTCCCCGCTTTTCAGTCTCCTTTTCAAATATGGTTGGAGGGAATAAGTTTCAGGTGCAGCACAAATGGGTTTGGGGAAGCAATTAAGCAGAGTCGAAAAAGGCTCTTTGGCTCATTCTATATTTTTGTCTATCTTTACCCGATATATTTATTTCATTTCCATTCTGATCCATCTCCAACACTCTTAGAGCGACTTGAAGCTGGACCATAACTCAGCACCGAAACCAGAGTATATAGAATCATGAATAGACTTTCCCCCTTTCTTAAATACCTAAGGATACCATTTCCATGAGCATAAAATCATATAATTGTAGACTTTGAAGAGACACCAACAGTCATCTAGTCCAATCCCCTGCAATGCAGGAATCACAACTAAAGCTTCCCTGACAGATGGCCATCCAACCTGCTTAAGAAGCTCCAGTGAAGGAGAGCTCACCACCTTCCGAGGGAGTCCGTTCCACTGTCAAACAGCTCTTACTGTCAGAAAGTTCTTCCTAAGGTTTAATTGGGATCTCCTTTCTTGTCATTTTAATGCATCTGTTCAGGTCTTCCCCTCCAGTGCAGCAGAAAACAAGCTTGCTCTGTCTTCCACATCCAAAGGACATCCAAGGAAGCTGATTGCTGGAAGATTCAGGTCGGATAAAAGAAAGGACTTCTGTATGCAGGACCTAGTTTAACTGTGGAATTCACTTCCGTATGAGGCACTGATGGCCACCAACTCACTTGGCTTTAAAAGACAATTGGAAACATTCATGGAGGAGAAAGCTACCAATGGCTGCTAAAGGAGATTCTGACTAAACACTGAGAAGGAATTTCTCAGGGTAAGAGTCGTTTAAGATTGGAACGGACTCCCTCGGAAGGTGGTGCAGTCCCCTTCATTGTGTTTTTTTAAAAGAGAAGTTGGGTGGTCAGGGGTCATTTAGCTGTGATTTCTGCATTGCAGGGGGTTGAGCTAGATTGCCCTTAGGGTGCCTTCAGACTCTGCCATCCTATGATTCTGTGAACTGGTTCCCCTCTGCAAAATACACCCTATCTATTGCTTGTGAGTTACTCATCCTATTTACACCTGCTTATTCAGCTCATGGAGTCAACAGTGTGAGTGTGCTCATAGCTGCACAAGTGAATGGACAGCAGCACAGACTGGTTATCATTTTGCCACAGGAGGCTGGACTAGATGACCCCGGGAGTACCTTCAAAACCCTACAGTTCTATGATTCCTGACTCAGGGTTTTTGCAGAGCCTAGTGGGGAAAGAGGGCACTGGGGTGCTTGCACCCAGCCTGTGATGTCTGGCAGCTACTCCAAGGGGCCAGAATTCATGCCACAAATGCCACCTGGCTACAGTGGGGACTGTAGCTGTGTGTTAGCTGCGATTCCTGGTTTGCAAGGTATTAGCCTAGCCCCTTCCAACTCTACAATTCTATGATTCTATGAAGGACACAGATAGAAGGGGGGAGGGGAGATTTAGAGCTGCCTGGCAGCTGCTGGAATGTATTGTTGCCTTGCAGGGTGGCGGTGGCTGCTGAGGCCCTTTCAGAAGCAGCCCTGCATATCTGGAAAATCGCCAGCTTCCTTCTCCTCAGCCCAGACATTTGCAATTAAGCACATATTTATTTAAAGACACCAGAAGTCTCCAGCTGTAAAAAGGCTTTGCCAGCAAACCAAGAGGATCTGTCATACGTGATGAAATTCAAAGGATCTGAAAGGGCAGCACCTTTCCTGCACACTCTCCTGGGTGTTGAGAACGGCAGAGGGGGCCCTCTTGGTTCATCCACTAATCCCAGAAGCTCAGGGGGGGCTGACCCAAGAGAGGGCCTTCTCTGTGGCCCTCCCTTGTCACAGAAATGCAAAAGACACCCTCATTATCCTTCTGAAGGATGCTGAATATGCACCTCTTTGTCCTGGCTTTTGAAACTCTAGGACAGTGTATGCTTTAAGCACCCTCCTTATTTTTGGTTTTTGGTTTTGTTTCATGAAATTTATACAATTACAAGGGGGGGGGGTGAGCCTGGAAGCTGTTTACAAAACAAAAGAAACCATTATCACTAAGAAAACTCAACAATAATTTAAGATATATGAAAAGTTAAAATAACAGCAGACTAAAAACAGATTAATATGTGCTTCAGCTTTCTAAGCATCTGGGTAGGCTTGTCTAAACATAAATGTTTTTAGCAGGTGCCACAAAGAGCACAGGGAAGTTGCCTGACTGATATCAATAGGCAGGGAGTTCCAAAGCTTTAGTGGGTGCTACCACACTAAAAGATTGAGTTCTTACAAAGGTGAAATGGGTGAAATTGGTATCATGTGGCACCTGTGAAAGGACCAGTTTCACTATCAAAGCGGTTAAGTAGGCACATGTAGAGTCAGGCAATCTCCTTATCATTGTGATTGTTTTAAACTGCTTTTAATATTGTGTTTTAATGTTGTGTCCCACCCAGGAACCTTAGAGAGAAGGGAGGGTAAATAATAAATGATTATGATTATTATGCAGTGGTACCTCGGGTTACATACGCTTCACGTTACAGACTCCGCTAACCCAGAAATAGTACCTCGGGTTAAGAACTTTGCTTCAGGATGAGAACAGAAATCATGCGGTGGCAGCTGGAGGCCCCATTAGCTAAAGTGGTGCTTCAGGTTAAGAACAGTTTCAGGTTAAGAACGGACCTCCGGAATGGACTAAGTACGTAACCAGAGGTTCCACTGTAATAATCTATCAATTGTTGCTTAGTCCACTCCCACCATAGTCAGATGGGTTTGCAAATAGTTACCGAGAAGCTCAGTTCAGTTGGCTTTCTGTATGTGCCTCAGAACTACCAGATTCCTTTAGTTAGCTGCTGTCATGGACTGATGGGATGCTGAGGGGTGTTGGGAGGCTCCAGCTGGGGAATCCCCAAGGGAAGAAGGCTCAGAGCCTGGGGATTGGTGGTGGGGTGATGATGAGCAGTCAAAGGCAGAGGCTGGAGAGGAGGAGGGGGGTCAAGAGGCAGAGATGAGGCAGGCTGCTGAAGAAGCCAGGGAGTCTCCCCTCCTGCAGAGACCAGGTCTCCCAGAACACACAGAGAAATGCAGAGAGCAGTGGAGAGCTTGGTTGCATGCAGATGCAGTCTCTGATTGCTTGGGGAAAGTACTGGAGAGGAGAGGACTTAGGTAGCTGTGGGAAAGTGGGGACCTTCAGTCCTTGCAACTGCCTCGTTGGGGCAAGACCTACTGGGAAGAGTTGCTGTGAACACTAGGCCTGTGCTGTTTTGGTTTCCTTGAATAAAGAGTTAACTTCACTGAAGTGTTCTTTATTGCTGACCTACACCTGGATCCAGCTCCTGACAGCTGCTGGCACAATGCGTGAAGACTCTTGCAATCATAACAGAGGAAGCAAATGTCATCTAAAGCAAATTACCGGTATCCTCCATAGACATATGCATGGAATCAAGACAATGTCTGTTGATAATGCAACTCTATTAGATTGTTAATCAATCCTGGGGAGCATAAAGGCTTCCTTTCCAACCATTGTATTCCACCAGGGATTTATTGATTGGTTGATTTAATGCCCCACTTTTTCCTCCAAAGAACTTGAGGTGGTTCTCCTCTTCCTCATTCATCCCCCACAACAACCCTGAGAGGTAGGATAGGCTGAGAGGCAGTGACTAGCCACAAAGGTCATCCCCAGTAACCCAAAGATGTAGTCATGCAATACAGGCATTTCCCCTGACTGGCAGAGTCATATTTCAATGAGATCTTCTTCCATTATCCATTCCAAGCATTGTCTCCTATTTTTCTACATAAATCCTGTTCCCAGGTAGGTTTAAGAGCCTCATATAAGCCAATGATTTCATCTAAAAAGATGTTATATATGGTAGATACAGCACCCTTTCCATTCTCTGATGCTTGACTGATAAATGTAATAAGTCTGATGGAGTGGGCGGTAACATTTCACAGGGTTATAAATTGGCTGATATTTCATCGTGACTATAAAGATGGATCTATCGACTGATTGTTATTTTTAAGAGTCATCTGGTTCATTTCAGACCAAGAGGTTTTCCCCTCTTTTAGTTGAATTTACAGTTGACAAGCTGTTTTAGGGACAAGTCCAATGTTGATGTCTTTGATATTATATTGATCTGCCATTTCCCCAAATTCTTGAACTGAGCCAGTTTATTAGACTGAACAGTGATTAAGCAGGCAAATTAGTGGAGAGATGGGGAAAATTTCTTTTTACTTTTTGCTCCATTTTCCCCCACACCATCAGATTAGATTTCAAAATGGGATTTGTAATGGAGTCTTAAATTTTTACCTAAATAAATTTAGAATGGAATACCATTAAAAAAGATATTGACCCGCTGGAAGGTGTGGAGAGGAGGGAAACCAAGAATATGGAAACCAAAATTTTAGGAGGAATGGTTGAGAGACATAGGGAATTTAACCTAGAAAAGAGGAGACTGAGAGGAATCATGGTAGCCATCTTCAAATATCTGACGGGCTGTCACGTGGAAGATGGAGCAGGCTTGTTTTCTCCAGCTCTGGAGGATAGGACTCAAACCAATGTTTCAAGTTGCAAGAAAGGAGATTCTGACTAAACATCAGAAAGAATTTTCTGAGCATGAAAGCCATTTGACACAACCTTGGAAGGTGGTGGACTGCTACTTTGGAATTTTTAAAGCACCTGTCAGGGAATCTTTAGTTGTGATTCCTGCATTGAACAATGTTCAGCTAGATGGCCCTTGGGGGCCCCTTTCTACTTTACGATTCTATGATACTATGATTCGGTTTCATGGACTTCATAGGCTGCTCTCACTCCACAGCTGTCCAACAGTCATCTGATTCCTCAGAATCCCCATTGTCCTCCTACTGCTCCTCACAGGCCACTGATAATCCGGCTGCTTCCAAGATCTGCATCTGTGCAAAGTGTCAGGGATGATTTTAGTTACGAGACTGGAGTCCAGGTCTCTACATCATGGCTTCAGATTTCCTGGCAAAGAAGATCACTTCAGAGCAAAGTTTTTAAACCGAGGTTGGATGGCTATCTGTCATGTATGTTTTAATTGAGATCCTGGCATTGCATGGGGCTGGACCATATGATACTTCGGGTCGCTTCCAGCTCTACAGTTCTCCTTTCCCTCACTCACCAGGGGGTCCCACTAATCCTCCTCCCCATCACCACTTGGGTGACACACATTTATCTTGGTATAGATGTGACCTCTCACCCACAGATGTCTCTGCCTTGCAGAAAAATTGAGATCTTTAGAAAGTTATTAGACTCAGACGTGGAATTCAAATAGGTGTTCAAGTTGAATAGGAATGCCAGTGGTGAGATAGAGAGGTACAAAGCTAGGTTTGTGGCTCCTTGGTTGTTGTTTTTACAGGAATTTGGCATAGATAACCAGTATTTGGGAAGCTTTACAGCAGTCATAAAATATCAATCAATATTAATCTTAAAGACCGATGCAGACAGGAACATGCAAAATTTCTCATTTTGATGACAAAATACAGTTTTTTTGTATGGAGTAGACAAGCTGTTGTTCATGAAACAGCCACAAGGTTTTTAGAAGGAAAGAAATTTGGTGCACAGATTGAATAAAACAATTTATGGACTTAAGCAGTCTGCAAGGTGCTGGAATTTGAAAATTGACCAGAAGTTACAAAGTCTTGGTTTTATAAGAATGTGACAGATCCATGTCTTTATGTAAAGAAGGATGGAGACAGTTATGTTATTGTACTTATTTATGTTGATGACCTGTTGGTGGTTTACTCACAAGTAGAACAGAAGTAAAGTGTGGGGGAAGGCTTGGGAAATGAGTTTGAACAGAAGGACCTGAGCGTGCAGGTTAAAAGAGAATAAGATGGGAGCTTTGTGTTTAATCAGAGGAGTAATATTCAGCAATTGCTAGAGGATTGTGGGATGGAAAACTGCAATGTTACAAACACTCCAATGGCTGCAGATTTTCAGAAATCAATTTCAGAAAGCAAACCGCTTGAGGATATACCAAAGTACAGAAGTGCGATAGGTACATTTCTAGAGGGGATATTTCAAATGTTGTAGGAATATTAAGCAGGAAATTGTCTAATTCTATTCAACAGGCCTGGTCTGTTGTGAAAAGGATACTGAGGTATCTTAAAGGTGCAATTGATTACAAATTGAAATTATCAGTTGATAGTGCTGGTGGGTTAGAAGTGTATGAAGCTAATAAAAGCTGTAGCAGTTGTTTTATTTATTTCAATTAATCAATGATTGATTGGTATTGCAGAAAGCAAAGCATGGTTTCTGTATCCAGTCCTGAAGCAGAATTTGTGAGCTTATCAACAGCATGCAATGAAATTATCTGGTATAAACAGTCACTGGATGATATAAATTTAAATGTGCAGAAACCAGTGACAATTCATGAAGACAAACATGCATAAACATGGCAAAATCAAAAGAATCAAACAGCAGAACAAAACATATTGATGTGAAGCTAAAACATGTTACTTGATGAAAAGGTTGTTAAGAGTATGCATCTGAGAAAATGGCGGCAGATCTTCTTACTATACCTTTAGCAGGTGCTAAATTTTTGGGATTTTGTGCAGAAGATGGGTTATGTAAACTGTACTGATTCCCATTTCAGGTAAACTAAAAGAAGGGTGATTAGTATAATTATTTAATTGTACATTTAAATGGAAAATATATCTCTATGTGTCTGCATGTATACTATGTAGCATGCCATGGAAATGTCCAGTGAAGCTAAACAAGAGTTGCAGACAGCCTAACAGTTAATGATTAACTCACAAGCTGTTTAACTTAAATCACATGAAAAGTATACAATTACAAGTCTAGGCATATGCTAATCTGTAGGTCTTCATCTTGGGCGTGTAAGTCTTTGGAAGTCATTGAAGAGAAAGGATGTACTAATCTCTCTCTCCAGAAAAACAGCCTCAGGCTAATGGGGGCTTTGATTTTTAATTCTGGGTGAAAGATATTTCATAATCTGAGTAAAGTGCCTTCTGCTTGGACAAGCATATTATGCTTCTCTCTGAATGCACTGTTGTTGTTTAAGTTTTGTTTAGGAGTTAAGTTCTGGAGCAACGCTTTTGAACCATATTTTTTGACGAGACAATTTTTATTACAAGAAGGGTCTGTTTTTATTCATCCCATTTGATTCCATGTGCCTAATAATAATAACCTCAATATACTGGACCATTGGCCTGATCCAGCAGGCTCTTCTCATCTTCTTATGCTCCTGTGCTCGGGTCCAGCTTAGTGTTTTGCCACAAGCATCTGGTTGGCCGCTATGAGAACCAGGTGCTGGACTAGGTGGGCCACTGGCCTGATCCAGGAGAACTCTTCTGATGTCCTTATGGAGCCTCCAGGTGCAGAGGCAGTCTATCTAGTTGTCAAGGTTCCTTGGGTAATTTGGTACCCTGTGAGATCAGGTTGCTGGACTAGATGGGCCACTGGCTTGATCCAGCAGGCTCTTCTCATGTTCTCATATGGTTTGGCTTGAAAGTTCTCGAGTGGAGGACCACCTCCGCCCCAATATTGTTGCCAAATCCTTCTTCGGATAAGATTTCAGCCCCAAACACCACCACCCTTTTCCACCCCCCTGCTTTCCCCGAGACAGGCTGCCATGTTTTCTAGGTCAAGGATTAGCAGCTGCAAAACCGATGCATCATTTATTTTCAGCACTGCTAGCTTTGCATGCATTTATCCTGGTCCATATGGAGGGGGGGGCAAGCAACTTCAGTTTCTGTTTTCCCCCTCTCCCCCTTTCCTACCCATTCATTCCCTTCCTCCCCCCCCCCCCCTTCACGTGCAGCATGCCTGAAGTGGAGCAGGGAGAGGAGGAGTTGATCACTGGCAGCTGAAGGAAAGAGGTACCGGCCCCTTCCCCTGCACCCTCTCCATTGTTTCTATTGTTAATTCATTAATAATTTGTTTTCGGTGCAATTGTAAATACAAAGACAACTTAAAATACAAAAAGTATTAACTAAGAAACAAATTCAAGATCAAGAAAACACAGGATAACGAGACCATCATAAAAGAATTTCTGCATTTACATGCAAGTCCTGCTTACTGAATAGAAAGCATTCCCTGGAAATCGTTCATTTGGTGAGCATTCGAGTAATGAAGTTGATGACTTCCTATTGATTCCTACTGAGAAATTTCCAGTGTGTTCCCGACTGTGGAATTTTACCCCAAAGAGCGCAACAAAACAACAGGAAAACCAAGGGAAAATGCTCTCTGAATTGTCCGATCACTCCACGTCCTGCCCTCTCTCCATTCCTCAGCCAACCAGCAAAAAGCAGACAACAAAGTAAAAAAAAAAAAAAAATGCTTTCAGTTCAGACATCTGAGTCTATGGTGTGTATGATGGGGGTTGGGGACTAATTCCTTATGTTTGGATAAGTGAATTTTCACATGCAGAACATTCATAAAGCAGGACCTGCGTGCACATGAATCTGAACCATTTCCTATTATTGAAACTCTTTTGTTGTTAATTGTTTCTCTACTTTCTTTATTACAGGAATCAGATGGTAATGGATCAATGATAATAATAACAGTAAGACAAATTTAGGCAAGCCAGACCATACTATATGCTGAAGCCACTTCCCTTTCATGTGCTTCATTATTCGTATGAACAATAAAATCATGCCAAATAGCACAAAAAACATCATTTTTCTTTTGCTCCCTTGTTATCTTTAGTGTGCGAGATATTTTTCCTAATAACATAGCTGGCCGCACTGTGTCATATCACTGGATAGTAGCAAGAACATTTGGATATTTCCAGCTTCTCACTAACTCTTTACGGCTGCGGTTAGTCAATGCACGAAAGAGTTCTTTATTTTTCAACTGTTCCGTTTCTTCTGTATATAAATTAAGTGAAGCCAAAAATGGAGCAGCAGAGACATTTTGATATGTGATTGAAGATATTTCCTGAAAAATAGTTTTCCTTCTACCTTTGGGGAGTCCCAGTGTTGGCTGCTACGTTTAATATAAGACAACTTCCTAGGGTTAAGGTACCAACTGTGAGTGGTTTTTAGAGGTTTTTCTCTTGTCATTGCAGAAATTGATTTACCGTATTTTTTGCACCATAACACTCACTTTTTTCCTCCTAGAAAGTAAGGGGAAAATGTCTGTGCGTGTTACGGAGGGAATGCCTATGGGTGGCATGCCTACGGATTTTCCTCCTCTAAAAACTACGTGCGTGTTATGGTCAGGTGCGTATTATAGAGCGAAAAATACAGTATATGGCATTTTGGACCACATCCTGTTCCAAGTCTCCTCTTCTTTTTTTTATGTGCCAGTTCAACCTGCCATTGCTCCTGCGACTCTCTTCTTCCAGAAAAGATTGTCTTGGCCCACTTGTGCTGGAGGGATGTGCTTGAGTTACTCCAGGACAGGGTTGGATGTGTCCCCCAGTGTGACAGCCTTCATTTCAGGGGGTTGGACTAGAACACCTCTTACTTCCCTTCCAATTCCACACTTCTATGATTCCATAACATGTGTCATCCCAGAAACATATACAGTTTCCATGGTGGGACAATGTGGAACCTGTGAAGGGTTACATAGGGCAGGTTCAGCCATGCTAATATGGGGCCATTTGCATTGAAGAGGGAGTGGGATGTAGTGATTGGACTAGGGCCTGGGAAAGAGCAAGGCTCAAATCCTTAACTCAGCCATGAATATCACTAGGTGTGGCCTTGAGGGCCAGTCACTGGCTCTCAGCCTCACATGCCTCACAGGATTGTTGTGGGGATTAAACAAGGAGGGGGAGAACCCTGGTCACCACCTTGAGCTCCTTGGAGGAAAAGATGAGCTATAAATGCAATAAATAAATAAAATAGAAGAGACTTGTACTGAAAGAAAAACAGGCAGAGAAAGAGGAGGCTGTCTACATGCCTGCACACAAGTGGATTATTAGAATTAGCATTATTATCAATATATTTTATTAAAGTTTAAAAGAAGTTGCACACAGATTAATATAAAACATGAAGTATCTTTTTAAAAAAGAATAGAATAAAAGAAACAAATCTAAATAAAAACAAAGGACAGAGGGAAAGGGGAAAGGGAAGGGCTTCTGATTCTTCATCATCAGATTAGATATAGATAGATAGATACAGATAGATATAGATGATAGATAGATAGAGATGATAGATGATAGATAGATAGATAGATAGATAGATGATAGATAGATAGATAGATAGATAGATGATAGATTAGATAGATAGATAGTTGATAGATAGAGATGATAGATAGATAGATAGATGATAGATAGATAGATAGATGATAGATAGATAGATAGATGATAGATAGACAGATAGATTAGATAGATGATAGATAGATAGATAGTTGATAGATGATAGATAGATAGATAGATAGATGATAGATAGATAGATAGATGATAGATAGATAGACAGATAGATTAGATAGATGATAGAGATAGATAGATAGATGATAGATAGATAGATAGATAGATAGATAGATAGATAGAGATAGATATAGATATAGATAGATAGATTAGATACATAGATAGATAGAGATAGATAGATGATAGATAGATAGATAGATAGATAGATAGATAGATAGATAGATAGATGATAGATAGATATAGATAGATAGATGATAGATAGATAGATAGATAGATGATAGATAGATGATAGATGATAGATAGACAGATAGATGATAGATATAGATTCAATACATTCAACATTTCTACTTTCTATAAACCAGTATTTTCTTCAGTCCTCAACACCAGATATCACACTCACTTTCTTTTTCACATGATTTCCAATCATTAATAGATATCAGCAATGATCTTCTATAATTAAACAAGCCAGCTTCAACATATCAACCAAGTCCAGTAATTTCAGCAACCATTCCTCAATAGTAAGTAATGATAAATATTTCCATATTTCTGCATATAAAAGTCTCATTACTGTAAGCATATATTGAAATAATATTTTATAATCCTTTTCTAATAATATATCCATTAGTCCTAAGTTCTGGCTTCAATTGAATGTTAACCTTTAAAATATTCTGTATCCATGTTTGTATCCAATATTTCTTTTTTACATGTCCACCACACATGATAAAATGTCCCTCCAAATTTTTCACACTTCCAAGGAACGCTTAGAAACCTTTATACATTCTAAATAATTCTGCAGGAGTTAAATACCAGTGATGCATCATTTATAATAAGACCATAGCACAGCATAAGTATTAACCCTTTAGTACAATATGATCCCACTGTTATACAGTAGTACCTCGGGTTAAGTACTTAATTCATTCTGGAGGTCCGTTCTTAACCTGAAACTGTTCTTAACCTGAAGCACCACTTTAGCTAATGGGGCCTCCTGCTGCTGCCGCACTGCTGGAGCATGATTTCTGTTCTCATCCTGAAGCAAAGTTCTTAACCTGAAGCACTATTTCTGGGTGTGCGGAGTCTGTAACCTGAAGTGTATGTAACCTGAGGTACCACTGTATCTGTATATTAAAACCAAACCAAACTGCTCATTAAAACATGCATTCTTCAACTTGTTCTTCTTGCATTTCAGATTTCAACAAATGTTTGTTCATTTTCACTATTATTGTTATTACATAGCATCATCATCATCATCATTGCAGTTATATCCCACCTTTCATGTCAAGAGCTCAAGGTGGCATATACAGCTTTCTCTCTCGCTCAGTTTTTTCCTTCACAACACACCTGCAAGAGAGGTCAGGCTTAGAGATGGCACCACCAGATATGACTGCAGGGAGCTGGTCTAGATGGCCCTTGGAGTCCCTTCCAGCTCTACAATTCTATCGTTTATTATATTTTGTCAGTATTGAAGTTGTTCCTTCATTCCCCTCTCACCTTGATTGTAAGAAGGAAATGCAATCATAAGGAAAAACAAAAGGAAAAAACCCGAGGCGGCAGAATCGGAGGAGTTTCTCTGACTGACACAGAACATCTGTCTGTTGGGGCCTTGCAATTGCCTCTCTGCAGTGACCCTTTTGGAATTCTGCTCATCCTGGACTCGGGACTCAAGATGCTTGCAAAGCTGGGCTCTGGGGACCCCCTTGCTGCTGTGGGATGCCACTCACCTCCCCACACCTGCTTGCGTTCCAGAGAGCTGCTTTGGGTGACGGAGCGGCTCCTTTCATCCCAGAGACCAGGCCAGCCTCACAGCTTTGCATGCGAGAGACCCAAGGTCAACCCCGCAGGGGCATGGCCACCTGGTTCCCATTAGAAGGCCCCCTTTCACCGGGAGGGGGTGACGTCGCACACCTCGCTGCCCAACCCCATTCCCATTAGCGCTGCGGAAAGGAAAAATATTCAACATAGCTCAGTGACCTTTTTCCGGCAGACTATTTTCCAGATGAGAAAGCCAGCTGTTTAGGAATGCAGAACACATGGGGTTGGTCAACTACAGATCCCACAATCCCTAGCTCCCCCCCTCGATACCTTTTCCTCCATTTCAGGCCTACAGAACACTCTCCAGGAGCCCAATACCCCCTGCCTCTCTCAACCAAGCAGGAGGTGCCTTTAGAGATGCCCTGAGCAGTGGCGGAGGAAGGGGGATGCGGTCTGCCCCAGGTGTCATCACTGAGAGGGGTTGTGACAAAATGAGTTTTTTAAAAATAGGTTCACGAAACATTTTAGGAGTAACGTGGTGGCTTAGGCGCCTGCAGGTTCCGCGCTGCCTGAAATAGCAGTGTGGGACTTGCGTCTGCCTACTGCCTCTCCCTCAGCTGCCCTACAGCTGAGAGGAAGGCGTCAGAGAGGCTCCAAGCATCAGAGAAACTGGCCTGCCCCCATGGGTGTGGATCGCCCCGCCCCCAGCTGCAGGACACCCCCGCCCCAGGCACCCGAGCGGCTAGCTAGCCCACTGGCCCTGTGTTTACACTGCGGTATAGTGGACGCTCAGGTTGCGAATGTGATCCGTGCAGGATGCACGTTTGCAACCCGCAGCAGTGTGTCTGCACACTCGCAAGTTGCGATTTGGCACTACTGCACATGCATGACCGCCAAAACCCAGAAGTAACCCGTTCCGGTACTTCCGGGTTTCGGTGGTCCGCAACCCGGAAAAACACAAGCTGAAGCATCTGTAACCTAAGGTATGACTGTATTTTGCTTCACTCATTGAGTCATAGAATAGTAGAGTTGGAAGGGACCCCCCCCCCAAGGGTCATTTAGTCCAATTCCTTGCAATGCAGGAATCGAAGCTAAAAAAAGCCCCAACTAGTGGCCATACAACTTCTGTTTAAAAACCACTAAGGAAGGAGAGTCCACTGCCTTCCAGTGGAGTGTGTTCCACTGCCAAACACTTCTTACTCACAGAAGGTTTGTTCAACATCTTCATAAACAACTTAGATGAAGGAATTGAGGAGATGCTCATCAAATTTGCAGACAACACCAATTTAGGAGGGGTAGCTAATACCACAAATGACAGAATGAGAATTCAAGATTACTTTAACAGATTGAAGAACTGGCCTAGAGCTAACAAAATGAATAACTAGCTGCACAAATATGACATGCAGGGGGATGGGGGACCTGCCATGCCAATAGTAAATGTGAAAAGGATTGAAAGGGTCTTCGTAGTCCCACTGGCAAAGCTGTATGCTCTGGTACCGGGGGTGGAGAGTGTGGCTGGCGCGTGTCCTGGGGGGCATGGCGTGCGTCCCAGGGGTGTGGCATGCCGTCCACGGGGGCGTGGCACTGCCTGCAGGGGCGTGGCACCCGGTGCAGTAGGGGGTGCATGGCGCGTGTCCAGGGGGGCTGTGATGGTACCCCCCTCCCCGATGGTGCACGCCCCTCGCCCCTCCCTTCCTCCACCAGTGCGTAGACCCCCTAGCTTAGTAGACTGCTTTAGTACATCACAAGCTTCACATGAGTCAACAGTGTGATGCAGCAGCAAAAAACCCTAATGCTATTCTAGGATGCATCAACAGAAGTCTAGTCAAGGGAAGTAATGGTACTACTCTATTAGGGCATGTCAAATTTTTCAACTTTCAAATTCCAGAATTTAAGGGTGGTTAACAGATTGTTGGTTGGACAGTGTTCTCGAAGCTACAAACATGAGCCTGAACAAACTGCGGGAGGCGGTGGAAGACAAGAGTGCCTGGCATGCTCTGGTCCATGGGGTCACGAAGAGTCGGACACTACTAAACGACTAAACAACAACAAACAGATTGTAATGTGACTTGAGAATTCAAAATACCATATATCTTGGCTAAATTAATATAATTTGGTTTTGATTGGTAAATAACTACATAAAAAATATTTACTTTCTTCTGCGTACTGATCAAGTGTATGGGTTTGGGTATCAGATCACACAAGCTATAAGGACAGGAAAACTTCCCATGGATCTGGCCCTTCTTGAAATTGGTCCAGGGAGTCATTCAATGTAGTTAACAATAGCGAGGAGGCTTTGTTGGATGTGGGTTTCAAAACATGGCCTTGGAGGCAAAACTCCCCACAACTTAAGACTGATAGAGGAAAACATCATTTGTATGTACTACCCCTGCTGGTTCAACATCAAAGTAAAACGCTCTTGGGTGGAAGGTCCACGCCACATCTTGTTTCACCTGCAGCGAGGCTGCAGAAGAAGGTTATAGTGGATGCTGTTTTGCTACCCATTCAACGCTCAGCATGGTATGCAGTCAGGAAGATGATAATCCAGACACTCTTGTGCTCAGATGGCAGTGAGGAAATCAAAATCATTGACTTGAGGGGTGGAGATGACGACACTCCGGGAAAATTATTTTTTAATCAGAATTTGATATGAATATTCAGTAAAGGTTTTTCAAAAAGCATTTCTACATCCCCCTGCACGCTGTTACACACCTGGTGGTTCCATTGTCCCCTTCCCTTAGCATTCTCTCTCTCTCTCTCCTTTGATTTCCTTCTGCACAGAAGTAGTGTGGGTCCCTACCCCTGCATTTCCAGTCTGAGGACCCCATGATAACTTATTGTTCCTGCTTCCCCTCATGAGTCAGAGCAAAATCCCACTCAGGGCCCAAACGCAGGCATGGCCAAATTTGGCCCGCCAGCTGTTTTGGGACTACAACTCCCATCATCCCTAGCTGTCGGGGATGATGGGAATTGTAGTCCCAAAACAGCTGGAAGGCCAAGTTTGGCCATGCCTGGCCAAAGAATGAACAGCTATGCTCAGAACAGGGATTCAGGAAGGGGGCAAGGGTGACTCTTACTCATATAATGTTAGAATTATAGAGTTGGAAGGGACCCCAAGTGTCATCTTGTCCAACCTCCTGCAATGCAGATTCATTGAATCCTGTCAGAGATTATTTAGCTGTGATCTCCCCCCACCCCCCAATCTTGGGAGTTCCTACAATTCTAAGTTTGTGTGGCATTTTCACTAATATATGCATTTGTAGGCACACTTTCCTCCAAGACAACCATTTATTATTATTTTTGCACTCTTATTCTGGTTCAGTCCTGCAGGCATTCAAGGTTATCCCCATTTTCTGGCTGAGCTCCAGTTTGGAATTCTATCTGCTCAAATCCCTTGCAATTCCCCCCACCCCACCCGACATGGGTGTCTCCTTCACTTCCTGCCTCTGTCTCCCTGCCTGCGGTGGCTGTGTATGCTTTGGAGGACAAATTATTTTCCAAGTGAGGGTCAGGCAAGCTGGGCATTTGCACAGTCCCCGCCAACATCTCCAACATGCACACATTCTTCTTTCTGGAGAGGGAAGGATTGCACAGATCCAGAGCCCATGTGGCTTTTTTGCATGAAATGCAATATTATCTTTGCAATGAGATTAAGCAAGTGTTGCCCTGGGCCACCTCAAAGGAATATCTGCAGCCGCTGCCTCCCATTACTCCTTCTGTGACTTGGGGGCTTGCTTTGCTGTGTTGCACAATTAAGATATCATTTCCCCCAAAATATTATTATGATTATTATCTTTATATCTGACATTTTCCCCAGACCAGGACTCAAGGCAGCTTACAGATAAAAATACAAAAAAGAGAATCAATAAAAGAGAATTAAACCCTAAAAGGGTTAAAACAATATATTTTTTTAAAAATCTATTAAATCTATTAAAAATACAGATAATAAAAAAAAAATCACAGCACATGCACTTTCTTTAACAGCAGTCATTTCCTATAAGTTTGTTGGAACAGGAAGGTCTTCACCTACCGGTGGAAAGACATGAAGGAGGGAGCCAGTTTGGCTTCTCTAGGGAGGAAGTCCCAAAGCTGTCTGACAGAAGCCACCACCAAGAAGGCCCCGCACCTGCACCAAGCGTGCCTGTGAGGGTGGTGGGACTGAGAGAAGGGCCTCCCCTGAAGATCTCAGAGCCCAGCAGGTTCGTATGAGACAATATGGTCTTGAAGGGGGGGGGGGGACCTCAAGGCAGCTTACAAAAATGATAAAGCAATAGAATTATCAATAGGATGTTTTAACAACAATTTAATACTTTTGGAACAAGAGACGAAAACAGATTAGAACTTACATCAACTTTCTAAACATCTGGGTTGGGTTGGCTAAACAATAATGCTTTTAGCAGGCACTGAAAAGACTACAGCAAAGACACGTTTCTGGCGTCAAAAGGCAGGGAGTTCCAAAGTGCGGATACTGCCGCACTGAAAGATTGAGTTCTTGTGAATGCAGAATGGGGATTATGTGGCACCTGTAACAATGCCAGTTCCACCAATCACAGCACTCAAGTGGACACATATGAGGTAAGGTGATCTCGTAGGTACACTGGTCCCAAGTTGTTAAGGGCTTTATAGGCTAATAGTGACATCCCCTTGAACCTGCTTCAATAGCAAATGGGCAACCAGTGCAGATCTCTGAGCACAGGGGTTATACACCGACAAGGCCTCACTCCTCTAAACAATCATGAAGCAGCATTCTGCACTGACTTCAGCGCAAGCGAAGCCCCACATAAAATGTGTTGCAGGAATCCAGCCTTGAAGTCACCAACACATACGAAGCATATATATCTGGAAAATGTGGATGTGAGAGAGGCAGGCAGGGAAACCAGCAAGAACTTCCAAAGATTTTGGACCATTTGCCTTTTCCTGAGGTTAAATGCATACACTCCAGCTGTTAGTTTTACTGATTTATTGACAACCCAGTGGAGAGAAGGGGTCCCCCTCGGGTAGTAGCTGTTATGAACCTACAGGACGTTTCCTTAGCGGACTAAAACACTCCAAAGGAAAGTCAGTTTTTCCCCCCTGTCCCAGCTACCTGACTGAAGAAAAACACATTTTCCAGAGCACTTGATCAATGCCACGTTGCTCAGAATTAATTTTCCTTCATTGCGTGGAGGCATTTACTAGCGAAAATCCTGGCTGAGCCCACTAGGATTGCCTTGATGTGATATTGCCATGTGATTCTTGCAAACCATCAGCCATTGGCTTGACTCAGGAGATGCTTCCATAACCTCCAAGATTTCTCCAATGAAAATAGGTAAGTCCTATTCAGTTATTATACCAGTGGTACCTCTGGATGCGAACGGGATCTGTTCCAGAGCCCCATTCACATCCTGAGTAGAACATAAGACGCGACTGCGCGTCTGCACATGTGCAGGTCGCGTTTTGTCACTTCCGCGCATGCGCAGGACGCCATTTTGAGTGTCTACGCATGCACGAGCGGCGAAACCTGGAAGTAACACACTCCGTTACTTCCGGGTCACCACGGAGCATAACTTGAAAATGCTTAACCTGAAGCACATTTAACCCGAGGTATGACTGTATATAAAACATAATGAAATATAAAAACCTTCCCTATACAGGGCTGCCTTCAGATGGTTCTGGAGTCAGATACCTCCATACGCTCCAACATTTCTTCCTGAAAATGAGACATTCCAGGATGAAATCAGAAACTGGGACGGCTTTTGTAAATCCAAGACTGTCCCTGGAAAATAGGGACATTTGGAGGGTCTGTGCTTCTGATTTTCTTCGCTTGCTGGGTCAGGCAAAAGGCACACCTAGTCCAGCATTATTTTCTCACAGTGGCCAATCAGATTCCCCAAAGGGGAATTTGAATACAGGAACATCTCACCCCTTCTGCAGTGAAGGCCTGGCACCAGCTTCCAATCCAGTAGAGCAGTCTGGCTGGCGAATGGAGCTCCAGGCAGCAAAGGCCTCAAATAAGATTTCCCTGAATGCACCATTGCACATTTATTTGTCTTTTTAAAAATATAATAGGAGGTTAAACAGTTTCCATACCAGCTTCCAAAAAAGGTTTGCGCTAGCCTCAATGGAGTGTCGCACTGGAGCAGCTCATCTAGAAACTAAAGAGCCCATAAATCTCCTGTTACATCGGCACACATGCATCAGAGTCCCAATCTCAGCACTTCGAGTAAAAGCCTCTTGTAAATCTCTGCATGCGTGGAAACTGCGGAGGGGAGGAGGGACCCCCCGAAACAGCACCAGCCAAAAAGAATCACTTTCTCCCATCTAAATAGAGCATGGGATCTTGGAAAAGAGGCACATCATATACCATATTTTTTGCTCTATAAGACTCACTTTTTCTCTCCTAAACGGTAAAGGGAAATGTGTGTGCGTCTTATGGAGCGAATGCAGGCTGCACAGCTATCACAGAAGCCAGAACAGCAAGAGGGATTGCTGCTTTCACTGCACAACGATCCCTCTTGCTGTTCTGGCTTCTGAGATTCAGAATATTTTTTTCTTGTTTTCCTCCTCCAAAAACTAGGTGCGTCTTGTGATCTGGTGTGTCTTATAGAGCGAAAAATACGGTACCTCACACTTGCCACCAATTTCAGCAGTTATTTCATAATGGTGTGATACTTGTAACCCATCTAGGAAGTGGAGCACACAGTCATAGAATGGTAGAATTGGGCATCATTTAGCCCACCTGCTGCAATGCAGAAATTTCAGCTCAGAAATCCCTGACAGATGGACATCCACCTCAGTTTTTAAAACTCCAATGAATCATATAATTGTAGAGTTGGAAGGGACCCCCAAGTTTCATCCAGTCAATGCATTTCTCCCTGAAGAAGGAAGAAAACAGAGCCAGCAATTTTACTGGGTCCAGAGAGCCTGTTGGTGCATTTGGGGCAGAGGAAGAGAAGGGTGCCCAAATGGGTGTTTGTTATCTTTTCCCCCTACAGGGAAACAAATGGACCAGGGGATGCAAAATTCTCAGCCCCTCTCCCATCTGTTTCCCCATCCCAGTGGTTATCATGCAAAACTAATCAGTAAGGCCTGTGTGTGATTTTGGAATTTTGATTAGAGAAATCTCCCTTACAATAATAATCACTCCAAGGCCTGGCTAAATAACAGAGGCTCCAGGTCTGTTGCCTTGATGAAGTACCATGAAGTACCCACTCGCCTCTTCATCAATCATCTGCCTTTGTCCCTATTGTGGTTCTCCTCTTCTCCCTCTCCTCTTCTTCCTCTTCCTCTCCTCCTCCATCTCTTCCTCTTCTTCCCCCTCAAGCTTCTCCTTCTCCTCCTCTTCTTCCTTCTCATTCCCAGCCTTGTGCCTCATCCTGCAATGATGTTTCTCCCGCTCCCCCTCTCGTGTTCCTTCTGTTTTCTTTCCCACTCTCCAAAGCTCTGGTGGAATCTCGTAGAGCACAGCCATGGTAGCTAATAGCCATCAATAACCCTTTCCTCCTCCATGAATTTGTCCAATCCTCTTTTAAAGTCATCCACCTTGGTGGCCTTCACTGCCTCCTGTGGAAGTCAGTTCCTTAGTTTAATTCTGTGCTGTGTTAAGGAATGCTTTCTTTTATCGATCCAGAATCTTCCAATATTCATCTTCATTGGATATCTATGAGTTATAGTGTTATGAGGGAGGGAGAAAGCTATCCCTATTCCCTTTCCCAACACCATGCCTGATTTTATAAACTTTGATCGCCATTGGCCTTACTTACTTTTTCTGTAATCTAAAAAGTTCCAAACATTGCAACCTTTCTTCATAGGGGTGTTGCTCCATCCTGTCAATCATTTGAGACAGCCACCTCGGGTACCTGGACCCACTAGTAGGACAGCAGATCTATCTGCTGCAGCCTCTGCCGTCCCCTCCTTCTCCACCACTACCTCCTCTCATCCAAATGCAGATTTTCACTCCCCACTCATCTCTAACTAGCAGAGGGGGCACCATTGTGTCATTCTCCTGAGGAACCAAAATGTCTTGGGCTCACCTTGGTTTCATCCTTTTCTGAACCTTCTACAATTTCTTTTTGGAGGCGAGGTGACCAAAACTGTATACAATACTCGAAATGTGGTTGCACTATAGTTTTGTAGAACAGTATTACAAAACTGGCTGTTTTATTTTCAAATTTGTTCCTAATAATCCCCACCAAGAAGTTGGCTCCTGCACACAGATTTGTCTGGGTGTAGGAGTAGAGCCACGTCTTCTCTCCAAAAATGTGCTCTATTTTATATGTGAGGGTTTGCTTTCCAGGATGGATAAAAGAAAGTCCTTCGTGTGCGGCAGAATTAAATTATGGAACTGGCTCCCACAGGAGGCAGTGATGGTCGGTCACTAAGGGGGTTTAAAAGAGGAGGAGACATATTCCTGGAGAAGGCTGCCCATGGCTACTAGCCATGATGGCTCTGCTCTGCTTCCACAGTCAGAGGCAGCAATGCTTCTGAATACTCGTTGCTGGAAACCATAGGTTCAGATCCTGTGATCAGATCCTGCTTGTGGGTTTCCCACAGAGAACTGGATGGCCGCTGTAAGAAGAGGATGCTGAACTGCATGGGCCATTGGCCTGATCCAGAATACTCTTCTTACGTTCAGTCTGAAGGGGCATCAGGCTAGGAATGCATTTTCTGCTTAGCCCCCCCCCCCCCCAGCTGTTTTTTGTTTTTTGTTTTGTTTTGTTTTGTTTTGTTTTGTTTTTGGAGAGAGAAATCTCCCTCTGGAGCACCAAGTCTTCTTCAGGAAGACTCCCTCTGGAGAACCAAACAGGAAGCAGCCTGGGTCAATTTGAACATCATACACATGTTGCAGTGGCCATGTGCTTCTTGGCAGCCAGCTGACCATGTCTGATTGCTGGGTGGTGAACGGCATGTGACTGACTAGAGGAAAAGGGCTATATCTCTTGAGCAGGGAGGGGATCACATGTTTGCTGTTCAGTGACAGCATTGTCAAGAATCTCGATCATATGACCACCGATATTCAAAACAGGTTCTGAAGACCTTGCCACAATTCACGCCAAAGCAAAGAGGTAGCAAAAGAGGGCTGTGAGAGAGATGGAAGCACATCAGCTGCTGGCCACATGGAAGTGCAACTAGTGATGTGAGGTGAGAATATTCTCCTGAGAATCTTCTCGAGAATGAGAATATTTTCGAGAACATTCTCTGCTAGAAAATTCTCCGGAGAATGTTCTCCACAAACTGTAAATGCTAATGTAAGAACCAGTTTTACAACCCACATTTAAAAAATCTAGTAAATAATAAGTCAAGCTGTGATATTGCCAGCATAAGTAATGAATAATGATTTTTTTTTTATCCAGTGTGGGCATTGTGTCATTCACCATTGGCAGTTCTGAAATGTGAGCTACAGAAAACATTTTATTTATTTATTTTAGTTTTTAAAATGCTACTCATTTAATTTGATGAACATTTGAATTCGTATGTATTTCAACTATGTGTAATAGCCTTTTTTCTATTTTGGTATGACCTTATTCTTAGCAATTCTATACCCTTGGCCATATAGTGTGATTTAAAGAACTAGAAGATCACTTTGAAAATGTGATGCCTTTGAGCCCCCTTACAAAGCAAGAAGAGAAACAGCTGAAAGAGGCAGTTAAGAAAAGAAAAGAAATGGCATTGCAGCCAATTCACTTTGCTGCAAATATCCTTGATCCCAAGTATAATGGCGTTCATTTATCACAAGATGAACAAATTCAAGGTACTGAGTTCATTGATCTCAAAATATCAGCAAGTGCACCAAATAGTGCACAAGATATTTTGGCAGAGCTAGCAGCACACCTTGCTAAGGGAGATTGTTTTTAGCAGGTCATAGGTATTGAAGTGGGGACGCGGGTGGTGCTGTGGGTTAAACCGCAGAGGCTAGGACTTGCCGATCAGAAGGTCGGCGGATTGAATCCCCACGACGGGGTGAGCTCCTGTTGCTCGGTCCCTGCTCCTGCCAACCTATCAGTTCCAAAGCATGTCAAAGTGCAAGTAGATAAATAGGTACTGCTCCGACGGGAAGGTAAACGGCGTTTCTGTGCGCTGCTCTGGTTCGCCAGAAGCGGCTTAGTCATGCTGGCCACATGACCCGGAAGCTGTACGCCGGCTCCCTCGGCCAATAAAGCGAGATGGGCACCGCAACCCCAGAGTCGGTCACGACTGGACCTAACGGTCAGGGGTCCCTTTACCTTTATGTATTGAAGTCGGTTGAAAAAGTGGATGCAGTGATTTGGTGGAAGGGAACATGCTTTGGTTCAAATCTTAGTGGAGCGGCTGTGGACATTTTAAATATGCTACCAACGACAGCTGCAACAGAACGTAGCATCAGTACTTACGGACTTATTCCTTCAGCAAAAAGGAATAGGCTTACTGTAGACAGAGCAGGAAGGCTTACATATGTAGCTCATAACTTAAAACTCCTAGAAGAGAAGAAAACGCAGCTTCTAACAAGCTCATTGAATTTTACACAACCATCAAGTTCGTTCTATGATCTCGCAGATGATCAGTGTGGAACTGAAAGCTCTGTTACCAGTGGAGATGAAGATGGTGACTTATCCTCTTAAGATGTTCGAGGAGTCAATATAAATTTATAAACATTTGAGACTTGTTACTTAAAGCCTACTTTTAAAAAGAATTTCTTTCTTGTGACAATTTATCCATTATAATTTAAATATGCTGTGTGTTGCCTTACTTGTCTAAGCAGATAGTAATTTGCATTTCTGATGTTATGTAACTTGTCATTACTGATTATTTGTGTTTTATTTTCTGGAAATAATAGCATTTATTTTAAACTTTATATTGATTTTATTAGTGTTGCACTGAAAATGCTGTACCATGTAGATATGCTTATTAAAGAACGTATTCATGTAGCGGACCTGAGGTTTTTTATATATATTCCTTCAAAAGCACGTCAAAGTGCAAGTAGATAAATAGGTACCACTCCAGTGGGAAGCTAAACGGCATTTCCGTGCGCTGCTCTGGTTTGCCAGAAATGGCTTAGTCATGCTGGCCACATGACCCGGAAGCTGTACGCCGGCTCCTCGGCCAATAAAGTGAGATGAGTGCCACAACCCCAGAGTCATCTGCGACTCGACCTATTGGTCAGGGGTCCCTTTACCTTTACTTTAAAAGCTACATTTCATACACACATAACATAATTAGAAATCAAAGTTGATGGTAAACATACGGTTAAAGGCAGGCTTAGTGATTAACGTGAGTCATTCACGTTGAATTTTCAATTTTCAGTTTGGTGCAAAAAGAATCAAAGAATGTGAATTCACTGCATTTCCCCATTGAATAAAAGTATCTGTACAGTTTTTGGTTGCCATCTGAACAAGTTTACCCTTGAATAAACATGTATATTAACTAATTATATCATCTTCAATGCATTAAAATTATATCATTTTCAATACATTAAAATGAATATTCTCCCATTTTAAATGAAAATTCTGTAATATTCTCATTAATCGAGAAGATTACATCACTAAGCGCAGCTATGGAACTCACTCCTATAGGGGCAAGCAGTGGCGACCAACTCAGATGGCTTTAAAAGTGAAAGGTAAAGGGACCCCTGACCATTAGGTCCCATCATGACCGACTCTGGGGTTGTGGCGCTCATCTCGCTTTATTGGCCGAGGGAGCCGGCGTACAGCTTCCGGGTCATGTGGCCAGCATGAGTAAGCCACATCTGGCGAACCAGAGCAGCGCATGGAAACGCCGTTTAGCTTCCCACTGGAGTGGTACCTATTTATCTACTTGTACTTTGACATGCTTTTGAACTGCTAGGTTGCCAGGAGCTGGGACCGAGCAACGGGAGCTCACCCCGTCGCAGGGATTCGAACCGCCGACCTTCTGATCGGCAAGTCCGAGGCTCTGTGGTTTAACCCACAGCGCCACCCACGTCCCTTTCGGCTTTAAAAGAGGATTGGACAAATTCATGGAGGTCAAGCCTACTGATGCCTAGCAGCCATGATGGCTATTCTCTGCCTCCATGGTCACTGACTGTAAGGCTTCTGAATGCTAGTTGGTGGAAACCACAGGAGGGGAGTGTGTTGTTGTATGTACTCGGATCCTGCTTTCAGGGTTCTCTTTGGAGCATCTGGCTGGCCGCTGAAAGGAGGAGGATGCACTAGACGGACCATTAGCCTGATCCAGCAGATCTGGCCTTCCGTTATCAGTCCTTATTTTTAAAACCACAATGAAGATGACAGCAACAACTCCAGGACTAATTCCCTAGTGCTTTTAGGATGAGACTCTTAAAGAAAAGTGATACGCTGCTGTCTCTAATGTGGCATGGCCTTATTCCCACAAAGGCATGAGGCAACCCTGTTTGAGGAGAGCGAACAAGACACACACACACACTTTTGTATCTGATGGCAGCAGAAAAATATGTATTAGTTTTTCAGATGTTGAAAGGGAATTGCATCCAGATGGGTCCAGGGTCAGATGTGGTGACACCGGCTTCCTATTCCATGGTGAGCAAATGCAGAGAGATCCCTGGGCTTTTTCTTTCTTGCTTGCTTTAAAAGGAAAAAAAAAAAGCATTCACAGTTTGGGGTTTTCTTTTTATGAGCTGTTTGTTTCAACCATCTCTTTGCTCACGACATTGGCGCTGTTGCCCCCTTTCTTGCCCCCCTCCCCTCCCCCTCCCCCCCAAAAATAATTCTTTCAAATGCATACACACTCCACCCCTGTGGCCAGTTTAGCTTTAGGGAAACCTTTCCTTTACTTCTTAAACCTCCAAATCTGATGCAGAAGACACATGAGATGATTTACTCTTTTCTTAAGCCTTCCTTGGGTTCTCCTAGCCACAATGGCCATGCGCTGTCCTGTTATGTTCTTATGTAGTCTTGCCATCACACCCTGAAAGAAGACTCATGACACAACTTTGGATGAAGCTTATATTTATCAAAATATCACAGGGATCCGCAAAAAAAACAAAAACCGATGACCTGATTAACCAAAATATCGTGATAGTGACATAACAGAAGTTTAGAAAGTGATGCACGGCACAGAGAAAGTTGACTGAGACAATTTCCCCCCTTTTTCATAACACTGGAACTGGTGGATATCCAGTTTGAAGCTGAATGCTAGAAGATTTGGGACTGAACAAAGAAATCCTTATTCATGCAGCGCATAGTTAAACTGCGGAACTCCCTTTCCTAGGAGGCAGTGATGGTCACCAAGCTGGATGGCTTTGCAAGAAGATTGGACAAATTCATAAGGGAGGCTATTGATAGCTACCAGCCACAACGGCTGTGCTCTTCTGCTTCCACAGTCAGAGGAAGCAAAGCTTCTGAATCGCAGTTCCTGGAAACAACAGGAGGGGAGACATGCTTTTATGTTCAGGTCCTGCTTATGGGTTTCCCATTTGGACATCTGGTTGGCCACTGTGGGAAGAGGATGCTGGTTTAGATAGGTCCTTGGCCTGGTCCAGTAGGCTCTTCTTATGTTCTTAGTCGGGGTAGGGCAGCTTACTAATTTGGAAGGGTGAAATCTGCCCGTATTGGGCATGTTTGCAGGCATTGCCTGTGGCGTCAGAGGAAAGGATTAGAAGCAATCTTCTCTCCTAGGCCTGAACATCTTGGGTATCTGGTAATAACAAGTGTGCTGCAACCCCACTGGTTCAGGTAACCAGTTTTAAAGCAGGGGTTATGTGAGATCTAAATGGAACCCAAGCCAGGAATCTGGTGGCTGCATTTTTGACCAGTTGAAGCACCCAACCAGCTGGAGCCAAGGAAAGGATTATCAGTTCTTGATCCAAAATGATTCTGTATCCAATCAAAAGAGGTTGTCCCAAAGGGTTTGGGATTAGGCCTTTCTCTAATTCATCCCTGCAAATTAATATTGTATCTCAAGGACAAGCAGCTTACTGAAAATAATCAAAATTTGAGCTGCTGCTTCATTTTCTTTCTTTCTTGTTTTCATTCCCCCTTCTAGTTTTTCTTTTGCGCCAAACTCTGCCAGGCCTCCTTAATTTTTTTTTTTTAATTGATATTTATTAAGTTTTCATAGTATAATATAAGCCAAACATAACACAGAAACAACAAGACAACAACAACAAAGATACAATAAAGAAAAAAAAAGAAAAAAAACACCTTATCACATAACAAAAAACTAACATATAATATAACAACGGTTAAAAACAACTTCACTTTTCAAAATAGATCTTGCATTAGCTTTTTCCTGGACTTCCCCGTACCTCCCTCCTTTGTATTCCATTTCCATTGTTCGATCAGCAAATCCTTTCCCTCTTTTACTTTCATCTCCCTTCTTATCTTAATATTTTGGCTTTACCCTTCCCTCTCTTTTACACTATTTTTCCCATTTACTTCTTCGTTTTTTACAGAAAGCCCCTTAATCAAAATCCAACATCGTTCTAACATTCATTAATTTTACAATATTTCTGTAAATAATCCTTAAATTTCTTCCAATCTTCTTCCACCTGATCTTCTCCCTGGTCTCGAATTCTGCCGGTCATTTCTGCCAGTTCCATGTAGTCTATCACCTTCATCTGCCATTCTTCCACGGTGGGTAGTTCTTGGGTCTTCCAATACTGCGCAATCAGCATTCTTGCTGCTGTTGTGGCATACATAAAAAAGGTTCTGTCCTTTCTTGGCACCAATTGGCCGACCATGCCCAGGAGAAAGGCCTCCGGTTTCTTGAGGAAAGTATATTTAAATACTTTTTTCATTTCATTATAGATCATTTCCCAAAAGGCCTTAATCCTTGGGCACGTCCACCAAAGGTGAAAGAATGTACCTTCTGTTTCTTTACATTTCCAACATTTATTATCAGGCAACTTATAAATTTTTGCTAGCTTGACTGGTGTCATGTACCACCTGTATATCATTTTCATAATATTCTCTCTTAAGGCACTACATGCCGTGAATTTCATACCGGTGGTCCATAACTGTTCCCAGTCAGCCATCATTATATTATGTCCAACATCCTGTGCCCATTTGATCATAGCAGATTTTACTGTTTCGTCCTGCGTATTCCATTTCAACAGCAAGTTATACATTCTTGACAAAGTCTTAGTTTTGGACTCTAACAGTTCTGTTTCCAATTTTGATTTTTCCACCTGGAAGCCCACTTTCCTATCTAGTTTATATGCCTCCATTATTTGGTGATAGTGAAGCCAGTCACGCACTTTATTTTTTAGCTTCTCAAAACTCTGTATTTTCCATTTTTCTCCATCTTGTTCTAAAATCTCCCAATATTTCGGCCATTTGTCCTCCATATTAAGCTTTTTAAGGGCCTTCGCTTCCATTGGTGACAACCACCTTGGAGTTTTGCTCTCAAGTAGATCTTTATACCTTATCCAGACGTTAAACAATGCTTTCCTTACAATGTGGATCTTAAACATTCTATGCACTTTAACCTTCTCATACCATAGATATGCATGCCAGCCAAAAGCATTATTAAACCCTTCTAAGTCCAAAATATCAGTATTTTCCAGAAGTAGCCATTCTTTCAGCCAGCAAAAAGCTGCTGATTCATAGTAAATTTTCAGGTCTGGCAGGGCAAAGCCTCCTCTTTCTTTTGCATCTGTTAATATTTTAAATTTTATTCTTGGCTTTTTGCCCTGCCAGACAAATCTGGAGATATCTTTCTGCCACTTCTTAAAGCAGTCCATTTTATCAATAATTTGCAGTGTTTGGAACAGAAATAACATTCTACTGCCAGGCCTCCTTAAGCCTCTCTACAACCATAAAGGCTAGCCACCTGCTTTGTAAGTAGCAGATACCAAGATTTCACATTTGCTCAGCACTCCAAATTGTGGAAACCACAAGACACCATAACTAGTGACTTGAGTGAATGGAAACAAGGAAATAGAAGCCATTGCTTGGATTCTATACTTTTTACAGGCAGTGAACATTTTGTGCACATCCAATTGACACGCGACCACCAACATGTGTGGTGCTTTTGGCCCCGGAAGGGGGCAGAACAGGGCAGGGGCAGAATGGGCTTAAGCACAACCGCTGACACACACAACGGCCCTGCATATGTTGCTGAACCCTATCCTGCAACCCTGATGCCAGATACTCAAGACAATTCACTCTATCTGTGTTAACCAGAAGAGGCAAAATTGTGATTTACAAAAGAAACACAATTTGAAATGGCAAAATAAAAGGGTGTTGTGGTTGTTGCCTTCTTCTCTTTGCTGATTCTCTGCTGTCGATATTGTCTGTTGTATTTTGCATTGCCTGGAGAAAGTGGATAGAGAAAAAACTTTTTATCATTCTCTCTTAACCCTTGAACATCCAATGAAGCTGAATGCTGGAAGATTCAGGACATATAAAAGAAAATCCTTCTTAGTTAAAATATGGGACTTCCTCCCCCAGGAGGCAGTGATGGCCAACAACTTGTAGGGCTTTAAAAGAGGATTTGACAAGTTCATGGAGGAAGAGAGGGCAATTGGTGTCTACTAGCCACAATGGCTATGCTCTGCCTCCACAGCTGTGGTTCATCTAGTCCAGGGGGTAGGACTAGATGACACCATGGGATCCCTTCCAGCTCTACAATTTGATGGTTCTCTGAATGCTCCCTGTCTGGGGTGAGAGATACAGAAAGGAAAATGATATCACAGGTGTGAAAGGCCTCTTTCTTTTACGCAATCAGTTAATTGATTTAATTTCCTATTGAATGATACCCTAAAACCATCTTTTTTAACCCAGAGACAAAAGCAGCTTTCACACCTGGGAGAACCTTGAACCTTCTGAGCATGGCCCCAGAGCTGGGAAAGGCCCAAGGATAATTGTTCACCGGCTGCCAAACATCAAGAGGTTAGCCTTTTCCAAACAGCAATTTTGCAATTAAACACCCACCAATAATGTCTCTTCCATTATTCCTAGGAAGCGTGGGACTCTACGAGGCAGGAGTGCTGAGGTCTCTCTTGATGCTGCAGTTGCAAAAGGGAGGGTTTGGCAATGGTGAAATCACAGTTGTTAAGTCTCTTAGCCAGTCTCCTAGGAATTTTCTTTCTGGAGCATCTCAGGTTTATTAACTTTTATTTTATTTTCAAGTATGCAGTTGAATGCAGAGATCAGCTTGCAAGCACACATCTGGGCAACAATGCAGAAATCCCAGAAGCCAGTCTAAGAAAGTCAGGATTAGGGGCTACAGTAAATTATAGAATCTTACCGTTGGAAGGTACCACCTGGGGTCATCTGGCCTGGCCCCTCTGTAATGCAGGAATCGAAGCTAAAGAATCCCTGTCATATGACTGTCCAAACTCTACTTAAAAACCTCATATCAAAGAATAATGGAATTATACAATTGGAAGTACCCCCAAGGATCATCTAGTCCGATCCCCTGTCCAATCATCCCTGACAGATGGACATCCAACATCTGTTTTAAAACCTCCACTGAATCCTAGATTTCAGAATTGTAGGGTTGGAAGGGAACCCGAGGGTCATCTAGTCCAACCCCCTGCAATGCACTGCTTTCATTGACTTAGTACCTTCCAAGTACTGGCCACGCCAGTTGGGACTGATGAGTACTTCATGATAGACTGGCAGGTACTTTTGGCTGGCACCTGGTTAATAGCCCTATTCATATTTTATATTTCTGACAACTTGGCTGATTGGCCAGGCTAAAACAAATACAAGAGACTCTTCCCTGTGCAGGGGTAGGACTAGATTACCCTTGGGGGTCCCTTCCCACCCTAAAATTCTATGATCCTTTAAAAATGCTTTCAGATCCATTTACCTTTGGCTGGCAGCCTGGACAAGAGGCTGTCTACTCCTCTTCCCATAACCGTGTGGTTATTTAATAAGGCTTAGAATATTAATTTAGCCAAAATGAAGGATAACTACCAGTAGTCTGAATGCAGAGACTGGAAGAAATATGCCCAAGTTAGAGTTCCCAAACTCTTATCCTGCTTGCAATCTATTTTCAAATTCTGGGGCCAGGTGAGCAAGTTCAACAGTTGCAGATCTCAAACAGACGTGGCTGTGGAAGGTGCAGTACACAGAATGATTTCTGCCACTCCCCAGAAGAAGAAAACACATGTGGTGGGGGTAAGTGACTCCCCACTGAGGGGCACAGAGGCAGCAGTGTGCGGAGGTAACAGGATGTCCCAGAAGGTGTGCTGTCTTCCAGGTGGAAAGATTCATGATGTGACAGAAAAGTTGGCAAGACTTATAAAGCTCACTGACCAAAACTCCTTCCTTCTGATTCATTTCGGCATACAAGATGCTGCCTTCAACATATAGCCTGGGACTGTGCGACTCTGGGCGGGAAGCTGAAGTGTCTTGGGGCACAGGTGTTTTTTTCATCACTCCTTCCTATTGAAGGCCATGGCCCAAGAAGAGAGGGGAAATTATTGGAAATAAACCACTGGCTGTGCATGTGGTGCCACCAAGAAGGGTTGGGCCTCTTGGACCATGGTCTCTGCTTCCTGGAGGAAGGAATTGAGATGGGTTGCATCTTACAGTAGATGGCAAGAATGTGTTTGCTAAGAATCTCGTAAACCTGAACAGAAGAGCTTTAAACTAAATCCTGAGGGGGAGGGATATAACACTACAGAAGACAAGGGGACATGCAGTATTGGAGATAATAGCTTCAATGATGCACAGGAAAATGAGATGGTGCTCCAGAAACCTACTGAAGAGCAGAGAACTACAAGAAGGAAGCAGCTGGAGGGAATGACTTGTGGTTTCAGTTGTTTCTATACTAATGCACAGAGTGTGGCAAATAAGCAAGATGAATTGCTGTTAATATAGCATGGCAAATATGACCTAAGAAGGCGTTGTTGAAACTTTGTGGACTGGATTCATGACGTGGAATGTAAGAATTGAGGAATATAACCTGTAGGCCAAACAGGAAGGGGGGAGAAGGAGGATAATATGTAAAGGATGTGTGCACTTGTAAAGAGATCCACGACTTAGAATCATAGAATCAAAGAATTGTAAAGTTGGAAGGCACCCCAAGGGACATTCTCTCCCCGATGCTTTTAAAGATTTTTATGCGCCCCCTTGCCCAGATTATCCGGAGCTTTGGGCTGGGCTGTCACCAGCATGCTGATTACACTCAGCTCTATCTGCTAACTCAGCCCCGGACAT
The DNA here is from genome assembly GCF_965153285.1 of Podarcis tiliguerta. Classification (NCBI taxonomy): domain Eukaryota; kingdom Metazoa; phylum Chordata; class Lepidosauria; order Squamata; family Lacertidae; genus Podarcis; species Podarcis tiliguerta. The sequence continues at coordinate 19,330,940 of NC_139553.1, read as the reverse complement.
ACTGACCAGATGCTTGGAAGCTGTGGCTGGATGGTTTCATGGGAGCCGATTGAAACTAAATCCTTCAAAGACAGTGGTCCTATGGCTAGGTCGGGATGGCATGGGGATGAAGGACCAACTCCCTTCTCTTGCGGGGGCCCAATTAGTGCCATTGTCTTCCATTAAGAGTTTGGGTGTAATCCTTGACGCCTCCCTTTCCGTGGAGGCGCAAGTTACAGCAACAGCCAAGGCGACATTTTTCCACCTTCGCCGCATCAAGCAGTTGGTCCCTTACCTTTCCCGCCCCGACCTGGCCACAGTGATCCATGTGATGGTCATCTCCAGGCTTGACTACCGTAATTCGCTCTACGCGGGGCTGCCCTTGAAGCTGTCCCAGAAACTCCAGCGGGTGCAGAATGCTGCAGTGAGGCTCCTCATGGGGTCTCTGCCATGGGAGCTTTTCAAACGGCACTGGCTCCCGGTAGAGTACAGGGTCAGATTTAAGGTGCTGCTTTTGACCTTTAAAGCCCTTCACGGCCTAGGACCCTCATACCTACGAGACCAGGAAGGAAGGAAGGAAGGAAGGAAGGAAGGAAAAGAGGGAGGATGAACCAAACAAGTGCCTACTTAATCAGTCCAGTGGCCCATCTCTTCCAGCATCCTGTTCTCACAGTCACCAACCAGGCTCTGAAATTCCTTCCTTCCTTCCTCTCTCTCATCTTGGACAACTCTCTCCTCTATGCATTTGTCTAATCCACTATTAAAGCCATCTAAACTGGAAAAGGAGGAGGAGGAAGAAACAGGAGGAGGAGGAGATGGAGCTTCTCAACTCCCTCCAGCTGCAACACCAAATCTCACAGGGGTGAGGCTGCCCCATAGACAGACCCATAAAAAGGCAATTAGAGAAATTGGACAGATTTATATGCACCCCCACTCCACCCGGTCGCTCCAAGGTCACTAACCTGTTGGTTTTATTTGCCTTTAAATGCTCTGAGCAATCAGTGGCTGGTATGAATAATGAATACAGAGGATTGCTCAGAAATGGGGTTGGGGTGGATTGTAACATTTTGTTGAGAGGAGGGTCCTGATGGATCAGGCCAACAGCCAATCTCATCCAGCAGCCTATTCTCACAGGGCCTTCCATGTTTCTTTCTATCTCATCCTTCCCTTTCCATTCTTTCACTGCACTTTTGCCCCTGGCCATCCTCCTCCTTTTCCCTGCTTCCCACTCTTCTCTTCCAGCTCTCACTTTCTCCAAGTTTTTCTAGCCACCCATTTTAGCTGTGACTTCTGCATTGCAGGGGGTTGAGTTAGATCGCCCCTGGGGTTACCTTCCAGTTTTAAAAATTGTATGATTCATTTGAGGTTTCTAAGCAGAGCTTGGATGGCCACCTGCCAAAGATTCTTTAGCTGTGATTCCTGCCTTGCAGGGGGCTGGGCTAGATGACTCTTGGGGCTCCCTTCCAACTTGACAATTCTGTGATTCTATGAGAGTCAGCTGGCCTCTGTCAGGGCATGGCTGGGCCACCTCCGTAGCTGTGCAGCTCCATGAAGCACAATGAGAGTTTCAAAATGCAGACTCCCCCTAATGGAATCAGCACCGCAGAAACAGCTAATGTGAGGATAATGCATTCCCAGCATTCCTGTGGCTACACAGATTCTTTCCATCCTTTCATCCTCCTGCATTGTCTTCTCTTGGCAGTCATCTGGGAAACAAGTAAATTCTGGGCGTAATTAGACTTAATAATCCAGTGGTTTTCTTTCTGCCCATCATTTACTGGTGAGGGGAGAAACATAGATGATAGATAGATGGTAGGTAGGTAGGTAGGTAGATGATGATAGATCAATCGATCAGTAGATAGATGGATAGATATAGATAGATAGATCATGAATTTGTGGGTGTGGGGAGGAGAAGGAAATATTGTTTTCTCCCATCTTTTGCTGAGCCCAGCCCAGCCCATTAGATTTCAATTTGCTTTTCATGGTTGCTAGCCGTAATGTACATTTTCTGCCTCCACAGTCAGGAGGCAGCAATGCTTCTGAATACCAGTTGCTGGAAACTGCAGGAATTGATAGTTGCTCTTATGCTTGAATCCTATTTGTTGGTTCCACATAATGTCCATCTGGTCGGCCACTGTAAGAACAAGATGCCGTACTCGGCAGGCAAATGAGCCCTCCTGTGGTTTCCGGCAACTGGTGTTCAGAATCATGATGCCTCCAGCTGTAGTTATTGACAACCCTTTCCATGAATATATCTAATCTTCTTTTAAAGCCATCCAAATCCATGGCCAGCACTGTCTCCTGTGGGAGTAAGTTCCACAGGTTAACTGTGCACTGCACATTTACTCCTCCAGCCATACACCTAAAAACCTTCTTAAAAACCTTCCGTGAAGGAGTCTACCACCTTCTGAGCTAGTCTGCTACACTGCTGAACAGCTCAGAAAATCCTCTGGAGCAGCAGAAATCAGCCCCTCAGATATTTTAAGGTGGGTATTTCCCACACACACCCTCAGTCTTCTCTTCTGCAGGCTAAGCACAAATGAGATCATTCATACGCAAAGTACTCTATCTTCCATTTGACAGCCCTTTAGATATCTGAAGACAGCCATCATATGTCCTCTCCATCTTATATTTCATTGCATCTTATATTTGTTGCATCTGATTATTCCTGTCTAAAGGGACCAATTGGGACCAATGTAAAGTTCTGCATTTAGGCAGGAATAATCAGCTGAACAATGATAAGGCAGAGGACACCTGGCTTGCCAATTGTACTTGTGAAAAAGATCTAGTGGTCTTAGTGGACCACAAGCTTAACAAGAGTCAACAGGGTGATGCAGCAGCAAAAAAAGGTAAGGCTATCCTAGCTGCATCGATGGAAGTCTAGTGTTCAAATCAAGAGAAGTCATAGTCCGGCTCTATTCTGCCTTGGTCAGAGGCCACCTGGAATACTCTGTCCAGTTCTGGGTGCCACAATTTAAGAAGAGTATTGGCAACCTGGAACCTGTGCAGTGGAGGACGACCAGGATTATCAAGGGTCCGGAAACCAAGCTTTATGGGAAACCTCAGAGGCATGATTCTTACATTGAAAGGGATTGGACTAGATGACCCTTGGGATCCCTTCCAACTTGACAGTTCTGTGATTATATCATTCAATGTAGTGCCAGTTGCTCAGGGAATCTGTTCTCCAGAAGCCTTCACTCAACGCTTTTGGCAAGTCTTTGTCCCATTACATTTGAAACATTAAAGAACATTGCTGTTTGGAATTGAGTTTGGCAGGCAAGCTCCTCTGGGAGGGATCAGATTGATTTCCTAAGTGAAATGAATTTTGGGGAGGGGATTCAGTCTTGTTCAACACACTAATTGCCTGGTAATGTGATTAAATAATCAGTACTTAGGATGATGCTAAGAGCTTGTTTTGGGTGTTGCCTCTGGTGGCGCTTAATATGTGGGGGGCATCTGTGAGCAGGACAGGGATGGATAAGAGCTATTCAAAAGTGGAATAGATTCCCTTGGAAAGTGGTGGACTCTCCTTCATTCCTACATATTAAATCTCTGCTTCTTAAATTCAGGTATGATCCCTGCAGGGGGTTCAACTAGATGACCCTCAAGGGTATCTTCCAACTCAACAATTCTATTATTCCATACCCATTGGGAACCAAAGCTGGATTCACCCCAACACAATTGCATCAGGTCAAGAGAGAGAGATAGAGAGAAAAAACAGTGACCCCAATAAGATGCACAGTGCAGGAATTATTAGAGCAGGAAATTGCAAGTGATTTAGAAATAATATTCAGGGCAGGATTTGTTGTGGAACCTTCAACTTAATAATTCAGAACTCTGCAGCATTGGAAAGTGAAGTGACACAGGTGAGGAGACAGCACTTTGGGGTTCACTGCCTTGAGCTTTCAAGCCCTTCTCATCCTTCCTGGAATGATTTCCAGCACAGCAGAACTTTGGGTGGACTTAAGAACATAATATGTGAACACAAGAGCCTAACCCAAGCCTGTTGCATCAGACCCATGGCCCATCTAGTCCGGCCTCCTATTCTCACAGGGGGCAAACAAATGCCCTAGTGGGAGACTGTAAGCAGGATCTGAGCACAAGAGCACTCTGCCCTCCTGTGATTCCTAATGATTGGTATTCAGAAGCATTTCTGCTTCTGATCATAGAGACGATCATTGCCATTATGGCTAGTAGCCCTCAGTAGCCCTCCATGAAGCTTCACAGAGGCATCTCTGTGTTGTCTGCACCTGGACAGTCCTCTGGCGACAAACATTGCCAGCCACGCTTAAGGCTCCATGGGCTTCCCTTCTGCTGATTCCCTCTCCCCAAAAAGCCCAGCTGGTAGTCAAGGGGACAGTGTGTCTTACACTGGAGATTCTATATGGCTGTTGCAGCTGGTCATTGTTAAGAAACATTCCCCCCTTCTCCTTTTCCATAACATCATTTTGTCAGGCAGGAGTAATACAGGTTCACCACAGGTTCAAAGAGAACTAAACAGGAGCCAGAAGTCATTTTCGCGCCAGGGCCCCAACTCCTGGTTTAGGATGTCTGGGATGCTTCCTGCTTATTTATCTGTTTCTTTATAGAATTATTTGCATACCACTGTATCATGACAATATATATCACAGAGAGGCAGAGCAATAGAAAGTCACAAAACCATACAGTAAAATCATAAAAAAATTAAAATAAATTAAAATAAATAGGATTAACAACATATGCAGACCATTGTGGGAGGGTGTCTTCTTAATTGCCTGCACAGGCCTCATGGAATAGCAAACCTTTTCAGCAGACATTTAGAAGAAGACACTCACAAATAGTTGAACTAGGTAGACCCCGTCTGACTCTTCAGTTCTATGAATCACTGGAGGTTTTCAGTTGGAGCTTGTTTGGCTGCCTGTCAGGGATTCTTGAGCTGCAATTTCAGCGGTTGGATCTTGGAGAACCCTTCTGACTCTACTATTGCTTGGTGGCTGGCCTCTTCCAACAGGAGCACAGAAAAGACAATATGCAACAGACACACAGAGAGACAGACATTCAGGAGTTGCCCCCACCTCACCCCGTCAAGGTTTCCAACCTGGGCCACACCCTGGCAGAGATAAAGTACTGTGAAAGAAATTTCACCTGTAGGCCAAAGCCTCAGCATACCATCATCAGCCTGATCCAGCAAAAGAGGAGTGTCCAAACCAAGAAGGGGAATTTCTTGGTGGAAAAACCCAGCAGAGTTTGCTGGAGGGCAACCTGTCCCATTTCTGTCAAATTCCATATAAGGTATGAGGATACGCCATGCAAGGCAGACTTCCAAGGCTTATATTGCTCTACAATTATAGAATTGTCGGGTTGGAAGGGATGCTGAGGGTCATGTAGACCAAACCCTGAAATGCAGCGATCACAGGAAAAAAAACTTGGTAACTACAGTGGTACCTCGGGTTAAGTACTTAATTCGTTCCAGAGGTCCGTTCTTAACCTGAAACTGTTCTTAACCTGAAACACCGCTTTAGCTAATCCTGCTGCTGATTTCTGTTCTCATCCTGCTGCTGATTTCTGTTCTGCCGCCGGAGCGGTTCTCATCCTGAAGCAAAGTTCTTAACCTGAAGCACTATTTCTGGGTTAGCAGAGTCTGTAACCTGAAGTGTATGTAACCTGAAGCGTATGTAACCCGAGGTACCACTGTACGTGACCATTTAGCATCCTGGTCTCCCTCCTCTGCACAAGTTCAACTTAATCAACTTGCCAATATCTGCTCCTCTCTCCCAATTAATCTCCATCTCCAGGGTTTGCCCTGTGACAGCACCTGGGGCCACCTCCAGGTCTCCAGTTTCGGCCCTGAAATCTCAGAATCTGGGATGTTCCTGCCCTGGCAATGCTGGCTCTGAATAATTGTTGGAATTGGCTCTGTTGAATTTTGGCACATTTCTCTCCCCCTCCAGCCCCCTACATGGGTGTTGTGTGATTCTTGCAGTGAGCAGCATTTTGTGAACAGAGCTGATCTATTTCCATCCGATGAGCTCATTGCTGGGCTGGAATTTGCCCCCAGGGGATGTTCTACTCACACGCTGATGTCACTGAGCCAAATCCCCCCCCAAAAAAACAACTCAAGAGGGTCTTCCCTCCCTGGAGCTGTCAGTAAATATCTGTCAAACAGAAGCAACACTGGACGTTTGCAGCGAGGAGGGAACTCTGGAACCCGAGACACTGTTTTCAATCAAAGCCTGCTTCAAAGACTCACCACAACCTCACTGGATAAAATAAGAACCCAGCTGCCTGCAACAGTTTTAAATCCATCACTGAGAGATTAAATTCTAAAGGGATTTGAGCTTTTCAATATACACAGCCCAGCCTTAAGTACCTCTTCAGTTTCTGCATTTAGGAAGTGGGGAGGGTGGGAGTGGGATGGAGAGAAGGCTCAGAAAAGGCCTGACAAACTCTTCATATGATCTCAACCTTATTCTGGTGATAGTCATACAACTTGCAGAGTCATATAATTGCAGAGCTGGAAGGGACCCCAAGGGTCATCCAGTCCGACCCCCTGCAATGCAGGAATTGCAGCTAAAGAATCCTTGGCAGATGGCCATCCAACCTCTGCTTAGAAACCTCCAAGGAAGGAGTGTCCACCACCTTCTGAGGGAGTCTGTTCTGTGGGATATTGCAGTCAAATACAACTAGCAAGCATAAAACTAGTTAATGCATGAAGGGGTTAAGATCATAGAATTGTGCTCCTAGACTCTGCTAGGTCACACAACTCACCTGGAAGAAATTTATGTTTCCTCATTTGTTCATTCTCCTTTCACCAAGCAAACTGACCATGCTCCCTACAAGCTAAGACTGCTTGTGTGGAGCTAGTTCACTATCTTTGGTGTCTCAAGATTTCTGCCTGTGTTTACTTGCGCTGCATGGATAAATGCATGAACCTGACTTTTGAAACTTTGCAAGTAAAGAATTTCTAAACTTACTAAGGTGTGTGGTAGAAATGAGGAAGTGACTCAGGATGGGATATTTAAAAGGTTTAACAGCCTATATTCCCACGCTACACAGCTACTCGCTTTTGTGACTTTAAAACTCTGATGTGAGCTCCCTCTGGCTGGAGACTGTGTTTAACCCTGCATTTTGAATCTAGGGATCCAGTCTTTTATGAATCCCCCCATGTAGGTGATTTATATATTTCCTCGCATAAGTTCCACTGTCAAACAGCTCATGCTGTCAGGAAGTTCTTCCTAATTTTTAATTGGAATCTCCTTTCATGTAACTTTAATCCATTGGTTCAGGTCCTCCCTTTTGGAGCAGCAGAAAACAATCTCACTCCATGTTTCATGTGTCAGCCCTTCACATATTTGAAGATGGCTCTCATGTCACCTCTCAGTCTCCTCTTCTCCAAGCTAAACATCCCCAACTCCCTCAACCATTCTCACAAAGCTTTGTTTATTCAGACCCTTTATCATCTCTGGGATCCTCATGACATGTCAACCTTAGGTTTTTAGATGCTTTTGAAAGGCACAAAAAATGAAGACTCCTAAAGGCAAAACTTTGTATGTGGGTGAGTGTGTGCAATTGCTTTAGAGGCAGGCAGGGTAGGTCATCTTCCTCTTCCTCTTCCAACTCTCTACCTGAATCCTTTTCTCCATCCATCCAGGTGGAGGTTGAGGGACCGCTTCCCAAATGCCAAAATGTAAACCTGTCAACGGGGGGGGGGGGGGGGGGCTTTCCCCACCAACAAAGCTGCCAGTGAGGGTCACTGACCTTGGCCCTGTCTTTCAGTTGCCATTCCAGAGGAGAAACAAGGTCACTGTTTCTTCACAGCAAAGTAAGGCAAAGAGAAGTGCAGGGGAAATTTTATTTATTCATATATATATTTTTAAAAAATAATAATTTTATGTGAGTTATGTGATCCTTTTACATGTTTTTGTTAATGCATTGTGGTATTTTATGTATTGCGACCAGCTGTTCTTTTTATTGATTATAGTTCAGTAATGATTTTCTGTAGTTGTTGAGAGTGAACGTCTGCTTAATTATTATTTGCTGATATTCTGAGAATTAAATTTATCATGTGACTCTGAGGCATAATAAATAAATAAATCTTATTTAAACAAGCCTGCCCAGATGTTCAGAAAGTCTGCATGAGTTTTAATTTGTTTTAGTCTATTCTATTGTGGTGTTGAATATCTGTATGTTTCAAATTGTGGTTGTAATTCTTTTTAGTGATTTTATTGTTTTATCTTTTTTGCAATCCGCTTTCAGTTTTTTTGTCTACAACCACAAAGTGTATAAATTTCATGAACTAAATTATTGAATATTACTGGTACTTTATTTGTTACAAGTTTATTTTAAATTTATATTTTTATTATGGTTTTTTTTTTTGCATTGGATCGGATTGTTATGGGGTGTGTGGTCATATAGAATAATAGATCCGTAGAGTTGGAAGGGACCGTGAGGGTCATCTAGTCCAGCCCCTGCAATGCAGGATTCTTGCTTAACGTGGAGCTCAAACCCACGACCCTACAATTAAGGGTCTACATGTTTTATGGCATGGGTAGGCATTGGATCCGGCCCAATGGCCTTCTCAATCCAGCTCACGAACGGTCCGGGGATCAGTGTGTTTTTACCTGAGTAGAATGTGTGCTTTTATTTAAAATGCATCTCTGGGTTATTTGTGAGGCATAGGAATTCATTCATTCCTGCCCCCAAAAAATAGTCATGCCCCCCACAAGGTCCGAGGGACAATAGACCAGCCCCCTGCTGAAAAAGTTTGCTGATCCCTGATCTATGGACTGAGCTATCTTCGTTGCATCTTTTGTTGTTTCTTCAGCTCATAAGCTGCATTGTGCGTAGTGATGTATAAAGGTAGTAGACAAACTTAAAGTGATAATAATAATAATAATAATAATAATAATAATAATAATGAAGAAGGCTGGCTTCTGGAAAGTTGCTGAGTGAAGGGTAGCATGCAAAACTCATGCAGCAGCAGGCACATGACAAAGACCAGGAAAGGGAGCTTTCTTTCACCTTCCTTCCTGACCCATTCCTGCTCCTGGATGACCCAGAGAGACCACCCGCTCTTCAGGAGTGGAGTTGCCAGTCACACCTGCCAGCTTTTGAAAATCTGAAACAGCAAAATCAAAGCATGCAAAAAATAAAGTCAGTTGAAGCTGTCCATGCTCTGAAGAGGGATCTGCAGGCAAATGTTTTCAAGCACATTAATTTTGGTTCCTTCATTGCAGGGGCTTGGGCTAGATGACTCTTGTGATCCTTTCCAACTCTACAATTCTATTATTCAGTGGAAGTTTTTAAACAGAGGTCTTATGGCCTCCGGTGACCAGGGGCTGATGGGACCAGGGCTGGTGGGAGTTGTAGTCTAATACATCTGGAGGGCACCAGATTGGGGGATACTTTCTAGCTCCACCTTCAAGCTCAGACTGGAGCATTCTGAGCTGTGGAATCCACCTCCTCCTGGAATCCAGCAAGGTGGGTTTTTGAGGGGTCGTTCACACCTCATTAAGGAGGTGTGAAGTGTTGGGATTAATCCTCAATTACCCCTGAACACATGTGTTCACACTTCCATGGAGACCCTGGGGTTTTGGAGTAGGCTGCGGTAAGCCACAAGAGGAAAAAAGACCTTCAAAGCAGGAGCAGACCGTAGTGCAGGCTTCCTCAACCTCTGCCCTCCAGTTGTTTTTGGCCTACAACTCCCATGATCCCGAGCTAGCAGGACCAGTGGTCAGGGATGATGGGAATTGTAGTCTCAAAAGAAGCGATTGCCAAAGAAGAAGAAGGACTCTGTCCAGCTCTGGGTACCACAATTTAGGAATGATATTGACCAGCTGAAACATGTGCGGGTGACCAAGATGATCCAGGGTCTGGAAACCAAGCTGGATGAGGAACAGTTGAGGGAGCTGGGTATGTTTAGCCTGGAGAAGAGGAGACTGAGAGATAACAAGAAAGCCATCTTCAAATATTTGAAGGGCTGTCCCAGGGAAGGTGGAGCCAGAGGGGAGGACCCAAACCAATGGATCTTAATGAGAGAGAACAGAGATTCTGACTAAGCATTAGGAATAGCTTCCTAAAGGCAAGAGTTCTTCAGCAGTGGAACAGACCCTTTGAAGGTGGCAGATTCTCCTTCATTGGGGACTTTTAAGCAGAGGTTGGATGACCTACCATCAGGGATTCTTGAGCTGTGATTCCTGCATTGCATGGGGTTGGGCTACATGATGCGTAGGCTTCCAACTCTACCATTCTGAGGCCTGCAGCCTGGGTCTGAACTGGTGAATCACCAGGCAGATCACAGAGGACTTATGATCCAAGTTAAGAGCTTGGGCTCTGTGCTGAAGGGAGATAATTGTAGAGTTGGAAGGGACTCCAGGCGTCATCTAGTCCAACCTGCTACAATGCAGCAATCTCAACTAAAGGCCACCTCCTTTATTGGGAAACTCAGGCGGTGGGTCCTGCTAGCCCTGCAATAGCAAATGTCTTCTTGACAAACAGGAGTGAAGAGGAGGGCTGTCAACCAAGCTGGCTCTGGGCAGATGCAGCCACCTTCCTCTTCTGCTCCGGGAGGCAATTCTGATCTTCCAATCTCCGCTGGCAGCTGCTCACCTTTTCTCTGGTTCCTGTGAGTGATTTCAGCCACACACAAAGAAAAAAGGTCAGGCATATATTTTTAGCTATGCTGCCTCCGAGGCTGAGAGATGAAAATCTTGCCCGCTCATCTCATCAGTTGCATGTTGCTGAACCTTGCGAGTTTCAGAGCGGAATTTGCTTGTGTGGACCAGCCACCCAACAGATGCCAGGAATGCTGGCAGGAGGCAGGGATGGCCACCAACTTGGATGGCTTTAAAAGAGGATTGGACAAATTTAAACTTGCTCAGCGCGTCCGTTTGGCACAGCTCATAAGGACTTCCATGTGTCAGGAGACCGCCTGGGCCTCTCCCAGCGCCCCTAATCCAAGCCTTTTTGCAAGTCGGAGCGGTCTGAATGAAATCTCACACAATGCCAGGGGGTTATGTTTACAGGCAGTGATTGAAGAGCCAGCCTGGATCCTGCGAGGCTGCACACAATGGCCTCTTTGTCCCACTCGAGCCAATGGACCTTGGAACAAGCATTCAGAAGAGAGTGTGAGCCTTTGTGTGAGCTGCTGAGGGGGGAAGCTTCCCTCCTAGCCCCCAGGATAGAATCATAGCATCGTAGAAATAGAAGGTACCACAAGGTTCATCTAGTCCAAACCTCTGCAAAGCAGGAATCACAGCAAACGAATCCCTAACAGATGGTCATCCAACCTCTGTTTAAAACCTCCACATTCCTTGATCATAGAATCATAGAATTGTAGTATTGCAAGGGATTCCAAAGATCATCCAGTGCAACCCACTGCAATGCAGGAATTAACAACTAAAGCATCTATGACAGATGACCATCTGACTTCTCCTTAAAACCCTCCAAGAAAGCAGAGCCCAGGGCATGCCCGATGCCTCTGCAGCCAGTAAAAGCTTTCCCCATTGTGTCTCCCCCAGTGGGCATGGAGACGGTTGCCCAAAGACAAGGGCTAAATCATAGAATTGTAGTGTCAGAAGGGACCCCCAAGGGCCATCTATTCCAGTCCGCTGCATTGCAAGAATCACAGCTAAAGAATCCCTGACAGATGGCTAGCCAAGCTCAGCAGGGAGTAGGGAAACCCAGTGCTGCTTGTGGTATCATGTGCACTCTGAGCCACAATTGTGTTTGGCGAAAAATGGCAGCACAGAGGATGCCTCACAATTGTCAGGGTCTTCTGTGCAGTGCAATCCCCAGTAGGAGATACAAAGGCTGTATTGCCATCTTTCATGGATTGTTTAGTTGTGATTTCTCATTGCAGAAGTTTGGATTAGATGACCCTTGGGGTCCTTTCCCAACACTACAGTTCTCTGGTTCTATAATTCCAAGCCCCATATTTGGAATGCAGCAATCGAAAGCTAGAACTGGCTCAACAAAAAGAGATAAAGCAGAAATGGGAGGCAGAATAGAATTACATCATCTGTCCCCGTCCCCACCCTGGGGGGCTGTGGTGCAAAAAGACACTTCAAAAAGTCCAACACCCTCCTACCTGAGAGCCAGTGTGGTGTAATGGTTAGAGCATCTGTCTAGGACCTGAGAAGGACCAGTGCTCAAATTCCCACTCAGCCATTAAGTCACTGCTTCTCAGCCAAGCCTATGCCACAGAGTTTTTTATTAGAGATTAAATGAAGAGGTGGGGAGCCATGTAAACCACCATGAGCTCTTGGAGAAAAGGCTGGGATATAAATTAAATAAATAAAATGTATTAATTGCTTAGTGAAGGAATGGTGACATTTAGAATTAAAAGGCTTTTGGAATTCGAAGGATAAGGCTTAAGGTTTGAATGGCACAGATATTTTTGGCATGATAAAAAGGTAAAGGGACCCCTGACCATTAGGTGCACTCTGGGGTTGCTGCGCTCATCTCACTTTACTGGCCGAGGGAGCCAGCGTACAGCTTCCAGGTCATGTGGCCAGCATGACTAAGCTGCTTCTGGTGAACCAGAGCAGTGCACGGAAACGCCATTTACCTTCCCGCCAGAGCGGTACCTATTTATCTACTTGCACTTTGATGTGCTTTCGAACTACTAGGTTGGCAGGAGCTGGGACAGAGCAACGGGAGCTCACCCCGTTGCAGAGATTCGAACCGTCAACCTTCTGATCGGCAAGCCCTAGGCTCTGTGGTTTAACCCACAGCGCCACCCATGTCCTTATGATAAAGTCAATGTAAATTATGTAAATGTGGATGTTAAGAACCACTTTATTAAATGTGTTAAATTAATAATCTGGAATAGATATAAACTTAGGTGATGCACGAAGACACCATTATAGTTTTCACTGCAAGAAGCTTTCTGTAGAAAAGAGCTGATGGGTAAAGAGAAATGGTTAACTTATCAAGAGTTATTAGAGTGGAACCAAGGATATTGCAAAATTAAAATAAGGGAACATTTAACATTGGGACGTTATAACTTCCAGTGGTTTTTTCAGTTACAATTAGCAGAGAGATTTAAGTTGGATAAAGAGACTTGTGGTATAGAACAAAGTAAGATGGATTTTGTGATACAATTGTGTAATAATGATGAACATGTTAAATTAAAAATGTATAAACTGTTGCTGTAAATAGAAATGGAAGAGGAACAAGTTAAATAATGCATGATTAAATGGACAAAAAATGTTAATAATACATAGATGAAACGGTGGGAACACATGTGGACAAAGGGGTTAAAATACACACTAAGTTATGATTTAAAAGAGAATTTTTATAAAATGATGTACCTTTGGTATCTAACTCCCGATAAGTTATTTAAAATGCATAAAAATGTTCCAAATGTTTGTTGGAAGTGTCAAGTACACAAAGGGGCATTTTATCATGCTTGGTGGATGTGTAAAAAGCTAAAAAAAATTGGCTACAAATACATACATTGATACAAATGATTTTGAAGGTAAGTGTTCAACTGAAATCAGAACTGTTCCTGCTGGGCTACTGGATATAGAACTAGAAAAAGAGTATAGAAGATTATTTCAATAGATGATCACAAGGGTGAGATTGTTCTATACATAAAGTCAGAAGGACTTATTGTTGTGTAGTTTAAATGATTCATATTTATATATTAGTAGTTTGTGCAACTTGGTTTCTATACCTTGTGAATGAGACTATTTTGGCACTGAATGAAATATAAATAGATTAATCATGTGATAATCAAAAGACACTTCCAGAAACAAATGACAGATATGAGCTGCAATTCCTGCCTTGCCAGAGGTTTCTCCTAGATTACACATTCGGCCCCTTCCAAGTCTATGATTCTATTATTCATTGGAGGTTTTTATACCACACTTGGATGGCCGTCGGTCAGGGATTGTTTAGCCACAATTCCTGCACTACAGATATTTGGTCTAGATGACACTTTGGAGTCCCTTTCAATCCTACAATTCTAGGACTTCAAGGAAGCAGCTAGCTATGATGGACATAAAATACCTTGATATCTACTTGGAGACAAGCAATCTTAAAGTGTGCAGCCACCAATGATCTCCCAATATCCTCAAACCTGCCCTGAACCCAGACTGAAATAGGTAAAGAAACTCCATTTCCTCCAAGTAGATCTGTAGCTGAGGTCACTGCTCTAATCAAGCACTTAGCCCCACCCTTCAAATGGGGTATTTGTGACGAGGCAGTTGTTTTCAATTACCTGAGGGTTTAGAAAGGACTTCTTTAAAAACCATGGAGGCAGAACATGGCCACTGTGGCTAGTAGCCATTAACAACCTTCTCTCTACAGCCTTCTCCTCCATGAATTTCATAGAACTATAGAGTTGGAAGGGACCTCAAGGTTCATCTAGTCCAACCCATTTGTGCAATCCTCTTTTAAAGCTATCCAAGTTGGTGGCCATCACTGCCTCCTGTTGGAGAGAGTTCCGCAGTTGAACTAAGAAGGACTTTTTTTTACCTGCCCTGAATCTTCCAACATTCAGCTTTCTTGGGTGTCCCCAAGTTCTAGTATTATGAGAGAGGAACGAATAAATTTCTCCATTTGCTTTCTCCATTCCATGCATCATTTTATAAACTTCTGTCATGTTGTCTCTTACTCACCTTTTCTCTGAACTAAAAATTTCCAAATGCTGCATCATTTTGATTGCCCTTTTCCAACTCTACAATATGAATATGTTTGTGGAGCCAAATTATAAATTAAATTTCAATCTATTTTTGTTGTATCTGCTGGGATCTCTTAAGGAGCTTTTGGACAGAAGCTTTTGGCTTTCTGTTGTAATCTTCTTGCAATAAGATAAGGCCAGAGGATGGAGCTGAGTCTTCAGGAGGAGTTCTTAAATGACCACGGAAAACTCTTGACCCCACTGCTTTTCCAAGCACCTACCCACCACAACAGAAGGGTCTAACCAAGGAGACCTTTTCTGTTTCTAGATCCTGGGATTCCTTTTTCTCCCCTTGTATTTCATAGAATTGTAGAGTTGGTCCCCTAGGGTCAACTTGCCCAACTCCTTGCAACTCAGGAACCACAGCTGAAGAGCTCAAAAGCCTCCAACATACGAGAGTCCACCACTTCATTGTCAGGAATTATTTAGCAGTGATTCCTGCATTACAGAGGCTTGGACTACATTATCCTTGGGGTCCCTTTCAACTCTGCAACTCCATGATTCCCTTATTCTAAGACTAGAGTGATGGGCTCTGCTCACCATTTTCCAGTCATAATCTGCTTTAAGTGCTGCCTTACTTCACAAGGTTTCACTACTGGGAGAAGTTGAGCCCAAACCCATCTTCATTGTTAGTTATCTTATCTTATTTTATCCTATCTTTCCTAAAATCTCATCCTTGGATGCTTTACTGTGGAGTTTAAAAAGTTATATGTGATTAGTTGCATAGGTGTAGCCAGGATTTTTGTTAGGGGAGGGCAGGACTTGGTTGGGGGGGCAGAACCAATGTGATTGATCAGTTATTTTTTCCTATAGTTTTACTTTACCCAGTGGGGGCCACTGCCCCCCTGCTCCCCCCTTGGCTATGCCCATGATTAGTTGTGATTCCAGTTGGTTGGAAAAAATGACCTGTGGGGCTATCTTCAATTCTACAATTCTTGCACACATCAGAAGCTGAATGTTGGAAAGTTTGGGACAGATAAAAGGAATTACACATTGCATGGTTCAGCTGCGGAACTTGCTGCCGCAGGAGGCTGTGATAGCCACCAACTTGGACGGCTATAAAAGAGGACTGGACAAATTCATGGAGGAGGAGAGGGCTATCAATGACTACTAACCACAATGGTTATGCTTTGCCTTGCACAGTTGGAGACAGCAATGCTTTGGCATGTGAGTTGCTTTCCCACAGGAAAGGGGACTGCTCTTGTGCTCAAATCCTACTTGATGGTTTCCTATAATAGTTGGCCACTGTGGGAATAGAATGTTTGGCCTGATTCAGCATGGCTCTTCTTAAGCTCTTATGTTCTGTGTCCTTATCTTGATTCAAAATTACACCTAAACACAGACCTTCCAAGCAGTGGCGTAGCGTGGGTTGTCAGCACCCAGGGCAAGGCAAGTAATTTGCGCCCCCTAACCCGTGGATTTGTGCCCCCAACCCATGGATTTGCGCCCCCTAATCCTAACCCCCAGATGTTGCGCCCGGTGCGGCCGGGCCCCCCTGCACCCCCTACGCTACGCCACTGCTTCCAAGTGTTCCTATTTTCCAGGGACTCCCCAATTTAGAGAAGCCATCCCAGTTTCTGATTTGATCCCAGAATGTCCCAATTTTCCTTAGGATGTCCCTATTTTCAATGTTGGAGGGTATGGCGTTATGTGACCCCCAAGCCATCTGAAGGCAATCCTGTATAGGGAAGATTTTTAAAGGTTTAATGTTTCATTATGTTTTTATATATATTGGAAGCCGCCCAGAGTGGCTGGGGCAACCCAGTAAGATGTGTGGGGTATAAATAGTAAAATTATCATTATGGAATAGGTCCCTACTTTCATCAGAGAAATGTTGGAAGGTATGTAAACAGCAACAAAATTTCCTGTCCCCAGCTTGGGAACTCTTAGAATTTGGCAACAATATCTCAAAAGGCAGCCAATCTGACAGAGAACAGACAGATGGAAAGGCAGACAAACCACTTTCCAAAATATGGAAATAAATCTCAGGATGCAGCAGTTGTGCCACTTGTTTTGGACCTCCTATGGGGTTCCCTTGTGGGTGCTGACTTGAGCACAGCAGAAAACCCTGTTCCGTAGGCCATTTTT